>NC_089795.1:72560162-72702662 GCF_040412425.1 Macrobrachium rosenbergii
ATATATATATATATATATATATATATATATATATATATATATATATATATATATATATATATATATATATATATATATATATATACTTGATTGTAAGACCGGCAAAAACATTCATGCATTGATTTTTCAACAACAGTGATAAAATATCACTGTACGGACTGCAATAAAAAAAGAGTGAATTAAGAACTCTACAGAACATTTTGGAAGCGTTCTATTTCTTTATTTATACTATTTTTCTTTTTTGTATAAAAGGCAGGAATTAATGGAGGGATTTATATAACTTTTGAATAATATTCCCAGCAAAGTTAAAAGATATCCATTTCAATTAGTCTCCTGCCCTCACAAGGTAATCCTTGATGGTCTGTGGAACACCGTGTGCCCTTTCGTTTGTGGTCTTCATTTTCAAAAGTTGACTTTTTGTCAGAGTCGCCCACACTACCGGGAAATAATGGCAGAGTATTAAAAGTTACAACTTTTAAAGATAATTTTAATTTTTGCGCTGCTTGCCTTACCTCCCAAAAGAAAACGAAGGGAAATTTTAGTTAGTTATTTTTGGCCTTCCGAGGGGCAAGAACACATCCTTAGTATCTATGTAAACAAAAGTATATTATTTCTTCTCTGGCTTCTCTCTCTATTCGTCTTCGTCGTTCGTTTTCTGTCCTCCTGCTCGGCATTTACTTTCTTTAAATTGCCTTATTACATTATTTATAGCTTTCCTTTTCTATTAAAAACAACGTGAAAAGAGGACTTTCTCCTTATTAGGGAATGTAAGGGTATGTGGCAACATACAAAATAAAAAAATTTACAAACTAAGACTCATATAGGTAGAAATAAATCAGAATGATTGTATAATAGGAAAAAACTTTTTGTGAAGAGTTTTCCTTTGCATCGAGATATTTGTTCACTCATGTTCATTTGGTTATGAAATATTTCTGTTAATTCATTGGAATGAAATATCCCTTTAATTAAAAACGCCTCTCTTCGTATTATTTTCTGAATATTTTCTAGCGAAAATGGGAAATATGGTTATACAAAAACTGATACTACCACAGTTCATGTAGTTTCTGCGTAAGCGTCAAACCAATTTTATCACCTTTCATTTTTTTATACATTTCTGAAAGATGAAAACTGCGGAGAGAAAAATAAATATATAGAAAATATAGACAACTATTTCAATGAGTTTTAAATCCTGTAAATAAAAGAAGAGGTCTTGTTCAACAATTTAGCGATTGAATTTGGTCGAGTTTTATTTCCAAACAAGATAAAATTTTTCCTTTTCCCGTAAGATTGTGACTAAGGAAGGCCCTTGAACTTGGCGCTGATGAACTTTTCATAGTTTAAAATCGAGTTTGATATGAAAAAATCTCTCAGTCATTAAGTGAAGCAGCCCGTGTTTCTTCCCATCATTTTGTCGTTCCTGATTCTCTTTTGGTGGTCGTATTTTTCTCTGTCAGTGTTCTGTATTTTTTTCTTATCTAGCTGAATAACCCAGTAGTCATTGTTGTTCGTATTCCGTAGTTTTCTTCGGCGTTAAGGGTTAGGATTGTCTTGGGATCTCCATCAGAAGTTGCTCTATCAAGAAGGCCGTGTGAATGCAGGAAACTTTCCTTACAAACATATAAAGACTGGTAGCTGTAATATGTCATTGAAAGTAATAGACCTAGAAATATTTTTTATAGAAGGAATTTAAATGATCCAGAAAATAGATTAATTTAAACGATAATTAGAAAATATGATGTCCGTTTTTCGTTTTTTACATTCTAATTGGACGTGTGAATTGCGAGTGGCCTATAGAGGTTTTCAGATTTAAATGTCTTATTAAATTTGACGAAAATACCATAAAAACAAATGAGTTAATTTCGCTAATTTGCATAATTTATTGGCTTATGCATTAAAATGTTCCTTAAAGGGATTTATTTTTACTTGTGGATGTTACTAACTCCATTATTTTGACTAAACATTGGTTTATTATCTTGACATATATATATATATATATATATATATATATATATATATATATATATATATATATCACTACTCCCTCAGGTTACTTGATTGTTTTTCTTCTTCGTATCAAACTTGTTTTATTATTTCTTAGATATTTCGACATAAATTACGCTTGTAAAGTGAAAGGACTAATTTAAATGAAGTAATAAAACAATGCGAAAATATAAGACTAAATTTTACTGCTTCATTCTCTGATAAAATAGTTTTATGCTGTGATACGAAAATAAAACGTCACGTGTGTTATATTTGTATAATAGTTTAATTTTCATAGACTGTTGATCAAAGGCATTAAAAGACCTGCACGTGTAAAGAGTAACAGATAAATAGAGAGAAAAACTGGTCTGTAAATTGATATGTAAAGACAGAAAGAATGACAGGGACAGAGAGCTTACTAGATATCATTCTTATTATTTAAAGCGACATAATATTTTGTTATTATTTAAAGCGACATAATATTTTGTATTGGTACAAAACATATCCTCAAAACTGGGGATTATTATCTTATGTTCCCATTATAAAGAAAATCAAATCTACTATCTATAAAAGAATATATATCTATGCAGGATATGATTTCGGGAAACAAATAAACTTTTATCCCGTCTCCTCTTCGATTCTTGCAAGAGAACTGCTTCATTTTCTATATTGGGCGAGTAAACAGACATAAGAAGACCTAAAGTTCAAAGGTCATGCATTTCCTGTTTACCTTGGAAACATAACCAACAACCATGTTATGATGTTATGAAAAAAGGAAGGTTAGTTGCAACTCCGTCTCTTCACCATACAAGGGTTCGAATTCTTCCAGAAAAGGAAGAACGTTGTGCATTTTTTTCCTTTCAGGATTGAAGGTTTTCAGTAGAAAGCGTTGTCAAAAAAGATAAAGTTGAGAAGTATTCTGGCTAATAAAAAATGCATGAGATTGTTGACTGTTTTCGTATTACAGTATATAATCTAATTGACTAATAATATATTATGTGTTTTTTATTGGATAATTTCGAGAAACGGATTAGAACAGGAAATGCATCCACGTCACTTACTTAAATAAAAGTTTTGTCACACTGACTAATAGGAAATTAAGTGCTTTCTACTCATTTAAAAATATTTAGGCTTCTAGATGACATTCTTGGCGGCAAATTCACGTTTGAGAAACATTCCGATCTATTTCTTCTTCAAATGCTCGAAAAATAATGCCGTAAGTCTATCTTGAGGGAATATTTTTATCCTTTTACTTTACCATGATTTGATTATTGTCACCTGTTTTGGCTTCAGCAGTTGATTCATATCCCAGTTTTCAGGCAAAAACTTGAGTTCTGTTAAAATTATTATAACAGATCCTAGTTTTAATCTCTGGCACTATCATTCACTTAGGTCGTTGTTTATGCCACCGAAGAGTAAAAGGTACTCAGTACTAATATTCTTTCGTTTTCTTTGGTTATGTTTTTAACCATAAAGTTCTTTAGATTGTTTTCCAACTGTGAACCAACTATGGAATGATCTTCCTAATCGTGCAGTTGAATTACTGGATCATGATCCGTTTCAACTAGATGCAATTCCTTTTTTTTCTGTTGAGTTGGCTGACTTGAGTCACATTTCATTGTTGATTGGTCGTATCTTCTTAGTTTTTTCTTCAGTTTAGATGGTTTATTACTTACTCATGTATTTGTTTATATTTCCTTAATTGCCATCTTTCCCAGTTGAGCCCATTGGGGCTGTGGCATTCTGTTTTCCTAGCTAGGATTGGAAGCTTGACTAGTAATAATAATGATAATAATTTAAACGCAGAAATGCGAGCCATCACTATTTATTCAGTAAAAATTATGCCAAACTCCTAGACTAATATCTGATTAAAAATGAATTATAAGCATTACCAGTAAATGCAAAATAATAATAATAATAATAATAATAATAAATCGACAGTTGAAAGACTTAGGATTTAATAACGCACCAGAGCTAAAGCTCAGAGTCAAAGACTCGGCCACTTACTAAGGAATGGATAATATTCCCCTGAGGAAGTCAGTGTTGCGGGGAAATACCGGAATGGGGACTTATTTTGCAGGGCGGACATTTTCCATATGGATTTTTTTACCATTGCTCATATATTCTGGAATAATGTTTAACAAAAATGTTATTAATATATGTCATTCTGTTCAACTTATTAATTTTAATATTTAATATTCTAACATGTCAAAGAATTTCATGCATTTACATTACGGTCCTCAGTTACTTAACAGAATTGAAATCGCGAAGATGACATTATAATAAAACTGGTACAGTGAGACATCCAATAGTCATCAAAAGCTGGTTTGATGGAAATAAGAGCAATATGTCAAGTAATAATGATTACATTTGGATTATCTTTTATTAAGGCCCTATAAAGCAGTTATCAGATATAAAATGATATGTAAAAGTTATTACATTCTGTGTGAGCATTCCATTTCATTCTTTCATCGACTTTCTGCTTATCATCCTTCTGAAAATGAAGCACAAACAACGAACGTATCCTCTCATATAGGCAGTGCAATCGTGACTCACAACTTTCTCCACGTAATAAATAACAAGTATAGAATGATTTCATTACAGAATTACCAGTATTCTCATAAATGACTTCATCATCCCAGGCAAACATATCCGTTTAGAATAAATTAATTAACGCTCTCTTCAGAGGCCGCACCTGGTGCTCTCCCTTTCAATGCATTCTAGCGCAGGTCTTGATTCTGTTTGCTTTTCTTATTCAGTTTCGTCTTGAGAAACTTCCTCTTTCAAGATTAATCCGCATTAAACCAATTTTACTTGATTAATGATTGAGAGGCAGCTAAAATATTGTACTTGACTATTTCTGGCATGTTAAATTTAAGAAAATTATGCTTGGAACCTGACTTGTGAAGAGGCAGGGCTTCTTGCCAGTCATGAGCTTTAAATCCGGTATGGAGAATATATAATTGAGTTTTAATTTTACCTTAATTCATAACCCTTTTCACTCTATAAACACCACTAAGACTCTTTGGTCTTCCTGAGATCATGTGACTGTCATATTTTTTTTCTCTCTATCTAATTAAGCTTTGTTATATTTCATCTTATCTGATGAGATGAAGATAACTCTCAAAGTGAAAATATTTCAACATCTTTTCATAATTTTAATGCAAGATGAGATTCGACCATTAGTAAACAAATGCCATCATTTTAGAAGTAACAATTATATTTGGTTCACTCGACTCATGCATGCTCAAAACGTTTCAGTGAAATTTCAGTAAAAAGGTTAAACTAATAAGAATGTAAGATGAAGCATATAATTTATGTTTTTAAAACCTTCTTTGATAATTTAGTATGGTCTGTAGAAAAAGGGCATTGTGAAAACACAAACATCTTACATATTTTGAGTAACAAGTAAAGTTTGCAATCTTTAAATTATTTCTTTTTTTCTCAAGACTGTGCTGATGCTGCATTCAACTTCGTACTCCACATCCACAAATGCATCAGCAAGTAAGTAGCAAGATAGAAGTTTCACTGGTATCGGACTAACATTAAATTTATCGCATAATCATGAGGTCTTTTGTAGTATCAGGCAGGATGAAATGTTCATGTAAAATCTGGCTAAATGTTGTCATTTTGCGGTAATTTAAACTATTTAAAGACTGGTAGAATTACGGGTAATTAATTTCTTTCCCTGTAGAATTACGGGTAATTAATTGCCTTCCCTGTGTTTAAGAGGAAATGAGAGCTCAATAGGATCATTTTCAACGATGACTTCTTTTCAGGGTCCCAGCTATTTAGATATGAAACTACGAATAAATGTGTATTGTTTAGAAAGAAAATATTACATTTTTGTATTGAATTGTCGTTTAAGTATCTATATAGTCTTTTTTTAATTGATTGAAGAACTGCATTCACTCTAGAACCTGAGGTACTTTCCTAAAAGTTTCTTCTTGTAAGGTCCTTTATTTTTCTACGTTGTTTGCAATTCTGCTGAAGTGTTTTCTCGGGGGACAGACCGGTAGAGTAAAAACACTTCATGTCCTCCACCATCATTCCCTTTGTTTTTCTGGGCATTGAAAGAGGTGGACCTCATTTTAAATGGTGTGTTTAGAAGGGGTCGATGCATTTATTTCCGAAAGTGGAGTGAGTTATTAGGTAGACGACAGAGAAAATGAGGATAATGAAGCAACATTCTCAAAGTACCACAAACAAAAAAATATAATTGTCTCCCATATGAAAAATCATTCATGTGTCCCATAAGAAATAGGAAAATAGTAAAATCGTCGTTGTATATATTCGAGAGTTAATGTGGCATTTCCAAAGCTTCACTCGCCTCTTTTAAGTCTTCTTTATACTGTTGGGGTGAAAGATTCTCAAGATAAAGGGTCTCTCTATAAAAACTCCAGAAACAAGGGGGGTGGGGGGGGAGTGGGCAAAATCTCTCAACCTGGAATTTCCTTCTACAGCTCTTCTAGGAAAGGCCGTGCATTGTAATTTAAAAGTCGTTATTGAAGGGAGACGGACTCATATTAGGCTTTAATATGTCCTTGATGTTTACGAATTTCACCTTTTAAAAATTTAGCCCTACTGGGCTCTAAAGACTTATTTCAATTTATCAGTTCCAGTGTGACGAATTACTAATTCCATACACAAGGAAAATTAAAATACCATGAAAATGTCACTAATTCCATCGTTACACTTGAAAACTATTTTCCAATAATTTTTTGTGTTTCAGCTCTCTTAACGAATAAAGAAAAGATTAAAATATTTGTGGTAGTCATCTTTATTACTAGAAGGTCGTGTTATTCACTTTAAGACACCTATAACTGGAGTGAATAATCTCGGTCGGATAACGAGATGCGTCGTTGTGTCGCGATTGCCTCTTCCTGCATTACTTACGAACATCCCTTCAGCCAAGATTTGACAATCTGTTGTATCTCCATTTAACACTGTTTTATCCCCGGATCATCTTCTGCAGTTGGTCGTCTCACTTTGAAATTCATCCTCATCTGACAGTTGGTTGTCTTCTGCCTCTATCGATTGATTGTATTCCCTTTTGACAATCAGTAACATGTCAATATGAACATCGATCGTTAATCAAAATAATTATTCATCTCAGCATTCAAGCGGATTGGTGTGACAGCTGCCTTGCCATCACGTATTTGGATTGAATCTTGTGAACGAAATCTTCGCGGGGTAGGGAAGGATCAGTTAAAGGAAAGCAGGTCCATTCTTTTTAGAACAGCCTTCTGATTTTTTATGTTAATGCTTTCTCGTTTTTTTAGGTTGACAGAATTTGGAGCGTAAGGTTTTGGATGGTTTCGGAAATCTCGACAGAGTTAGCTAAATAAATAATTTACTCTGTGTTATTTCCAGCCTCCACAAAAACAGATGTCAGTTTAGTATTATTTCTTAATAGAATCATCACCTACAGTAAACAGGAAACTGACCAAATGAAAAATAAGAAAAAAATTCATTGATCAAATTGGTTTATAAAGCATAAAGAATCTCTTTATATGTTAGCAATATTTTGTCGTTCATTTTTTTTCTATGGATGCGTGCTTTGAAAGCTAAGAAAATATTAGCTCTTGTTTTATTTACTTTTTTTTTTAGATGTCAAGCGATCCACTGTGTCTGAGGTCCTAAACATAGAGACTCCGAGGGACCATTGTGCAGCCACATTGCTTTGTCGTTTTTGGCTTTAGTTTGTGGCGGTCGGCTTTTTGTCAAAGTCGGCCACCCTTAAAGGTGACAGCCTCTGGTGAAGGCCTTTGCGTGTGGAGTATTGTCAGAGTTTTTGAAAAAATATATAGATATAATGAAAAGTAAAATTTTAAAAGGTCACTCTTATTTTTGCATCAGTTTTTCTGGTAGTCAAAAAACGGAAACAAAGTAAAATATTTACTGCTTTTATCAAAGGAGCATATGTACGTTTTCAGTTTTAGGAAATTTTGAGGACTGACTCGGTCATCACGATCTCTCTCCATCGTCGAATAACCCATTCGCCTGCGTTGCTCAACTTCGTTACTTTTCTTCGGTGTTAACTTTGTTTGGATTGGCTGGGGCCCTTATTTACGACGTTGCTCCTCCAAACATACCGTGTGAAAGGAGGACCCTTCCTTCCCTACCAAGGTAAACAGAATGGGAATGTTAGTGGAAGTCACGAAGTGTCCTTATTCTTGTCGTGGTATTTGAGAGACTCTCCAAGCGGCAAGGAAGTCCACTACATCCAGGGAACATAGTTAAGCAATTTGCAGAGGAAATGCTTGACGTTCAGCGCATGAAATATCTTCGAAAAATAAGATGTTCTGGATATTTTTAGTGCAGCTGGAAAAAAATACTCGTTCGAAATAACGTTCGTTGATTATATAACTTAATAAAAATCCGTCGAGATTTTCATATCGCAGAGACAAATAGATTCCTTTTATTGATGTAATTTCCTGAAGTTATTTCGTAGGAGAGTAGATGACTGTCTTATCACAGTTTTCAGAATTCCATATATGATACTTGAAGATAATGGAGAGGTCTCTTACATACCGACGTGATCTAAGCTTGCAACATTGTAATAATTTCTTCGTAAATTGCCACTTATGCAAATTCTATGGTTTTTATTGAAGTTTAGTTGCCTCTTATTGATTCTGATTGCAATTACCATGATTTGGAATAGCAGTCTTTCTAAGGAACACATACACACAAGTTCACACACACAAACACACACAACCACACATACGCACACACACACACACACACACATATATATATATATATATATATATATATATATATATATATATATACATATATATATATATATTATACATATATACATATATATATGTATACATATCCATTATTATAATGCACAGCGTAAAATGTATTTTATTTGTTCAAAAACACGATAATGTAAATGCAGACTTCATCCAAAATATGATATTGAAAATCGATCTTTTGCAGAATTGCCATGAAAGAAAACTATATTTTCAGCCTTTCTGCCGTAGGCGTAATTACAAAGGGAAATTTTTCAAAAGAAAATATGTAATAACATAAAAGTAACTCATTTAAAAGACCTAAAACGAATATGATTTTTGTAGGAGAATCAGATAACCGTTAATTATCTGTAAAAAGTTGTGCATACAGTGAACATGAGAACATATGTTATTATTGAATATGCTGTTATATTCGGCATTGCTGTAATCGTCGAAATTTACGATAATATAAGAGAAGGTGATAACTGCTAATCCTGATTCTAAGGACGTTATTTACCATGCCGAGGTTCGGATCAAGGTAATTTTATTTTACGTACTTATAAAAAGTGGCGACGAGAGACTGTGGCCCGGTCTGAACGAGGGGAATTCTAAACGCGGGGTCGTGTAGACCAATTGGTCTCATGGGCCCAGTGCCCAAAGTAATAACCATTTAGGTGTCTACTTTAAAGAGAGACAAATTGAATCCAATTTGGCAGTAAGGTTATTTATGGGATGGAGAGCTCTTAAATCTGATTCATATCAGTAAAAAAAAAAAGATAAATAAATGACTGGGATGAAAGTGCCCAGGACAAAAGTCTATGGAGGAATATGTGCAGTAGAGGAGGAGGAGGCCCTGATATTGGTGATGAGAGTTGGAGGAGGTACGATGAAGAGAGGTGTTAGATGCTTAACTTTTGGGCACATTACGAGCAGCGATACTCGATGAAACAATTTATCAGGGATATATCACTAGCATTAAGAATTCGCCTCGGCAGAAAAAGTTATTTAACAGAATATCTATATCGAAAATACCCAGTTAAAAAATGCTTGATCGAAAACAGTGGTCAACGTTTTCATCTGTTGAACAGTGAGGATGTAATGTATTCAGACACTGATACAATTGCTCCAGAACATTACAATTAGTATATATATATATATATATATATATATATATATATATATATATATATATATATATATATATATATATATATATATATATATATATATAATATATATATATATATATATATATATATATATATATATATATATATATATATATATATATATATATATATATATATATATGAAGAAAAAGGCCCATAAAACACTATTTGAACGTTGCAATAATATATTTCGAGCACTCCTGTTCACTGGTAAAATATGAACAAATGATATGATACAAGAGTATATATGACTTCTGCCACACCTACATATGCTTTGTATGTATACTGTCGTAGCATACCATCTGTCCATATTTTACCAGTGAACAGGGCCACAGAAGAAGTGCTCGAAATGTATAGTTGCAACGTTCAAATAGTGTTTTATGGGTCTTTTTATCTTCATATTATATTGTTGTATTACAGTAAAAGACATTCATCTGTAAATATATATACATATATATATATGTATATATACATTATATATATATATATATATATATATATATATATATATATATATATATATATATATATATATATATATATATATATATATATATATATATATATATATATATATTGTGGAGCATCACTATATTGTGATCGAAAATAATGATTAAAAAGCCACAATAATATAATTGATAAATTGTATATTTTAAGACACAAAAATATACAAAAAGGGGATAAAAACGAGGGAGCTTTCGACCGTTTGCGCAAACGGTCGAAAGCTCCCTCGTTTTTATCCCCTTTTTTGTATATTTTTGTGTCTTAAAATATACAATTTATCAATTATATTATTGTGGCTTTTTAATCATTATATATATATATATATATATATATATATATATATTATATACAGTATATGTATATATATACGTGAGTGTGCTTGTGTATGTATGTGGATATATTTGTATGTATGATATCCTTGGATATCTAGTATAATATTTTACTAAGCACGGATGGTTATATTGTAAACACTAATGAAATTAATCTTGTATGAATGAAACGTTGGAAAGAAAAACAGCACTGCAGTTCATTTCACTTTTTCTCAGAACGAGCTGCTTTTGGTAATATTGCGATTATGTTTTACTTCAGCGTTATGTTTGTATTATGTTTATAATTTCATAATCTGGAATCCAAAGGCATCATTTCTCATCATTATTATTATTATTATTATTATTATTATTATTATTATTATTATTATTATTATTATTATTATTATTATCTACAGTGATAGCTGTAAAGTAAGTCACAGCCAAGGGAAGAGCAGAATGCTTACATTTCGTGCCTCATAATCATTTCTAAGAAAATGATGTATGCTTTTACTGTCTACGTTTCCTAGAAATTGTGTCTCGCAACTGAGAGACCATCCTGTTGGGGAAAAATATAAAACTAAATGTTTAAATGTCCAAAACTTGTTTGGCCATGGTTCTCAGAAGGCCAGCCTCTCCTGACTTCTTAATAATTTCGTAGGAATTGGAAGCATTTTTACGCATTTGCTTTGTCATTTTTCATTCTGTTTGAATTCTGCAATTCTCCTAGATGTGTAAGCCTTATAAAATTCTTGAGAATCTAATCTAAACAAGATATCAAGAAATGATAGAGGTATCATTATCGTGGTTTTAAGTAAGAATTTTAATATTCCCAAAAGACAGTTACGGGGTAAGGTGTTATATAAGTGACTGTGAAATTCAGGAAGTAAATGTAACCTCCTTGACCACACACTTGAGACAATGCGTAGAGACAAAGATTTTACGTCCTGGCAAAGAGTGAATATTTTTCCCTAGAGGAAAGATAGTGTTTCGAGGAAAACCTAACAGTATAACTTACTTTTCAGACGGGGTATTGCAGAATGAATTTGCTTGTATTGCTCATGCATTCTGCAATATTTAGCTCATGCACCTGATTAACTTTTGTATTTCTTTTAAGAGAATCTCATTAAGTCTGACTCACTGTCGGTAACTTACAAATAAAATTCACATTGTTTAATCATTCTAAAATTTTGCAGTACAGTGTTTATATTTATTCATTTGCCATAAGATGTCATGTACTTTAATTCTAACAGTCTTGCCAGCTGGCATTTCAAAGCCCGAACACGTCATCATTTAATTATAAAGTTACTTTTACATTTCTTCATATGAATCTGAAGACAAAATTCTTGGAGGTTGTAATTATAATATCAGTAGTTTACCCTTCAACCCCAGTCAGGTAGCATCCGCTGGAGGTGAAGTTGACAAACCCTTTCGAAATAAATTAATTAGCGTACGTTGCAGACCCCGTGCCTCGTCCTCTTCCCATTCAGTAAATCCCTGAAGTTTGTGCTCTTTTTACTTCTCTTATTTGTTTCCTGCTTTGAAGATTAAACCTGACTATTTATATAATATCTTGAAATGCTGTTTCCAGTTTTTTCGTAATTATTTCATATGACTCGTGTAAATACGGTATTTGTAAAGAAAGCTGGGTATCTGACGTGAGCTAAGACAAGGTATTTTTGTTAAAGTGAGTTTTGAAATGTGGAATGAACAATTAAATATTCTTATGGATTTGCATGACATAAGGAAATGATTGATTACGTGAAAGAAAACCATAATTTCATCGCCTCTCTTTTTCATGTCACTGTTGATTGTTTTACTGTTGCTGAAGATCATACTAGTAAACAAAAAAGGCCACTATTCAGTTCAGCGTGGAAATGAATAGGAAAAATATACATTCGATTTTAATGTTTGCGAATTGAGAGGCAGAATAAGCAGGCAAACTTACGTTACCCGTTCTGATGGTAATTTGTCAGAAAAACGATATTGGAAGAAGGATGATTAATCCACGAGGAAGCCTATTGGGCTATGGGAAAAAGGAATAGAAACATATCTTCCTTTCTCTATAGGCTTAAGATGATATCAGCTTGATTAGATGCCATCTCCAATTTAGTCAATGACAGCAAAAATAATTTTTTTTCTCAATGAAATGATGTCAGGGGAAAAGAGTACAGAAAAAAAGAACAAAAAAGTTATTTCAGTATTCGATGCTTATAATTGCATGTGTTTTCAATATCGAACCCTACAAAACATTTTAGCACATGTTATTGAAGAAGCTGCAAAATTGCTAGATACTAAATTTTTTTTTTTATTGATTTTATAATAGTGATAAGTTCATACCCCTCACAGGCCATTGTGTCGAAGAAGTTTCATGAGAATATTTATGAGCTCATTGTTTCAGACATCAGAAGTCCAATAATCAAGAAGAAGAAAGACTTCAACGATAAAGCCATATATTCAGAGAGTTTTATATTACACACACACACACACACACACACACACACACACACACACACACACACACACACACACACACACATACATATATATATATATATATATATATATATATATATATATATATATATATATATATATATATATATTAAAATTATCAATTAAAGGACTATATAATCTTCTTCTGTTCTTCTGTAGACAGGAGGCGTTTTCTACATACCCCTTGAAGTGTTTTCTCAAAAGTCAGTAAAAAAAAAAACACTCCATGACATTTCTCAAAATTTCTTGCTGTTTATCAAGATAGGGAAACAGTCTCCTCTTTTGAAGGTGTGTTTGGAAAAGTGGCGTTGTAATTAGAGTTCCAGTGTCAATTCAAACATTGTTAACTCTGAAAGGAAATGGTTTACTTATCAGACGGAAGAGAAACATGAAGGGAGTAGGGACTATTTTCAAAATGTTTCGCTCAGAAGCATTCTTGTTCCCCTTTTTGATACTTGGAAAAAAGAAATACTATGTTTTTTCTTTTCACTGTGTTGACATGTTATGTAGGAAAAGACTTCTGTAAACTGGGTCATATTTCACAAAAAATATAGTTTTAAAAGCTGAGGTCTTGGGAGAGCCTTTTGTATAGCAATATATTTTTAGGAATTTTGTTGATAAAGAATGAAAACATGAGGATTGATTTTGAGCTATTATTGTTGGTCCTTAGATGATTTTGATCATAACCCCGACTGCTTTGTGTGTCATATAATTCCTGAGAGAATAACCATTCTGTAAACAAAGAAAACACTCGAGAAAATATTGCTAAATTGCTTCTAGAAATGTGATCTTACTTTTTTCTTTGGTCAACCTGATTTTTTTATATCTGGAATCATAGCATTACCTCATAGGTTTCGTCTTTGATAATATTTTCTAATTTTGGAGAGGTTCGGGAAATCTCTGAAGACGTCTTTTAAACTTTTGCATAGATTCAGAGAAAAAACATAATTTGTGCGAATACATGTTTTCTTTTAATACATAAATTTTGTCAACAATAGGACAATAATTGTTTTCGAAAAGAAACCCACCAAAATAATTGAAAAGAAGGATACCAAATTAATTCCTAGTATACTTTTGTCTCCAGACTATTAAAAATATTTCCACTTGCCATCCTCTATGAATGACCGAGGGGTACTTGTCGATTCAAGCCGCTTGATTGATGCTCTGAGCAATTAGTGTGATTAATTATGCAGGGCTATGGGCTTACCTTATCCACCATGACAGGTCTCCAATACTGGGACAGGGATACAGTCTCATTACTTAACCGAAATCTGTCCAAAGTGAATACAGGAGCTTAAAAAGTTAAAGTGTACTGTCAATACTGGTCAGTGCGATTTGGTATTATTTAGCTTTTAGTATATTACAACTTGGAAGAAAGTTGAAGTTCCTCGATGTATTGAAAATGAGTGAGATGAAGTTAATCATTCGTTCTGATAAAGATATATAAATACACAAATAAAACATAAAACTTCTATTCGATTCATCAGTTTATTAGGTTGCTATGCATCAGCGTGCAAAAGTTATGGTGTTCTTGTTTGATTCTCTTATTCTTGTGAGCTGTCAGCGTTTGCTGTAAAGAGTTTTCCCGAAGACTGCGAGAGTAGTAACAGTGCTAGTCGAATGCCCTCTATGCACTTGCATTCTTGATACTTATGTAGATGGCAGTGGCTAGTGTGGACCTGGGCTGGGCGACGGGAATTGGATGATAGAGGGTATTGCCCCAGCAAACTATCGTTGTTAAACAATTATTGTAAAGAGACCTTTATATAATATATACCGTTGGATATATTATATACCTTTATATAATATATTTATTTATTTATTTATTTATTTGTGCGTATATAATGTTTTTTTTCACAAATGGCTGTTTAAAACTCAACTTTACAGTCGAGAAAGGTAATGACGGAAAGGATTAAGGATTTTTACACAGCAGTTTTGCTCTCCAGCGAGCCTCTTCCGTAAAAACTTCAGTGTTCCAGATGATGTTCGTTAGAAGGAAACAGAGCACATTTACCATTTGGTCTTTCCGTCGTGAAACTCTTCTAAAATAATGTGACGTTATATACAATATATATATATATATATATATATATATATATATATATATATATATATATATATATATATATATATATATATATATATATATATATATATATACGTTATATATATGTACACATACACGTTTACGTTTGTATTTAGGTATATGTATATAAATGCACACATATATATGTGTGTGTTATGTATGTGGGTGTGTGTAATCTAAGTAAACATGTAAAATGTAAAAACAAGCAAGGTCAATGTCTCATTATATTGCCCTTTCATTATCTTCGTATGACGTTCCATAGTGCTGAAAAAGGAAAACTATCTCTCGGTAAAAATATCACTATCACCTTCCCTTTTTCCAGCCTGGCCTCGAGTCTCCTCCAAGAATTTTTCTCGCGTGTGTTTGTAATTATCAGAAACTGATACCATTGCCTTTGTCAGCCCCCACCTCGAAGTCATATGCAATAAAAGATAAAAGTAGTAAAGAAGGGAAGAAAACGTGGGAGATATGTATATCAGAACCAGAAATGGAACACCTACTGTATATTTGTGAAGTAAGACTAAGAACATTTTTTATTAGTTTTTGTGAGGTGTACTGTTATAGCGCTTGTCAGAATGATTATATTATTATTATTATTGTTATTATTATTATTATTATTATTATTATTATTATTATTATTATTATTATTATTATTTCTGGTGAGTCCCTCGTTTAGATCAACTCCTGTGTGCGACATATTTGTGCTAAACAACGAACGAGGAAGAAGGGTCATTGTGATGTATAATATATATATATATATATATATATATATATATATATATATATATATATATATATATATATATATATATACATATACATATACATATACATATACACTCATCATAGAATTAGCAGGATATTGGCATATTAAAAATGCATTCCGCTATGATACGAAAGGAATCATTAAATTTGTATGACTTTTATTCGAATTGGAAGTATCTGATGCTAGGAGTATCGATCTAGTTGTAAAGTTCTCATTGAAGAAAAGTTCTGAACCCATAGGAGGTAAACTTCAGTCTTCCGCTGGAAAGGAGCACGTTTTCTTGTCTGTGTGAATATTAATTAGGCCGGGCTCAAGGCAGATAGATATTATTATTAATGTAGTAGCAGTTGTAGTGATAGCAAATAATATTTATAATGAAAATGAGCCAAAGAATCCACTTCAACGGATAACCAACTTGTACAGAATTAAGTAGCCATATGTCAGTAAAGAAAGAAAACAGTTGAAATGATTTATTGAAATGAAATTTTTTCAATTAAATCATCATAGATAACTATATATAATTTCGATGGTCTATAATGATAGGAAAATCATAATAGAAACTGTGAATGACAAGGCAGTATTCCAGTAGCTTTTCTCTGTTATATTCAACACTAAAGAGAGAGAGAGAGAAAAAAAAAATTATTCCTATATCTTTAAAGTTCAACTTAATGCCAAAACAATATGCTCATTCTGAAAGAAAACGGAATTCTCTTCCCTGGATATCATCGACATTAAAAACGAAACCTCCCCAACTCGATAAGATAATAACTTCCGCGCAGGACATAACATTAGAAAGAGAGCCTTCATCCTCTTAAACTGGATTCACGTCAGAAGCAAGTTGCTCTTTACGGGTTAAAATTCCTTAAACAGTTATGTGTTTTCTGTTTCTTCCTTTTCCTTCTGCTGCTCGTCAGAACTGTCATGTAAAAAGGGGACAGTTTTTGATAACTTTCAATTAACAGTTTTAAACTGGATGCGAAAGAAGACAGTCTTCCCGAGCTGCATAAAAATCCTGTTGGGCTTCATTTTGGGTTTTCGTTTTTTTTTTCTTTTAAATTGCTGGATTCCCAGATTATAATCCTTCCCCAATCCAAATCTCCATAAGAAATTGTGGAAGTAATTATTTAATGCAGGGCTGATCGTGGGACGTCATCTGATTTTTGCCTGCTAACTCTCGCTAACTATATTAGGAAACAATAAATAACCGAATAGTTGTTATGATACAAAAGGAAAACTAAATTAGGCATAATTTCCTGGAATGTCATAATTAGAATAAAGGAAGAGAATGTTATTGTTTGTAGATTTGCAAATAACTTGCAGAATATGCTGTAATATGATTAAAATCAAGGATGAAAATGACTCAAGTTAGAATGTCCTATTGCGTTTTGCCACTGTAAATGCTTTGGCAATTACCTGACTAATTCTTACGGAGTAGAATTAATTTTGCGTTTGTATAAGTAAAAGACAGTCACGTGAGTTAACTAACTGCTGTAGGGCTAAAGAGACTGGTTGTGAAATTTAAACGTGGGGACTAACTGTATCTTATGATTTTACCGTAGCCTCTACTAGTTTATTTATAAAAGAGAAATCCTTGATATACATACATCGTTCTTCATGCAGAAGTATAACAACGATAATCGTTATTTAATGAGGAGATAACTATTAGACGCCAGAAGTATCAAAATGCCGTCACATATCTAGCTGATGCAGAAATTAAACATCAGTAGACAAATGAACTGTTTACAGAGCCGTTACATCATTGCGCCCTATAACTTTGGGACAAATGATTTCATAAAGCAGTCAGTGTTCAAAGAAACCGAAATAAAGCTTGTATAATAAAGGGATTCCCTTCACTGCATGATCGAGATGAATTTTACAGGCAACACCATTACGCGTTTGTTAAAACTGCATATTTAACCCGCAAGAACAGGTGCTGTTTCAGAAAAGCATCTTCCAGGAGGGATTTTAAATGAAGATTTATTTGCATTGATAATCAGAGCTGTTATATATTAATATTGGGAAACAAATGTGTTTTATAAAATATTAAGAATTTATTTCTAAACTCGAGTTCACATTTAAAATTGTGTTTTATACTTATTCACTTCGGAAACAAAAATCGGCTGTGTGTAGCATTAAACACTCTTGTAGAAAAATTCAGATCTTTTCGAATAATTTCAATATGGCATTTAATAATATAAATAATAAAAGTCTCTTACAGTTCAGTTCCTTAATATATATATATATATATATATATATATATATATATATATATATATATATATATATATATATATATATATATATATATACAAATACCCTTTCTAAGATTTCACAACGTTTTAATTAATATCTTGTGCTATATACATTGTATTAACATGCTGAAGCATCCACATATATGTATCCAATGACAGACATCCACAAACACAAACTCGATGTTGCATTTGTTTCTAATGTGAGGATTTAGGAGAATTCGTCGGATTCTTAGTTTGACTTCAAGCTTTAGAATCCAGTCGAAGGAAGTGTAAACAGATCCTATCAAAATATGCTAATTAGTATTCACTCCAGAATCTGTTCGTGGTCCTCTCCACTCCCTCGCCTCTCATAAGATCAGGCCTTTATTTGCTTCCTTCTCCCGCGTTCCCCTTGAGGATTAATCTCGATCTTCCTTCAAGATAACCATTTTGAGTACCCTTGTAATTTTGACCTTGCCCCTTGGCAGACTTATTAAAATCCCTTAATTAGCTTTCGTTGGATCAAGCATTACAAGCAGGCATTTATACATAAACACACACACACATATATATATATATATATATATATATATTTTTTAAACACACATACACACACACACACATATATATATATATATATATATATATATATATATATATATATATATATATATAAATTGAAACCTCGAGTCTTAATGATATATGACCATATATTAACACACCGAGAAGTAAATGTATCACAGGCCATAAAGTCAAAGAAATTCACGAGTTCTTAGTTGTCTTTCGTGTTGCATTATAACAGTACGCGCTTACCTACGATAGCAATAAAAGATAAACATTCATTTCGAGAATTAATAGGTGTGCCTCTAAATGATGTTGACTGAGTAAACCGAAAGCCTTAAACTCTCTTGATTAAACTCATCCTTTTCTTTTATTTCCTAATGTTCGTTTTAACACCAAATATAATAGTAAAGAATTTATTGAGAAATTTGCGTGTATCAGAAACACTTGAGTAGGAATTAGTTTACGTATGACTTTGTATATCTTTAGCAAGAGAGCTCAAAAGAACAACGTTTTTCTAATTAAACGAGTCCTTGATGCCCGGCTTTTGAGGTGCGCTTAAGTGGCAAATCGCGTGAATAGTCAAACGGTCGATTAATGTCTCTAATGGAATGAGAAGGTTTATCGCTCGAGAGTGTTAACAGAGTTTATTGGAACTGAATTAGCGGACTCGTTCATGATTTTTATTTAAAGTCAGAATTACTGAAATACACAAAGGAACTATACAAATTCAGGAAAGTCTTGAAGGCATTGTCATTTTAATAATTAAGGAGGTAAAGGTAAAAAAATCTGTCCCGTATTTAGGATATCCGCTCGTATTGTAGTTAAATCTTTTCATAAGTCCTTCAACACCATCCCTATAAATATAAAATCATTGTGTCATAAATTTATTTGTATGTGTTCATTATGAATTATCGCTTTAAAAGTGTGTTAATATGAATTCTAGCATATTACGATGTCTTCAGCCTCCCAGTGATTATTATTATTATTGCATATTATTATTATTATTATTATTATATTATTATTATTATTATTCAGAAGATGAACCTATTCATCTCGAACAAGCGCGAAGGGGCCATTGACTTGAAATTCAAGCTTCCAAAGAATATGGTGTTCATTCGAAAGAATGCATTTCCTTAATGATTACTTTCTCAGAACTAGCTGATTGAGCCCCACTACCAAAGAATTAGGAGAATCTTCTTTCAGTTGCTAAAAGTAACTAATGTACTGCTGGAACCATCATTTTTATTTTTGTATACAAATGCCAAAGGTGGCCTCGGTATAATACTGTATGAGCCGCGGCCCATGAAATTTTAACCAGGGCCGGTGGTGGCCTATCCAATATCGTTGTCAGAAGCAACATTATGGCTAACTTTAACTTTAAATAAAATAAAAACTACCGAGGCTAGAGGGCTGCAATTTTGTTTGATGATTGGAGGGTGGATGATCACCATACTAATTTGCAGCCCTGTAGCCTCAGTAGTTTTTACGATCTGAGGGCGGACAGAATAAAGTGCGGACGGACAAGCAAAGCCGGAACAATACTTTTCTTTTACAGAAAACTAAAGAAAGAAAATAATACTGTAAGAATAAAAATAAGAATAGTGTATGTATAGGCTTCAATGCAAGTGATACCCCAGATGAAATAACACATGTTCAGTCGGATGCATTTTAGTTGTATACTTCATATTTTATTAGTGTACGTGCTTTTATAAATCAGGCGCTTTATGTTTTTGTTAATCGATTTCGTTTCTTTCCTCTTTCACATGTGAAAGTTCTAGCATGTTGAAGATTTTCGCTATGTAGCATTTTCGTTAATATCGCAGAATATAAGCAAATAATATAATGATAACATTAATATGCCCTTGTACCAGATAGCCTTTGGGTAGGATGTTGCATATTAATATCAGCCTTGAGCCTTTAATGAATACGCAGACAGCGAATTTCATTTCATTTGCATAACACTCTGCAAATTTAGTCACTGTATTATGAATGAAATGAATTAATATGTCACATTGTAGTGGAAGGAGATTAATGGATTATATTATTTATCCGTCCTAGTTATTTATTTTAATACGGTAACTCCACTGGGTGTAAGTGAACTTCCTTTCTTTAAGTGGAGAATTATAAGGGGACTATATGGCTCTGTACAATCAAATATTCTGTTATCTTTAAGTAACATTTGTTTGCTCATATTCTTATGCAATATAAAGAGTTTCTAAATTATCTCAAATGCATTAACTATGTGTATTTAGCGTCAAAAGGTAAAAATATAGTACAATTTTTCAAAAGCTATATTTAAAGTAAAATCTATCAATACGTTCAAAGTAAAATCAATTTTAGGCTAATGCACTTATTTAGTGAATTAATTTTCCCAATTTGCCTTTATAAATAGACTATTGAAGGACGCACACGCTTAGTAAAGGAGTCACCAAGGATATAGTGCATGGCATGTCATTTTAAAGAAAGGCACGATATTTCGAAGGTTCTGCTCGTCACTTCATAAGAAAAGCTGAATTAAATTAGATTGGTTGATATATTCAATATTTAAACGAATTTCAATGTGAAAAACTGTAATAATATAAAGTTTAGTGAGAACTATTGTGATACAACGACCATCAGTGAGGAAAAATTGCAACGAGAAATATGATTCTATAAAAGAAAGATCCGTCCGTACCACGCCATCGGAAACAATTTGTCAGTTCAGGATTATCGTCTCGGTGCTTTTGCTTGACTCTGAAAGCCAGGGGAAGGAAGGCATCACGTGCATCAACGAGAATAGGAAAAATACTTCACGTTTTTAGATAAATATGTCACTTGAGACACAGAGAGCGGGTTTAATAAACCAGGAGTTAAGAATGGATAAAACAAATTATTGAGATGGTAATATGAAGTAATTAAAAGCCACCTAAGGGTATGTAAAGAGTTCGCTTTTAGCAGTATAAACAAACAATTAAGTTGAAAAGTATGAGTAAAAAATCGGAAGAATTGTAAGGCGCGATAACAATATACTTTAACCCCGTTTTTATTCAAGTATTACCTGATACGGTGACAAATGTTCGCAAAGGCATACTTTTACGAAGGATTACTGTCATGTTTGATAACTAATAAATTTCATGACAAACAGAAATGACGTTCTGATCTTATACGTGTAGAAATGTTTAAATTTTACAAATCAATTTAATTTTATATAATTTGAGTTGAAGTTGTTGAAGTCTCAGGCTCGGGGTGCCTTACGGGAAGTTAGTGCCATTTACATGCAAAACAGTTGGTAGGCACATTAAAGTGATACTAACTTCCGAACGAGAAAAAAGAACATATCTTTCACGCAGAGGCTAGCGAAAGATGTATCCTTGCAACTCGCATGACGCAAGTTTAAACCCTGCATGGGAACTGGAGTTAGATTTCTTCTTTTAATTGTGTTACAACATTCACATATATTACATGAAAAGTTCATAGTGTATATATTAATTGTATATATATATATATATATGCGTGTGTGTGTATGATTTGTGTATTATTAGGAAAAAATAGCACAACATTTGCTGTCATGTTTGTATTTTAGCTGTTAAATCAGAGATGAATCTACTGTGCTTATATGCCTATCTCAGTTTAGGGGGCGGCTTCAGAAGGGGTTAGTCATCCGATATTAGGCATTAGCTTTTTACGAGATTTGAACATTCCTCTTCCGTGACCGTGACACACAACAGTAACCTACTGTCAGGTACCATTTCTCAGGTATTATCGCTTAGGGTGATAGTGATACAATAGGGTTCAGCAGAACTTGCGTAAATCGTTCCATCTGTTTCATAAACTGAACCCGAATTTCTCGCTGGTGTGTCAGTTATCATTACCAGTAGGACAGTCTGCAACGTATACCAGGAGGAAATGGGGAAAGTTCCCCTTCAATTGTCTGTAAGCTTCTTTTATATGCTGTTTGAGGTAACAAACTCCGAGCGGCGAGAGTTTTGAGCTGTAACTACTTTCAGTTTTTTTATGGGGAATCCAAATAATCATTATTCCTGCTAAATAAGAACTATAATCGTCAGTTGTACAATTCGTTCGGTATCACTAGATGCATTGTGAAAAATGAATAAGTAGAAGACTACATGTATACACATATATTATATACATGCATTTACATATATGTATATGTACATATGTATGTGTTACGAACCGAGTTTTCGGCCCTCAAGAAAAACACAGGATCTAGATGAAATATTATTTGGGGCTGCTCTGGCTAATCGACACTCGCACACACACAAAGGAGGAGAATAACAAAATACAGGAAATGGTTATAAAAATAGATTTATTAATATTAAATCTTAATAAAATCTATAACAAAAAAATAAAGCCATAACAAATGAGCCAGGTCCGCCTACGAAACCACAAAAAATAAAGCAATATTACTTTATATCAAAAAGAAGTACCAGCAGCAGTCGATACTAAAAAAAAGCCATCTCCAGCGAAGTCCACCAACTAACGACAACAGGCCATATTATCACGACGTCCTGCTGCCGTCTCGCCAAAATACAAAGGACACGGGGCCACTGCGGCCAAAACTGCCGACAAGTCTCACTCGAGGCCAACAAACAACCATCATTCGCGCATGCGCTGCTCAGCCTGGCCCCAAACACCGGCTGCCTTAAAACGTCTTCAAAGTCGAACTGCTGTTGGTACTCAAGTTCTCTTCCCCAAGAGAACAACCTGTTCGCCATTGCTGCCCGAACCTGACTAAAGGTTGGCGCCACGCCACACAGACGTAGAAACACTCCTGTGAAAATAAGAGGAGAGGATTAGCCAAACAAACAAAACTACCATAACGCCCATAAAACAACCAAAGATCCTAATACCTTCCCTCTCGACAGAAAAAAATTACAAAAATTTTTTTCAAAATAACAACCTCCCCCTCCAATGGTGGAAAACTCCGACAACCAGAGCAGAGCCAATCCTGTCACGGTCGCCAATGTTACGAACCGAGGTTTCGGCCTTAAGAAAAAACACAGGATCTAGATGGAAATATTATTGGGGCTGCTCTGGCTAATCGACAGCTGCACACACAAAGGAGGAGGAATAATAAAATACAGGAAATGGTTATAAAAATGGATTTATTAATATTAAATCTTAATAAAAATCTATAACAAAAAATAAAGGCCATAACAAATGAGCCAGGTCCGCCACGAAACACAAAAAATAAAGCAATATTACTTTATATCAAAAGAAGTACCAGCAGCAGTCGATACTGTGCCATCTCAGCGCGAAGTCCACCAACTAACGACAACAGGCCATATTATCACGACGTCCTGCTGCGTCTCACTAAAATACAAAGGACACGGGCCACTGCACGAGCCAAACTGCCGTAGGTCTCCACTGCGCCCAACAAACAACCATCTTCGTTGGCGCCGCTGCTCAGCCTGGGCCCAAACACCGGCTGCCCAAGAACGTCTTCAAAGTCGAACTGCTGCTGGTACTCAAAGTTCTCTTCCCAAGAGAACAACCTGTTCTTCTGCTGCCTGAACCTGACTAAAAGGTTAGCGCCACGCCAACACAGACGTAAACACCTCCTGTGAAAATAAGAGGAGGGGAGGATTAGCCAAACAAACAAACTACCATAACGCCCATAAAACAACCAAAGATCCTAATAGTATGTATAATATAAATAAAAGAACAACGCACTCTTATTTATATATTTTATATATATATATATATATATATAAACATTAAACTACAAACCGTCCTTTAATATCCAATTCGCTCTACCTCGGAAATAATGTATTTTCATATATGTTACCAAAGGAATTTGTTAGTGGATAATAAGTTCGTCGTCCGTGGGCTCGAACAGTGAAGGACAGAACTCAGGACTACAGTGGCTTTAATCCACAAGGCCACTTGTTGTTCTTGTGGGTTATGTGTCACATGTAGTCCTGAGTTCTTGTCCCGATGGGCTGAAATGGCCTTGTGGGTTAAGCCATTGTAGTCCTGAGTTCTTGTCCTTCACTTTTAGTTTCGAGCCCACGGGACGACGAACTTATTATCAACTAATAAATTCCTTGGTAACATATATGAAAATATATTATTTCCGGAGTGCAGAGCATTTAACTGGATATTAAAGGACGTTTTGTAGCTTAATGCTTGTATATGAATCAGAGATGTGATAAAAATTTCATTCATATATATATATATATATATATATATATATATATATATATATATATATATATATATATATATATATATATATATATATATATCTGTGTGCGATGTAAAATGACTCTCACCCTCAGTATATCCTGATGATGGCAAATTATCGAAGCTGTAAATAATCACCTTCGACAAGCATGATGGTTTCCGATTGCAAAAGGTGTGGTGCTTTTTTCTTGTCACTTGAGAGCAGTGTAGTCGTTTTGCTTTATAAATAAGAATCATTTCAACAAAAAGGATAAGCACATTTACAGTGGAGGAACTGCCACCATTACTGTGAGTTTCAACTATTGCGTACCTTTGCTGCAGGTTCATCCTTGCCAAGATCCATGGTGAGGATGTGGTGTATGGTGCCAGTGGCAATTTTAGATTTATTATCGACGTTGGTCTTCTCGCAAAGATATAATATTTCAGTTTTTTTTATCTGTTTATTGTTTTTATAGTAGCTGTGTTGTTCATTTAATTGATATCGGCATCAATGACCCAGTTGTCACGATGCCAGATAACTCAAAATCGTTCATTCATTCATTCCTACGTACGTATATCCTACTAAGACATGGTGCGTCAACCCAGTCCGTTGCCTTTGCTGCTCATGAACGACCTTTAAACTTCTAAGTTTTTGGTTTTAAGCTTTGCTGAGAACCTATTGGGACTGCCTTTTGGGCGATTTATTGATACGCGAGTTCTCTTTTCAACTTTTGACATTAAGAGAAACGTTTTCGTATGAGCCTGATTCACTGAGAAGGTAGAAGCGGGATCGAAAATACCTCCAATTAGAGGTTGAATTCTTTTTTAAATTTATTCAAGTGGTTTACACTTGTCCCCTTTATACAATCGGGTTTTCTTTATTTTTCATTTCAACTGCACATAAAGTTTATATGAATTTCTATTGCATCTGCATACTTTTCATTGGGTAGAATAACAAAAAACCAAACTTACTTATAATTTGTAAACATTTTTTTAAACTAAATGATTTTACATATTTGCGAGATGCATTCTTATGAAAAAATGACCAAGCAAGTAAAACAGAATAAGAGATGCTATAAATAAAACGACAATGAAAATAACAACATATAAACCCCACGAGTATTCCCTTTGCAATGAAGATCAAGACCCCAGTAATACTATACATGACAAAGGTGTCGGCCATCCGACATTTAATTAAGCGTTGTGCAGTCTGGAAAAAAAATTGCAATACAAAAGATTTTATTAGTTAATTGTTTCTCTTATAACGATGCAACATATTTCCATATTAGTTATTTATTGATGTTTTACAATACCCGTTTCCCGTTGAAAGCTTTTAGAAGGAATGGCAAAAGAAATACTTCCCCACTAGAAATACCTAGGAAATCTGTCAGCTCTCTTAAAGTTGAAGTTAAATTGCCATTAGAAGTTAAAGTTATTATTTGATTGCCCCAGTGAATCTTACGAAGACATTAATGCAATCAAATTTTTTTTCGAAATAGTGTCTGGAGGCACGTTTTCAGTTCAAGAACGACTCAAGTCGCCTTAATTATAAACTCGCAAAAACTCCGACAAAAGACGGAATCCTCTTCACTTTTGAAGAGTCAGAAGTTTGTGGGGATTAATTTTGGCACTGTCATAAGACGCCTCTGGCAACTGCAGCTTTGAGGCTAAATTAAACTGCGAGGGATTATATAGGCATCCGCGGCTCTTGCAGTATGCAAATTGTTCACTTATGCTGCAACTTCTAGCCAACTTCAGAAGTAGTGATTAGGTAGCTGAGCGATCGAAAACAAGGTTTTCCACTTTGACAAATCTCTCACGAGGAAACTCGAAACATTTTGTGAAAGTGGTTAGCATCACTTTGAAAATGCTTCACTAATTAAAAAGTTCTCTTTGTTTGGTGACAGAACAAAGGAAAAATAAAATGGAATGCCAGAATAGAATAGTAGTGGGAATGAGGTTATCCATTGTTTATTATAATTCATTATTTTTAAAATAATTGATTTTACATCTCTAATGAAGCAGTGACACAAAGGTATGACATATACACAATTGCAACCACGCACGAAGAATTTGAGAAATGAGCAAGACCAATTGCTCCTGTAAGGAAATGACAAAGAAGTTATGCATTATCTAAAAACCACTGTGAGTGTTGGTGTTTCATTAGATAGCGAAAGCATAAGACAATGAAGAAGTAAAATATGAAAAAAAAGACGAAACGACGCTAGAACACGTGAAAAACAGAAATAAGAATATGATAACATAAACATGCACGAAGCAAGCCCCAAAATCTGTGTAAAGTCATTAATTTTAAAATATCAGAATGGGCAGACATAAAAACAGCTCATTTGATTTATGTTTGAAAGGAGATCTCTTTCAGTACTGATAATATTATATCAAGTTGTTGCTGTTGTCGTTGCTTATAGTCACGACCACTGCTGCTAGAATCTCTCTCTCTCTCTCTCTCTCTCTCTCTCTCTCTCTCTCTCTCTCTCTCTCTCTCTGTGTGTGTGTGTGTGTGTGTGTGTGAAAAAGACAGAGCACCCTTGCTAGCAAGAGCAAATAACTTGATCTTAAGGTACTCGCTGAGAGCAGGTTAGCACCTTCTGAAACCAACACTAGTAACTAGAAACGAGATATTTGGAGGTCATTCTTTATTTTTCGTCAAGTGCTACATATATGGCATAAATAAATCAGTGGAAACACCTGGATAATTTCCCCCAATTCATTCTCTAGGGACTAAAAAAGGTGGGGAGGGGTGGGGTTGCTCCATTAATTTATTTTTAAGCCGGCAGGTGTTTCAGTCTCCAGAGCTATATATCATCTACAGTGGAACTACACTCCATTATATAGGTGAGCACGGCTAGAACATTATTGGGAAAGAGGAGTCTAAAATAAGAAATTAACACAAATTTCCTAGTTTAGCAAATGGAGATAGACCAATTTCACAGGCATATAGGTGCTTCTCCATGAATCCCCTAGCTCCAGAGTGTCCCAACGGCTTGCAACACTTCTTGTCCAGCTCAGTTCATAATAAGACTTTCATGTCTCCTCCGGCTTTAATTCTGCTGATCCAGATTACTTGGATATCGTAAGGCAGAGTTCAGCACAGTTCATATCATGAGACTCATACCTCCAAATTCAGATTTGTAAATTATGCTGGTATTAGCTTCCTCTGATTCTCTACGTTTGACTACTCCTTTCATCGTATGGGTGGCTATCAGGGTAAGGTAGCTAAGGACTCGATTCACTATTCTCTTACAGTTTTTGTATCCTTCTATCACCGGCGAAGCAGTTTACCCATGCACATCGAGGATGTCTAAGCTTTCTTTCAATTTTAATAATGATTTCTAGTATTGTTATATATATATATATATATATATATATATATATATATATATATATATATATATATATATATTATTATATATATATTATATATATATATATATGTGTGTGTGTGTGTGTGTGTGTGTGTGTGTGTGTGTGTGTGTGTGTGTGTGTGTGTGTATTTTAGGTTGAATATAATTGTGCTGGAAATCAATATTAGAATTGAAAGGCACGGACATCATCGATGTGGATGGGTAAACTGCTTAGCCGGGGATAGAAGGATACAAAACTGCAAGAGAATAGTGTTTTATATTATACATAACGAATAATTAGATATTATGAAAGACTATGCTCTCAGATTGGTTGAAAAACCAATGATAATTAGTGTTTCTCATTGTACCCTCAGTTGAAAGAGCTCATACTAGATAATGGAAAGACACTTTACAGACACTAATGGTATAATCTGTAAATTGAGAATATTGTTAATATAGCCAGCACTCGGCGTAGTGCAGCTAATTATAACCCCTGATAATGACCCTACTAGAAAAGAATATAGTATGATAGAATTACCTCAATGGCCAATGGCAACATTTCCTATTATGGATATAACAGTTGATAAAGTATCGAAGAAAGGCCCTTATTTTCAAACTTGGACAGGTGAGAGTTGGGGGACAATTTCCTATTATTATTTAATTTCTAATGAACAAAAGGCAAAGGGTAGATGTTGATCAGCACAGTAGTTTGTAGCAGTGTAAACTCCAATTTTCTCTTGGGTAATGATCTCCTTTCATTACTTTATATATATATATATATATATATATATATATATATATATATATATATATATATATATATATATATTTAAGTTTATGTATACACATAATAAATTACATTAATATGTGTGTATGTGCACGACATGCAATTTGGCCTTGAAAGAAGGCTTATTGTTTCTGCTTGATGCATCGTGCAAATTTTGAAATGATTTTAAATTTTATCAAAACTCAGGTGTGGCTTTTAGCTATTCGAGGACATGGGAGGCCTTTCAACCCCAACTTAGATCATTTTATTATTAGTTTTATTTATTTATTTATTTTTTTTGCTACAAGCACTTCATTTATGGTTATAGTGTCATTGTTGGTTACAAATTAACATTTTAAAAATATTCTAGTTATCCCTATTTGAAATACTCGAAAAATCGAAGTTTTGAGAGAAATTTTCAAGATTTTACGGAGGCTTTTCTATCCTGAGGAAATGTAATTCTTTAATTCATCGGTGTTTGAATAATGTTTTCCTGTTTGGTCCAGTCCTCAGCAGTTGAATCATCTAAGGTTACTGGAGAAAATGCTAAGTTGTATTGAATTTCATACTCCAGAGCCCGTCGTTGAATTGGCAAATTTTGCGTGATGTATGTTGAAAGATATTTCACACCAGAACATCAATCAGATCCTATATTAAAGCCACCAGCTTTATGTTAGATTTATAACTAATTCTGTTAAGTTCAGTACAACACAGTTTTCTAGAAGTTGTAGTCATGTTGTAACCAAATTGTGGAACGATCTTCGGAAAATTTAGTTGACTCATTTGAAATTCAGAAATTCAAATTTGTGTCAGTGCTTTTTGTATTGAGTGGATCAACGTAACTCTCACTTCATAGTCAATTGTACTTTTATTTTACTTTTATTTCTAAGTTTCTCGGCCTATAGTAATAATAATAATATTAGTAATAATAATAATGCTTCCTACACTGGAATGGTAATACTCAATACATCAGTGTTGATCTTGGATTAATATTGATTGACCTTAACCGAAATGATAGGAAAAGTGTGAGAAAACTTAGTCTCCTTATTTTTTATATATTGCCTACACTGTGTGTGTGTGTGTGTGTGTGTGTGTGTTTGAGGGTATATATGTATCAATAAAATAAACGTACTATTTATATCAAGCAAATACGTTTGAAAATTCTCAGCATTAGCCTCTCGCGATGTCCACATTTCCTCATCCAGATTTTCACGTGGGTGTTTATCACTATAATTCTTGAAACATTTTCTCAAATATTCATGTTCGGTTTTGTGTTTTAACGTATTTTATGATTTTCATCGACTCAAAAACAGTTTAGACTCTGAGCCAATGGATTATTTTTCTAGTTTGTAACATTGTGACTAACAGTCATATGAAATAAAAGATATTTAAGCATGATGTAAAGTAAATGACTGTCGGCATTAGTACGCAATATCTAATCTCAGAGCTGCATTTCAACGCAACATCTTTAGATCAGTTAACATATTCTTAAAGAGAGAGAGAGAGAGAGAGAGAGAGAGAGAGAGAGAGAGAGAGAGAGAGAGAGAGAGAGAGAAAATCTTTAGCGTACAGCTTCCTAAAGGAACTTAATGCATGGAAGATGTTTCATGAATTTCTGTTTCAGTCTGAATCAGACTGTAGGCAAAAGCAGTACGGTTTTTCTGTCTGAAGATATAACATATTTTGTTTTATATATCAAATTTTTTCCTTGGGAGGAGTCTGAGGTTGTTTCCAGCTGGTACGTGGGGTTAATTCCGTCAGTACACCTCATGCGGCGTACTTTTGGCATTACTCAAAACTCTTTGCATCGTCCCTTCGGCCTCTAGCTGCAGCCCCTTCCATTCCTTTTACTGTACCCCCGTTCATATTATCTTTCTTCCCGACTTATTTTCCACCCTCTCTTGCCAGTTGTTCCACAGCGCAACTGCGAGGTTTTTTCCTGTTACGCCTTTAAAACCTTTTTACTTTCAAACTCCCTTTCAGGGCTAAATGATCTCATAGGTCCAAGTACTTGGCCTTTGGCCTAAAGTTTATATTCCGATTTCCAAAAATGTTTCCATTATCTATATTACTTTACACATTTCCTAAGAACCACATAGTTCAGATACCACTATTCCCGCACAGTTTTTCTTGGAATCCGGACTTTGCTCGGAATTATTTGCAGATTGAGAAGTTATCTCATAAGTGTTGTTATTTCCTCGCTCTCCAACCCCACTCTGTCTCTTGCCATCAACTTGTGACTATTTCCCGGGGCTCGAGAGGGCCCAAGAGGAGAAAACTTTAGACTCCAGATTTTCTGGCCTCTGGGATTATCTTGATATCCAGGAAGATTATTTTCATTTCCTTTAGGATGAAATGGTTTGGGTTGCTTGTGTGCACGTGTGTGTCTGTGTATGTTCTGCGTCTTCCTAGGTATATGCTGGCTTGTATGTATGTGCGTTTGAGTGTGTGTGTGTGTGTGTGTGTATTTGAATTCGGATGCATCTGTAAGTGTAGGTTTGCAACGGCATGTTTATGTGTCACTTCAGCTTTCTGAAACGTAGATTTCAGTTAAGACGGTGGAAAGATATGTTTATTGTGATGACCTGACCATTTCCCTGTCAAGTCAGGGCCTTTTGAAAATTAAGAAATCGAAAAAGAAAGGCGACAGACTTTCCTCTTGGAAATAGGGAAACGATTAGAAGCTGGGAGAGAATACCAGAACCTTTTCAGTTCTGACTGCAATAATCTTTTCTTGAAGGTTTTGCTGCGTTCGGTTGGACAACACAAAACACCTCGCCCGTATTTCCATATGCGAGAAAGACATCCGCTGCTTAATTATGGACAGCTTGGAATAATAGCGTTCCTGCAATATTTTCACACTGTATAATGACACATGTCAAGGGCCCCGAAAATCATGAGTGCCTTAATGACATTTAATTAAAACTATATTCGAGTGTTGTAATTTATAGAGTATTTTCAAAGGTGATTACTTCATAAATAAATGTAACACAACCTCATGTTGCATCGGGAGGGTTAATAACTTTATTGGTAGCGTACTGTGACAAACAGAAACTCCTTAGAGTGAGATAATTCATTATTATCTTCTTCATCACCGATCATCATTGTTATTTCTTTGTATCAGTATTTTATGTGTACATGTGTGTGTATATATATATATATATATATATATATATATATATATATATATATATATATATATATATATATATATATGTGTGTAAATAAGATAGACTATAGATATATATGTATATGTTTATTTATTTTATTTATATAAATATTTTGTCTGCCAGTGACATGTGGTCCCAAAGGATGCTATAATCTTAATTCAGTTATCCTAATTAAGGGGCAAAGATAATTACTTTCCTCGAATTCGAAAGGTTAAATGTCATCTGTGCATTGACGGGGTCCCTTTCAGAATGAAATAAGAGTTTGTGTATGCATGCGTGAATGCACACTATATATATATATATATATATATATATGTATATATATATACATACGGTATACATAATATATATATACATATGTATGTATGTATATATGTATGTATAATTGTAGGGAGAGAGAGTATTTTACCTGTAGATAACATGAAGATTGGTTTTCTTTGAGAGAGAGAAGAGAAAGAGAGAGAGAATCTCTGTTTTTTGGACATTCTAGACATGTATGATTACCAGTGTAGTTCTTGTACTCCAACATTCCCTGACTTTTGGCAAAAGCTCCTTTTGAAGACTATGTCCACATTACTAGCTATTTACACATAACCACCCTTGCTTGGTTCACACTAATGATCACTGACCTGTCACTGATCCTTTCAAAGTGAAATAAATTAGTTTTGAACATCAGTGTTTGGTCAACGTATTATCTCCTTTTAGTTTTTCTGTAAAGAAAACTATTGAGATGGCTGTTTGTCTGTCCGTCCGCACCTTTTCTGTCCGCCCTCAGATCTTAAAAACTACTGAGGTTAGAGGGCTGCAGATTGGAATGTTGGTCATCCACCCTTCAATCATCAAACATTATAAATTGTAGCCCTCTAGCTTCAGTGGTTCTTATTTTATTGAAGGTTAATGTTAGCCAAAATCGTGCGTCTGGACCGCTATAGGTGCCAACAACACAGGCCACCACCGGGCCGTGGCTGAAAGTTTCATGGGCCCTGGCTGGGAGTTTCATGGGCCGTAGCTGAGAACTTCATTCTGTATTATACGCCGTACAGAAACCTCGATTGCTAGGAAGAAACTTCTGCGCATTTTTTACTTGGTTTTTGTGCTTTGTTAGTATACAGAAATCACTCACGAGGCCACGTCAGTGACGTCATTGGCACATGTTCCCAGAGGCTTGGTATTGCTGTTTGTTTCATAGCTTATAGAGCAGATATCTAGTGATGAAATTCTACCTCAGTGTAGATAATTCGAGAAACAAACATGTTTGGACCTGAAACCAAAAGCATAATCATTATTATATAATAATATATTATAAAATAATAGTACAACTTGGGTAATTTCTATTTCAAAATCTGTGTAAAAAACACACACACAACCCGACTCGTCCTTTAAGCAGAGATTTTAGTGTATTTCGATCATTATAATTTCGTTTAATTGTTTTCATTGAACTACGTGTCAATACCCAACGCTCTTTTATTATTTTTGCACGTGTAGCCATTCCATTTCAGCTCAGTTTTCGGGCAAGTGCAAATAATGTTCTCTTTATCATTCTAATTTTGCAAAACTAATTTTGTAAATTGAATCTTTTCGAGGACCCATTAATTATTTTTCGGTGAGAGTCTCTCATATCATCCAGGAGAGTTTTCAAGAAGGGGATAATCAAGCAAAGCTTTTACCAGGTAACGTAATTAAAACAATAGACAAAGGAATTGACGAGAGAAAATAAATTACTAAAGATACTTTAATCTGGGAATGGGAATTGAAGGTTAAATAGAAATTAAACAGTAATAACAAAACTTTAAAAATAAAAAGTGACAAGGGGGCGCGAGCTAAATGGACGAACGATTAAGCACGATTCCTTTATAGGAATTACATTAAGAATAATGAATAAAATTATTATATTAGGTAAACGGGAGAAAAGTGAATATACGTATGTATTATTGGCATATGTCCCTACATTAATTTTCTCGTAATTATTACACGAAAGTTTTTCGCAACAGGAAAAGGAAGTATGGTAGTATATACAAAACATAAAAACACACATGTATAAATATATATATATATATATATATATATATATATATATATATATATATATATATATGTGTGTGTGTGTGTGTGTGTGTGTGTGTGTGTGTGTGTGTGTGTATATGAATTTGTGTAAAGGAACTGTTAGAATCTTACAGGATCTCGATTACGGTGCGAATTTGAAAGTTGCTTACATTAACGGGAAAGTATGATACGAAGACGTTTTCCATTAGTATGTTAGAGTCAATGTTCTTCTAAAAGTGGAGGTACTTTGAGTTATCTTTTTTTATTATTATCACGATATGTTAATTTGTGTTCAGGTTTATATTTTCACACGAATGAATCTTTATACGCCTGTATGCGTGTGGTTACATTTGTGTAGGTACATACTCAAGCTTACTGTCGAATAAACTCACAATGCCTAACTTTATACATTTTATATGTATTTCAGCTAGAAACTACGTACAACTGTGGCCATTTTTAAACATACAAAATGAATATGTAACGCGAAATAAATCCCAAAATAGATTTTGAATAGCAACAGCACATGAAAATGTAATACGGGGTTGAAAATACCAGAGGAAATTTATGCGTTGTGGGGAAAAGCTTCAGAGCTCTGACACCAGAAATGTTTGTTACTTATTTGTATCTAAAAAGTGAATCCTAAATGGATTTCCCAAAATCTGAGCCCGTTTTTATTTCGTTTTCAGTTTTTATTTCACTGTGAAATAGTGTCAGTCTTTTTATAGTTAACTGAATCCTCAAGAGGTTACTGTAAACAATCACAGTCGTCAGTTCTAAAATATTCTTTGGTTGAGCAGATTTATAGAGTAATCGTAAAAGCTACCTTCCTTCCTTGTAAAAAATTAACTATACATGAAACGAAAGCAATTGTGTGTGTATGTATGTATGTATGTGTGTATGAATGTGTATATATATATATATATATATATATATATATATATATATATATATATATATATATATTGAATTTTAATCACATCATCGTGACGTTTTTTGTACACAAAAATTAAGCTTTAAATTTCATTTAATATCCAGTTCACTCTACCTCGCAATTAATACCGAAGGGGAATTATTATTGGTAAGTGATAGTCACCTGACGGACTCGACCCACCGACTGTAGCTATCTCTGAATTCAGTGACAATTGCTCTACCAGTATATATATTATGTATGTAGGTATTATATAATCACCCAAAGACTCGTTAGTACTAAACATATGAATTTTGAAAAGTACGAACTTTGTCCAGTTATTTAGCATTTTTATTTGAAATAAGTGTCAAATAAATGTAAATGTCCAGGCCAAATGTTATGTGATTACATATCTTTCTCAAACTTACTGCTGTGGGGGATAAAAAACGAGAATTCATAACCTCCATTCCTTCTGCTACTGGACACGTAGGATATTATTAATATATTAATTCAAAAGAGATTTTGTAATATTATCCTCTTTAGATGCGCTAAATGCTTCATACGTTCGGCGATTCCGTCATAAAATGTTGACCCTCCTCAATTTTCCTTCCCCACCTTTTCATCTTACTTTTAAAGTTGCCCTTTTCCGCCTCACTGGTTCTTCCTAGGAGTCTAAAAGAGACTAATGAAGTTTGTATTTTTGACTGCTGTGTATATGCATACAGACACTCGTGTTTACGTATGAACATGTTATTGTGATCTCGATCCCGTATTTGCAGTGTTATGTTCGATGCTAAGTCGATTTTTAAATATTTCTTTGCTGTTTTTTTTTTATTATAGATTGTAATATGATGATTTTACTTTAAATTGGGATATTACGTTATTTTTAGTGCCTGAACTCTAAGTATTTTCATCTTGACTTATACCATCACACATATTTTACTTTATGAAGTGTGGCGTATCATTCAGTATAAAAATCACACATGACACTTTCAGATGTCTTATTTCTGCAGACATAACTTTCTTATTAACTGGAAGAACTCATGTTCGAAAGCAGTTACACCGGCCCTTCAGATCAATATTTAACGAGGTGCCGCTACTATATGAGGATAAATAAAGCCATTTTATATGGGGATAAATAAAGCTGTTTTAGTAAGACTATCAGTAATAATAGATAGGAAAAATGGTGTATTTTCCAATACATAGGTGCAAAACGTGGTAACACAAGTTTACATGGAATAAGGAAATTTTCCAAGGAATTATAATGTATATATATATATATATATATATATATATATATATATATATATATATATATATATATATATATATACTCAACAGATTTACTATTTTGTTATAATTAATAGGTGAGATAAGTGGAAATAGATTATTTTGCAACAGATTCACTTCGGAAAAATAGTCTCAGTCGTAACTGACGAAATAAAATATGTACGTAATCCTTGTAAGGAGGTTCATCATTTTATCTTGAAGACTCCGCATAATTAGAAAACCATTCTATAAAAATTTAAATACAAAGAGAAGAACCCCGGTAACAAGTAAACACTAAAGACCAGAATGTTATCTTAGTCGCTGTGTAGTTGTTGGTGTTAGATGCAACCACTAACGACTTCACAGACATGGATGCATCTACTACCAGTTGTCTGGAAGTAACTACGCAGATAGGGAACACATCTAATGGCAAAAATGCCGGGGATATACTCATTTGGAAATTCGCAGAATGGGTAGAACGCTACCCAGAGTTGCATGTGTTAACAAATGTGTAGTACAGAGCTGAATTAACTACCTGCTGTGTGGAAAAGGGATGCACCCATTTGGAACTACGTAGAAAATACCAACAAAATCTAGATCGGATGTATTGTATATACTGACCTCCGAAGTATCCAGTGACCTATATATCTGTATATAAACTCTTCCCTTTTCCCATAACCTTTGATATGACGAAATGGAACAATATTTGTGGATGCTTTTATATATGGAGTTCTTTCTTTTTAACCAAATGCTAACAATAAAATGTTGGTTTGCTTTAATTACTTTAACTATTTTTTTCATAATGCAAAGGATTTTCCTACTAATAATGATCAAAGAAAATAATAATAAAAAAAAAAAGATGACAGTGGCGAGATCTGTTTGTAAATTCAATTGATCGGTGGTGACAAATACATATTTGACTTTTGACCTGTAGGTGTGACCTTAACCTCACTCTACACATCTAATTCGTTAGCGGAATATGCCAGGCAAATATGAAGTCTGTCTGTAATTGAATTCTGAGGTCCTGACCAAGATTTAATTCCAGTTAGACATACGTTGAATTCCCGCCTTCTGTAGATTATATAAGTTAGTCTGAAGACTTCATGTTCCTTAACTTTAAAGATAGAAAAGTTGTAGTGCTATAAAAAGCACTTTAACAATGGCGAACAGACATACAGACAGACTGATGTCCCGGATAGTAAAGAGATAGCATGAGAATTATTATACCAATACTTCTACAGATGTAGCGACTGCAATAACATAAGGTCAGTGATAATCCTCATATGCATATTGTTTCAGAAAACTGAATATTCGTGGAATATGAAAATGAAATTGTTTTCGCAATAAACTTGATTTAGTATTTTAGCAAAATAACATAATTATATTAGACCTATATCCTGTAATTGAGTTTTTCGCTTTAATTATCTTCTAACGCACACTGACTTCAAAAATACAAAACTTTAAACTCTCACTTACATATTCATATAATAGCAGAATTGATTCTGCAGTACCTGATTACCTGGTCATTGTATAAATTAACAATGACTGATGACATTATACGTGACCTGTATTGTTTGTGTGTCATATTAAAAATACATTACAATTATTGTTTTTTTCTGCTTTAATAGAGCAACCTGAGTCATCAAAGACTGCTATTCATAACAATATTTTTGTATGTAGGTCGGTTGTTTAGTATATGTTACATCACCACGCTCAAAGACCTGGGAAATTCATTTTCCTTTGATGCAAGTTCGATGACAATTTGTGTCCGTCCCAGATGAGACCATCTACATTTGGTAAGCTTTTATCCTTCACGCTCATATGTGAATGTGAAGCAACAATATTGTGTTCGAGCTATTGTAGATGCCCTTTCTATTTTACATGAAAACGGATCCTAATACTTATGGCCTATCTTTTGTTGAAATTCTTTAGATTTTTTAAGCATTCGCCTTTTCCTCTAGATACACGACGCCGTTAGAATTATGAGATTACGGGTGTTATTTAATTATTTTTGCTTTATCGTAAACTTCTGAGTTTAAACATTAACACCTTATAGGTACTCTGTTTTAATGAAACTATTGGCGTGAGCAAAACAACAATTTGCAAAAAATAAGTAGAACACTTTAAATCTATTTACTTCATAGTATTTTTTGTTTTATAAAGGAAAAAATGTTTTGCTGCATTAAGAATAAAAAATAAAATGGTGCAGTATGCATTTCTTATATTGATATGCCACTTAGCAAAGTGTATTGGCAACAAAGGATTTTTATCTTTGTGATTTAATTTCTGTCATAAACGTTAAAGTAAACATGTATGCACTCGTTTAAATTCCGTACTGCTCTGGGGCACTTCAGAGTAATATTTTTTTATGCATTCACCTATTTTTATATTTGTGTTTCTGTGTACTAAATAATTAATTGATAGTGTACCTTCATAAAATGAAAGACTGATCCTGTACCTAGGACATTCCCTATTATTATTGCTGATGATGTTCATCATGTTACGCTTCCTCCTTTTTATGTAATTTTTTATTACACCGTAGGAAATTAATTTCCTACTGTTTCGGAGTAAAGCACGTGAGTTTCGGTGAATCATAACCTGATGTGGTTTATAATTGTTCATCCACAGGAAAAAAAATACATTAATAAAAAGGAAGCTAGAACATGACATCAATTAAGCATCGACTGAATAATATTGCATACTGAATTTCGCACGTAAACTAGATCGCTTAAGTTAAAAAAAAACTAAAATATTCAGACAACTGAATCAAAGATAACAAAACATAAAACTCAAAAGAAAAGTATCACAATTACTCAGCATTGTATAATAAAAAATGGAATTCGATTAGTATTTAGCCTTAACTAATACAGAACGAACAGTTGGACTAGTTATTATTTCACAAAAATTTTAAGGCAGATGATAACCTACACATGACTATCTCCGTAGGGTGACCTCATCACGGCAGAATTTCATTTAACACTCGAGTGGTTTGCATTTCCCTCTTCTCATCAAGGTAATGAGGATAATGAGAAAGAAGTGCATTTTACTTATTGAGATATATATACTTTCCAGATTACATTACCTTACGTTTTGCGATCAGTTTTATTAGATCATCTTGTCACTATCGGAAAGAGAATTGTCCTTCTTTGTTGGAATAGTATTAGGAAATGTACTTTCCTTTTGTATTTGGAATTGGGATTTGCACTCAAATTTATAAGAATGTAGCATACAAGTACACAACTATGGCCCAGTAGTTACCAGCCATGCCTTACTTGAGTGGGAAATCGATCAATGTAGTAAATTATAGACTTGGTATAGTTATTCAGCCCTGATGGGTCGCATTCAAAGTGGAGGAAGGCATAGGGTTTGCAGTCCGATATAACAGAAATGGAAGGGTAAAGGAGTTATTTTACAATACTGGCTCACATTTGGCAGTCCGGGAATTGCTTATGGCCAAACGCCCACCAGCCCACCGAGCTGGAAATGAATACCAAGTGGACTATTGGTCCTCTCTAAAGACTTGCTTAAAATGTCGAAGGCTGTATATGAGATATATATATATATATATATATATATATATATATATATATATATATATATATATATATATATATATATATATATATATATATATATATATTATATTTTATTACAACCTTCCACTTTTTAAGGAAGTCTTTTGAGATAAGTTGCTAGTCCCTCGCTGAGTATTCGCTTACAACAACTGTGTCTGGTGGACGTTTGGCCATTAATATTATTAGTATTATTACCATAGTATTATTATTATTATTTTATATATATATACTGTATATACACACAATTTATATATATACAGTATGTATATATATATATATATATATATATATATATATATATATATATATATATATATATATATACTCGTATATACAGTAGTAGTGAGAGAGAGTAGAGAGAGAGAGAGGAGAGAGAGAGAGAGATTTAATTCCTTTGGGATATTGTGCACCGATTATGATGTTAATTCATTGCGACTAAGTTAAGTTTATCCCTTTTACCCTCTAAAATCACGAAGTATACAAATAAACTTGAATGGTAGTATTGTAGAGTACTGGGAATTTTCTGTATCTACGTTACTAAAAACAAGGGTTTTTTTATCTTCTAAAAATATTTTACGAAACTTTTAGTTATTAAGATAAAATTTTCCACATGTTAAAATAAAGCCGTTTCTAAGACTGGGAGGAACCTTTAATAAAAGTACTCCTTTCCTTGTTAGTAAATTTATATAAATAAATTTAGTTTCCTTACCTTCATTCCGGTAATTCTGGTTTTGTGATACCGGAGACTGCTAACAATTGTCTTCGCTGCGAGGATTTGGAGTCATTAACCTCTGCAATTCATATCCGAAGTAGTTAATTAAGTTCTGAAGAACATCTATGGGGCTTAGAACAATGGGAGAAGGAGATTCAATCCAGTTCGGCAGCTATTATGTTACCCTTTCACGCTGAAATGCTGTAGTCAACAGACCCACAAATTAATGGATCCCCTGAATAACATAGATGGTGCAAGCCCTACATTAGAGGTAGACTAATTATTCATTATGATGCTGATTAAAGCAGGTTTTCCATATGCTCACAGAAGGCTCTACCATAGCATATAAGCATATACCCTCTGTTGTAGTCCTCTATCTCTCTTGACCTGCTGCTTTCATTGTCTGTTTACCCGTCCGTGAATCATTAATGTGTCAGTGAACTATTTCAGAAGCATTTCAGCAGTATATGAAACTAGAATAATTACAGGGAATAGTCATATGCTGAAGTAATTAACTATATATGCGGTTGAAATGTTTGCTTTCCAAGAGTCACTGAGCGGATGAGCGGGGTTACATCCGCAGAGAAATAATATTGTAGAGAACGCGCTGCAAATGGGTCAAATATAACAAAAAATCAAAAAGAGAGGAAGGTGCTACGATACCTCCGGAGGTTTCTGTATTTCTCGACTTTAGCCAATAAACGTTTAGATTATTATAGCCAAATGGAAATACAGATGTCGACATAGTAACTTCCTTTGAAAGAACTGTCTAGATATCCATACTTTTTTTTATTGCAAAAGCTGATGCATTTGTTAGGATACTATTAGTCTAGAAGAAATGAATACTTATAGATATTAAGTAGCTTCTGGCGTTATCAGTCCTTCTGTCATCTGTCATTTTCTCAGTGAAACTGCTGTTATAAATATTTTGCTACTATAAGTCTTGGTCACCAAGATCATTTTTTAACTTGATGTACAGTGGAACAATATAGGCAAGACCATGGACGGAAAGTATGCTCTAGCAAGTTTGTAAATTTTTACCAAATTTCGGTTGAAATATGTCTTGGATTTAAGTGATTTTTATGTAATTTATCTTGCCAGTTTTTGTTGCTTTTCTTGATTTTCATGTCACTGTTGCTTGTGATTAGGTGATTTTTCCCAAGTGATAATGCTAAATTGTTTTATACTGGATTATAAGATTTTCCTCGTGATGGCATACGGAATGTTAGTAACGCTGAAGATCAGTGCGTTTTGATTAGTTACTCTTATGAAGTTCCCCCCTCTTTTTTCTATCCACACACACACACACACACACACACACACACACACACACACACACACACACAAACTTTGTTCGGGCCTGAATAACATTTCTGTGATAAGAAAATTAAAATACTGTCGTTGATTGTTACTGGATACCCTTTCCGCTTCTTTCTATCTCCCTTTTTATGATGTAGTTTCTTCCCACTTTTAACTATTAATTCTTTTATGAACTGTGTAATGTTGGTGAACTGTCGTATAATTTGTTCTTATGTTTTGACCGAATCCAAACTTACCTATAGCGAGCCTAGTGAGTGCGACTACTTCCCCTCTCGCTGGCAGCTCCGTATACGTACATTTCGCTTTGATTTTTAAAGTCTCTCTCTCTCTCTCTCTCTCTCTCTCTCTCTCTCTCTCTCTCTCTCTCTCTCTCTCTCTCTCTCTCTCTTTTCAGAATACAGAATGCCTGCATTGATATTTTTTCCCTTTTGCTCTCTTTCACTGCACCTCTATTGAGGTTATGTTTCTCTCATTTTGATGTGCCCAGAGAGTTCCCTCCACCTTCTTCTCCCCCTCTGTTTTTGCTTTGATTTTTGCTGCTTACTTCTTCACTCGGGATAAGCCCACATTTTTTCTACATCTCTCTCTTGCTGAATGCTTCGCCAAGCAATCTACCTAATTTTTTGTTACTTCCCTGCTTGATTGTTCATTGTATCCTTTACAGTGAATGATTATTCCATCTTCATTATTTGTTTAGTGCTGCATGAAAAGGCAACTGAGAGATATGTACGTGAATCCTCACGTAAATCCGGAAGTAAAGCCGTACACACGCTGACTACGTGATTGTGGTCATTCACGGTGCAAAATAAATGTCCGTTGAATGCACCCTTGGTCGCATTTAAAATATGAAGGTGATATATTTGGGAGGCACACCGTAATTGTTTTTCAAACCTTCTGGCGTTACAGCTACCTATTTATTGTAGTAATGAATAGGAGGATCGTATGGAAGGAACAAGGTAAAGTGGTTAAAAATTATTACAGCATCGCAACCTTCTGGCCTGAAGGTGGAGAAGATTCTGCTAAATTATGTTCATCCTGTATGATTTGTTGTGTTCATTACCTCATGAGTTTAATGCCTTTGTCTTGTTAATTCTTGAATTATTACGTCTACCCTAATACCAAAAAGTAATTTTAATAAGAGGTAAAAGGAAGACCATATTGTATACCAGCGACCCCCAATATCCTAAAAGCTTTCGTCGACAACATGCAATGAACCCTTGAAAAATGGCAAGAAAGTAACATAAACTATGTGTGAAAGGATATTAAGGATTTTAGAAATAAACCTTACTCATTTTTATATTGACAAGAATTATATTAAAATAAAATGATGTTACATACATTTTACACTACTCTTCCTACTATTCATGTTAACTATTTCCATTTAATAAGAAACTAAAACTGAATGCAATAAAGTCTGGATATATATATATATATATATATATATATATATATATATATATATATATATATATATATATATATATATATATATATATACACATACATACATACATACATACATACATACATACATACATACATATTACATATATATATATATATATATATATATATATCTATATATATGTATATATGTATATATATATATATATATATGTATATATATATATATATATATATATTTATATATTATAAATGCATAAATATGCTATTGTAATTGGAAGTAAGATGAAAGGAAGGAACTTTACCCAATTAGATTTAATATACCTTAATTAGGAAATTAATTAAGCCTTCGTGGACCCAGCTGATACTGTTCCCTTGCTTAGAGGGAAGCCGTTGTCCAGTTATCTATTCGCTTTATAATATCTAATAAGGATTTCCATAGCTCATTACACCGAGTTAAGCCTTTAAGTACTAAATTCTGTCACTAAGGGAGAAGATGTGTTGTATAAGCCATGGTGTTTTGAGTTGTAAAATAATTGTGAGCGTATTTTTGGTAAACCGAATCTAGGTATATGTATATTTCCTAAATAAAAGAATGATTTCATTTCCCTATTAATCCTTTGGATAAGTCAGTAAGGTTAATGTTGATAGACACCGAAAAGAAAATAGTCACCTCGGACTTTTTTGATTCCCTTTTAAATGCGCTTTAACTACTCATCTTCTAATGTTGTCATACCAGAGTATAAAAGTGACGCCGCAATAGAACTTTCCTGGCATATGTTAAAGTCTAACCGCCAAATTTTACAGCATTATCCAGTATTACGGAAAACTTAAAGTTGCGCTCATCGTTCGTTATGTGACACCGTCACAAATGCTCAGAAATGACGGAAACCAAGTTCGTAAGGCATTGCAGCGTGGAACTATCCCAGGTAAATTATGCTTCAGGTATTCCAAAGTCCTGCAGAGGCTGAAATATTCAGAAGGTGTCAAGATTAAACAAACGACGTTTGAGGTACGCACAGAAAATGCTTTTATCAGTTAATGAAGCGTCCTTTCTTCAAAGAAATTATCTCGAGGTCACCGCTATTGATCCGGCTGGCTTAATAATCCGCTAAAGTGGGCAACAGTGGGTTTTAGATGAACACAGTTTCAGCAGCATCAAAGTTCAGATCGGCGATAAATGCTATATATTTACAGTAGTTACATATTTGTCCTAACATTTTTATATATTGTATTTAAGATTTCAAATATGTGTGTATGTGTATATATGTATAGATATATATATATATATATATATATATATATATATATATATATATATATATACACACACACAGTATATATATATATATATATATATATATATATATATATATATATATATATATATATATATATAGAATTATTGTATGTATGTATGTGTGTTTATGTGTGTATGTATATATGTATATATATATATATATATATATATATATATATATATATATATGCATAAAGATAATATAACATTTTATGGAGAGCTTATTAGAAACTCATTATTATTAAAGCAATAATCCTTTATGTTATCCTCGATGCCTTGCTAGAATAATTTATAAAATATGAGGAATATTTATACCTCACGGAAAGGTTTAATATATTGTAAGACCGTTAGCAGTGTGTAAATGTGTTCGAATATCTCATTCTGATGGGCATAATGAAATTAAGAGGCCAAATATGTGCATAATAATATGTTAGTGAAAATATGAGAAAATCTCCAAAACGCACACAAGATAAATCAGCTGAAATTACTACTTTTGAAACATACGCAGATGGCTAAAAAGATATGAAGGATTTAGCTACTCAGTAATATATCTTAATTTTAAGATGCAAAATTCTGTGTCATTACAAGCAACCGTATATAAAGCTGAATTATATGCCAATGAAATTAAGTGAAGTTAAAGTGCAATTGAAGTCATAAAATGGTGTAGTTTAAAACATCCCTTAGTGTCTGATATTAAACTGATGCCACATAGAATGCAAGAAAATCAAATTGTAATAACATGAGGGGAACGAAAAAGCGGGTATTTCAGCATAGGAAGTAGTAAGATTACGCATCTTTCAACTCCACCTTCCAATTGAGGGTTAGCTAAATATACCTCAGTGCTCAAATAAAACTATTCTTGAAAAGAATACTCAGCTACCCTCAAATAGTTTGTATTTACTTTACTAGCAGATGAAGTATTTAATTCTCAAGCATTTCTGGAAGTCAGTAGATTCCCGTTGTTTACAGTTACTAGTTATTCATGTCTGGCTAGTCCTTCAGTAGAGCTTTGGGAGACTACTTGCAATTTTTTTTATAACATTTAAAGAAATTTTGTCAACTAGCAATAAGCGTCGTCCCCTACTTGATCACTCCATCTCTGATGTTGGTAACAATTGCTGCTTCTGCCTTTGTCTTCAATGGTTGCAGACCCGAGTTTGTTGCCTTCCAATTCCTCTTCCGTATTTTAATCAGTGACATTTCTCAAAAATCTTTCTCATTCGTGGGCAGATGACGGATTGCTATGACCATATGCTTTATAAACCCTCCTTTTTTATAGTATATTTGTTGATTTGTCTTGTTTCGGATGAAGCAGAAAAAAATAAAATTTTTTTAATGTTTCCTCTCGCTACCAGACAGTACTGCAGAATTAATTTTAAATAGTACTCTAAGACTTTGTTTGTTGATTGGTCAATTGATTGGGAATCATAACGAGCATGACATTGATTTGAGAAAGAGAGATAACATGTTTTGGAAGAATAGCGTCAGATTGTTGTCTCCATGGCCATTAGTCTTGAATATTTCGTGAGACTCCTGTATCCCAAGGTACATAATGTGTATTAGGGTTAATACAGGCATAGAAAATTATAAGCTCCAGGGATACTAGTTTGACCAGTACTTGATAAATTTAATCATGTAGACTTTGACGCAGACTAAGACTTGGAAATATTGGATGCATGTTCACCGCTTGGATTAAACAAAGTAAATGTGATATTTGAGATAAAAGTACGAACGAGCACACCGGCACAAATACCTGTCAATTAAGTGTAACATGAAAGGTGGGAATGTTGAACGCCCCAACGGGACAAATACATTAGTAAATTAAGCATAACATAAAAGCGGGAATGTTGAACGCTCCCCAGTTACCGTAAAATAAAGGTAGGCTGCTTATAACATTTATGCAGTAATATTTATTATGTTTTGTATGAAGATCAGAGAGAGAGAGATAAACGTAATGATTTACACAACTCGGAACAAAAGCTTTGTCTTAAAAACAGTTCTGTCTCCCTTGGTTATGTATCTGGTTTATATATAATATAATTTCCTGCTCATCATACAATTGGTAAAAGTAAAAGCGAAAGAAAAAATGAGTATCATTCTTCGGTGATAAATGTCTTCATATTTTCCGAAACTGGATAATTCCTTTATCATACCACTTCTTTATAATAAAAGAATTGACTTTGTGGTGATAAAGTCACTTCTTATTTAGAAATAGCAGTCAAACTTTTGATTTACAGGAGTTTCCGCCTCGTGGGGGAAAAACTTCCCCGTTTGGCTGGTGTTACATTATCCATATTCTTCGTCAGCATGAATTACTAACACTCCATGTCATCCGAAATTGTGCCGACATTTTCTTTCGTAAGTCAGTTATTGTGATAGCGATTTTTATTCCCGGCCTGTTAGTTTTTAGAGAGAGTTTCTTTTTTTTATGTTTGTTTGCCTGCTTGTCTATTACTAGATTTATGCAACAAGCTGTCTGGAATTGTAAGAAAATTTTACCAAAGGCGGGCTACGTTGCTGGCTATAGCTTAGTACATCTTGAGATCGATTTGGCTGTAACTTTTGACCTTTCAGTGACTCAAAGTATGAGTTTAATCTTAGGCATGACTTTTTAACTACAGGATACTAAACTGTGCATGCACCACTAATAAACCTTATGTGGAAAGAGACTTATTTTGGGAATGTGCAGTCTAAGTTCAAGGTCAATATTAGGTCGTACTTCTAGGTTGGCCATACAGTGTGTGTATATATATAATATATATATATATATATTGTTACATGGGTGTCTTGGCTGATCAGTTATTGGTTAATTTACGTAAAGTTTCACGGCCCTGCATGCCAAGAATATACTGTAACCTGTCTCTTGAAGCCACGAGTTAACCTCAAAGACAGACGTTAATTAATCAAGGTCGCCAGTTAGAGGGTAATTAACCTTAACAAAGAATATTCAAGGAATAAAGACTTTCTGATAAACATCACCAATCTGCGGACGCAGAAAAATCTACTTGTTAAGATGTATTAAATACAACAACGCAACGGTTCTCCCAAACAATGAGTCGCTTAGGCATAACAAATACCAGAGTATTAAAATGACTTGCTTGCCTAAATCCTGAGACTTACTGGGCATTATTTCTAAGCTAAACAATATAATAATTTAGCTTAATCTAGACTTCGTAATAGCATATCCCATAAGTGGTGGCTGGAGGATGAAACAAAGGAAACGGAAATGAAAAAGTTATTAGTCAATCGACGAAGCTTGAACAAGAATCGGACTTTACCTTGAATGTCGAGTCGTTTGTGCATTACAACAGACACTCGGAAGTCTTGATACCAGCAGTCTTCCCAATTCACTAATTAATATAGACGTAGGAGCAAAAGTGGAGTAAAAGGGACCAAGGACACCGTTCCGACACGCTCTGCACGCGTCACTCCCCTCGTTCATTGGCCTGTCTCTCTCTGACCTCATTTCTACGTGTTCCCGCAAGGTGAGCTGCATCTTTACATGGCCCCAGGCACTCCGACCTTGACAAAGACATAAGCCGAATACGTGGGTAGAGGAAAAGATAAGCTAAGGCCACCATTACTAGAGATATTGAGTGAAAACCTCTCTGAGGGTTAGGTCCTCAATGCCATAGGCATATTTTGTTTTTAACTACCCAGCCTCTGCTGTGATGTTATTTTGAATTTGCCTGGTTTACCTGGGACAGAGATTACTCTGTTTAGGTCAATCTGACTAATATTCCTACACATAAATACATCGAGGGCGAACAGCAGTAATATTTATAAATATATATATATATATACATATACATATATATATATATATATATATATATATATATATATATATATATATATATATATATTATATATATATATATATATATATATATATATATATATATATATATATATATATATATATATATATATATATATATATATGTGTGTGTGTGTGTGTGTGTGTTTTACTATTATGAGATATGGCTTCATTTCTGGCACAATGTGTTGTAATGTCAAGGTCAGGGTCATGTTTGCAGTGAAAATTCAAATAGAAATATAATTTTGCTTATTACCGATGAACAATATGAGGCTGAGACCTTATATTTGGGATGCGTAAGCCGTGAATGTATTCTTATTTAAGGTTAATGTTAAGGACATAGTTAAAGATCAAAGGTCCAGTATGAATTTAGGTTTAAAATGAATAATTCCTAAGGTTAATCTTTAACGTTAAATTTTAATTGTAACTAAAATTTTTATAATAATCTTGTTGAGGGGAAAAAGAGAGAAAAGACGCTTGAGAAATGGCTTAGTACTTTGACTTTTAAACAGAACGCATTAATATTAATAGACAAGCTTTTAAATATTCATTTTAAGAGCCACCCCTCTTCAGGTGTTATTCACTGGCACATAAATAAGGAAAATAGTATCCTCAAGAGAGAGAGAGAGAGAAACGTGCAGGTAAACAAAAAAGACTTACAAAGAGAGGAAGGAAGAGAGAGAGAAAGTGAGAATCAGATGAAAGGTTTAGTATTACCGCGTCCAGGCCTTCCCCGTTTTTATCTAGAGGTATGGATTTTGACGAAAAACTTATCAATTATGTCAACTAACTTTTCCTCTCTTCATTACCCCACCTAAACAATCGGGTACACGTCCAACTGTTTGGGTCAGCAGGGCGATATCGGGTTTGTAATTAAAGAAACACTCGTGTTCACTTTCATTCGGTAAAGGGTTCTTGTAATGCCAGATAAGACTAGGTTAGATTCCTGAACGAAATAGTTTGATTTAGGCAGCGTTTTATAAGACTCATGGTGACTCTTTTGGCCAGTGAATTAATGTGCCTGTTGATTGTTCGACTTAATAGGATCCTAGACAAGATAGAGAAGGGCATTGGGCTGCCAAGCTCTTCTCAAGAAACTTATCGCTTCTTAATGGATTACAATATATATATATATATATATATATATATATATATATATATATATATATATATATATATATATATATATATATATATATCATATTACCACAGGTGAAAAAAAGAAGATGGGGTGTAGGTCTGACCGGTTTCGACTTATTTCCAAGCCATTGACGAACACTGATCGCTAAAAGATCGGAAGGAACGCGTGGTTTATCCATTGATGATTATAATCACTTTTAACGTGGTTCATTTCATACATTACCACTGGGTGAAAAATGAGAGATGGGGTGTAGGTCAGACCGATTTCGACTTTATTTCCAAGCCTTTGGACGTCGGTGGCTTGAAAATAAAGCTGAAACGGTCAGGACCCCACTCCCATCTCTTTTTTCTTACCAGTGGTAATGTGTGTTATAAAATGAGTCACGTACAAAAGTGATTATAATTATATATATATATATATATATATATATATATATATATATATATATATATATATATATATATATATATATATATATATATATATATATATATATATATATATATAGTGTGTGTGTGTCTCGAGGTAGGCAGTCATTCAAGCTTACATGAAAACAATACAGGAAATAGGAGCTTGTATAACTTTGTTGTAGAGGCAACTCCCATAGCTTGACGAGAGCATTTCCTTTTGACGTCAGGGAATGGAATTGTTTTTTCCAGCGCTGAGATTACTGGGGCGTGGTGTTACTACAGTTGCGTTTGGTATATGACCCCCAGTGACAGAGAAATTTTATATGCAACATCATCGCTTTGTCAGATAGAGAAATTTTATATGCAACATCATCTTCGCTATGTCAATAACTGCTGTTTCTGAGGTCTCGAGGCCACACCAAATTAATTACAGCACCAAGGAAAGATATAACGTTTCAAAGACAGTACGTGCATCGTTATCATAATAGTATATATGTTCAGTGACAATCACGACTGTAGTGTATGTTATTTCACTGAGAGTCATAGCAGCGTAGAAGAGAAATATACTAAGGAAAATTTATTAGTAATTAATAAAATGCTGAGGATTAAAAGTCAAGATTTTCAGTCGAGATTTCGCACCAACTTGGGAGAAGAATTTTCAACTTATTGTTCTTTCATGGTCACTGACTACTGTTTCTATCTGTTCTTCCCGTAGACAAACTAGCAGTATGTTTCATATAAAATTTTGTAGCATAATACGAAATATCATCATTTCCCCAAAAGAGTTTCACTTGTAGTCATACGCTCTACCACCTATTTCTAGAGCAGTAATTTGTTCAAGAATCACTGATGTCAGGTGCTGTGTTCTTCATGATGATGTTACAGGCCAGTGCTACCAGTTTTCTTCCCGCTCTTGAAACCTCTTATCTTATTCATATGTAGTCTTCATTGATGATCTGTCCCCTTCGGATACCGCACATGGATGGGAAATTATCATTTTTTTTTATCTAAAGAAAGGCATTTGTAAGTTCCTGTTTTTTAGCGCGCAAGAGTATTTTGTTGGTAAATGGACCTAATGTGTGACTAAAACATTTTTTCAGAATGTTTCATTAATGCTCAATGGGTCTGACATGAATGGAACTAAATATAATAAAATAATTTTATTTTGCAATTGAAAAACTTTTTATAAAGTAGTTAAAACTGTTGTAAATGAAACACGTACGAGAGAGAGAGAGAGAGAGAGAGAGAGAGAGAGGCGGGCAGACAACTGGTAGAGAGGGAGGGGATAGGAGTCAGAAATATTTTTTCTTTCGATCTTCCATAACAGCTGCAAACGGTATGTTGTTTTTCACTGGCTGCTCCTAGAGGTTGCTCCTTTCTGTAGCTGTCCAAGTCTTATCAAAATCTGAGGTTCATTTCCGGCAGAAGATACCATTTTTTTCTTTAGATCATCCATCATTGATAGGTGCAATTTCTTTCTTCATTCTTCTTTCCTTTGGATGTTGGTAGGATTTCCTATCTGAATTTTTTCTGTTCCTTTTTTTCCGTTTTTTCTCTCTTCGCTTCCCTGTCATTCTTTGTTGTTCGCACTCGATATTGAGATTGGGTGTGTATTTTACAAAATCTTAATCTGTGAATTCGGATCCCGTAATTGGTCTCTATTCTAAATCTTCTGTTTTGTTTACTGAAACAACAGTCAAACATCGTGTCTGATTAGACACCATTTTGAACGCTCCTCTACTTTCTACACATTACGTCGTTTATTTAACAGTATCCAAAATATCGTTGTTTTGTATGTCTTTAAGTATTCTTCAGAATTCACAGTCTTTATATATAGTGTTGCATTCTTGCAAATTTTAGCACAAATGTTCGGCATGATTTCGAAACATTTTATTTGATTCTTGGGCTGACAATATTTTGTCATCACATCTTTATAGTTGTAAGTGATGCAAATATCAGACATAAATAACCCTTAATAATGCCAGGAGGGTACAGAGCTTCGAAGAATGACAAAATACAACAGAGTTTTATTCAGTTTCATTGTTGACCTATTCCTCCCGTGAGAACTTGGCTTGATCTCAGTCCGTTACTGTTTCAAGCATGTTAATGTTATATGGATGTAAAAATATACATTTTTATTGACTGACCCATACTGTACGTGTATGCACGTCCATATCGGTAGACGCTTGTTACCCTATGCATATATATACTATCCACTTGAATTAATAAACATTTAGCATTAATGACATTTATTGAACACAACCTCCGAAGAAATTTTAGTAGTATTCCATAGGCTATCTGAATAGCAAAAACTACATTTCGGTAATATTTATGTTAATTTACTTAAATAACGTTGGATTTCACTGCTGCTCAAGAACGCAAACCCCTAGCAGACATCAGTAACAAACTCATGGATTTAAAAGTTATCTTAGATAATGGCCCATGTATTAGTTAATGAAAGAACGTGAAGGTGTAAAGCAATAAACATTTTTACTTGTTCTTTCGCCTTGGCTATCTCCTTGAAAGCTGCTGTATACTCAGTCCCAAACTGTTGCATGCATCATAAGATCTTGGGAACATTTCCGATCATATATATTGCTGTGGTTTTCTGTGCACGGAATGCTAAATTATCTAAAAGCCCTTTGTTAGGAGACGCTTTTAGCTTAGGTTCTGTCATTCATTAATGGAAAATATAAAATATATGATTCATGTAGCGAAATTTCTTGAAAATTTATGAAAGGTCAGCTGTGATTTTAACGTCATCAAATGTTGAAATATTACTGTTGCTACATTTGGATTATAGCATTCTTTATCAAAAATATATATTATCGAAATGTTTCTTTCCAGTCTTTCCTTATAAATAAAAAAATGTGAAAAGATAAACCAAAAATTCTCTTTCAACATTTTCGAATTCATGGGTTTTAGATTTTCCTCAGGGCTTTTCCAGTCAACTGAGCCGTCAAAATGTAAGGTTCTTTTCTGAACTGTATAGGACACCATAACAAGCATCTTGTTATGGTTGGCCACAATATGTCAAGTTATATCCTGGTTTTCCAGAACAAAATTTTATTTATGTTTCCTCTCTCCTTCTCCCAACTCTGCACTAAATCTGAATACTGATAGTTAATCATTTCTGTCATAAATAAAAGATCGCCATTTCCGCTCTACTGTGATGTGGGTATTAGTGTTTGCGTGAAAGGGAGTGGAATCTGAAACGAGGTTACATAAAGGAACCAGGGATCATATTAACATTCCTATATATCAAAACGCATTAAAAATGCAGCCAGCGCTATTCGCATGACTGAATATATACAGAACTATTTTAGAGGAAAATTATGTTCAGCTTAGATGACTTTATTTGGAATGCTGTCGAATTGCTGCTGTTCATTCTAGTTCTGTTCGCCTCTTCCGCCTAGGCTGAAAATCATGCGACACCAGTTAAAAATGTTATTCCCCTGAAGGGGAGTTCCCTATTTCTCGCTAAAGCTAAATGTAAACATCCCTCAAATATCCGGTTCTCGCTCCCAGCATTCGTTTGAAAGGACCGAAGAGAAGGGTAGGGGCAGGGGTGCGAGGCCTTGAGGAGGAGGGTTTGGGCCATTTCCTGATAAACCCATTTTGCCCCTCTTGACCTGAGAAGTGACACCGGAAGGGTAGAGAAGGGCAGAAGGTTACTTCATCCGAAATAGACACCATCTGGTGCTACCCTTTGAAGGATATAGTTTATGTATGTATTTATATATATATATATATATATATATATATATATATATATATATATATATATATATATATATATATATATAACAAATGTGTGTGTGTGTATTCAAACACATATGCATGCAGCCACATACATATACGGCCACATACATATCTTTCTTCTACTCCATCCCTTTGCCCAACTAACCTTGATGAAATTGAAGTGTGAGTATGTATGCGACTGAAAAAAATTGAAAGAAGCTGTGAAGATGAGATGCTTGCATATTACACATGGCAGAGGGAGAATGTAAAGGTTAAGAAATATGAAGATACGGGGAAGTGGTCGAAAGATTACGGTAGGTATAAGGATGGGTCATTGTTTTTTGAGATGGATCGATCGTATGGAAACAGTTAATGGTGATAAGCTAATGAAGTGTGTACATACCCAAAGTATTGAGAGGGAGGAGGAGCGTGCAAGATAGAGGTGAATAACAGCGGTTGTAGCGGGGCTCCCCGTGCTGCTAATAAGTATTTTGTGGAGGTGTATGTAGCAGCCAACTTTGTGGATGTCTTCTGCATACAGTGTTATCTACACTTGAGCAAGTAAAGTATGATTGTATTTTCTATCCAGTGGATCCTCTCGGTGGTAATGGACGAAGCTCTGTATTTATATTTATATATATATATATATATATATATATATATATATATATATATATATATATATATATATATATATATATATATACAGTATATATATATATATATATATATATATATATATATATATATATATATATATATATATATATATAATGTGTGTGTATGATATATTTACACACCCACATATACTGCATATATTATAAACACACATTACACACACACACACACACACACACATATATATATATATATATATATATATATATATATATATATATATATATATATATATATATATATATATACATGAAACATACGTACCGGGGTCTAAGCGATGTCAGGCAGGGCAGCCGATCGAGACCACAGGTCTACAAGCCAAATCAAAGTCCTTCAAAAGAAGGCATCGTGCTTACCCCATACAAATGGGAATAAAAGCACGTTAAAAGAAGAAAGAAGAAGATATATATATATATTATTGCCGATAAACGAATTAATCGTCACAATAGAACAATATTTCAGAGATTTTACCTATTTCCAACGTCCCGGAAATAGATGAAGTTTCAACCGCTTTGAAGTGAATCACGCAGTGGCCAGTTTGATTTCATAAGAATTGAGACATTATGATATTCTGAGTATCTCTCGAATGATTCACATATGAACTCTGACCTATCGTTGGTTCCCTGCTTTGAAAGGCGTCTAAATACCAACTCAATCTGTGTAATCTGCCTGACGTGGCGTGGAACTTATTGGTCGTTTCCTGGTACACATCGTTTTCTGATTATGATGAGTTGGGTACAACCGATGGCTTTGGTACTTAGTTGAAAGGGGGTTTAATGAATTGAATATTCAGGGATGTGGAGGGGAAATTAGAACTTAATGATGTGTAAGGAAAATTAGAATTTAATGATATTTAAGTATGTGAAAGGGAAATTAGACCCTCATGATATGTAAGGGAAATTAAAGCTTAATGAAATGTAAAGATGTAGAAGGGAAATTAGAACTTAATGATGTGTAAGGAAAATTAGAATTTAATGATATGTAAGGATGTGGAAGGGTACTTAGAACTGAATGGTGTGTAAGAAAATTAGAATTTAATGACATGTAAAGATGTGGAAGGGAAATTAGAACCTCGTGATATGAAAGGTACGTCAGAACTTCATGATATGCAAGGATGTGGAAGGGAAATGATATGTAAGTAGGTGGAAGGGAAATTAGAACCTCGTGATATGTAGAGGAAACTAGAACTTAATGATATGTAAGGATGTGGAAGGGAAATAAGAACGTAATGATATGTAAGGAACCTAGTTATCTACATCCATGTGATATGTAAGGAACCTAGTTATCAACATCCATGTGGGTTAAGACAAATAGACAGATAACTTAGCAGGCAAAATTTCTTTCCTTTAGATTGATAGATTGCCCTTATATGATAGAACGAGAAGAAGAGAGCCTAGATAAGAAAAGTATATGTGGAAATAACAGAAATCAATATGTAAACATAAAGTAAATAAGAGAAAGTTAAACATATAATTTTAGGAAAATGTATGGCAAAAGTACATAAATCATTCGAATAATTTCCAATGGGATAAAAACATTTTTTGCCCTTAATTTACCTGTTAGAAAATTTATTGAAATCTTTTAGCAGAACACGTTTGTCTAAATATTCACAATATTTTATCTATATATATATATATATATACATACATAAGTGTGTGTATGTATATATATATATATATATATATATATATATATATATATATACATACATACACACACTTATGTATATATATATATATATATATATATATATATATATATATACATAAGTGTGTGTATGTATATATATATATATATGCTCATATATATATATATATATATATATTACACATACGCTATTGCTTGATTAACAACGTGACATACAATATAAACAGAGTATTTGGTTAAGATGAGGGTAAAAGAACTGAGTGCGAGATCTTTTGCCTTTAATGCAGTTTCAATCAAGCTACTTACAATGGAACAAAATGTGACGAAGAAGATTCGGTTTTACAATCAACAGTTAAGCTTAACGGGGTATACAAATATTTTATCTCATACAAAGCCATTATATTTGACTTAAATCTCCAGGAGATTAGCAGCTGTCTACGATTAACTCAGGTACTTGCATAAAACAAGTTGAGGCAAAGGACATTAATTCGGATTTCTGACAGTCTTTACTTTCTCTTTTAAACCTCTTTCGAACAGAATAGGATCGAGAGTGTACAGATCCGGGGCTTAAACTCATAGTATTTTCCCTTGTTAGTTGTATTAATGCAGATTCTAGACACAGTAGTTTTTAATACTTGTAATTATACTACTGTGGTGCCAATCAGTCCTATGTGATTTTTCACTGAGGTGCACAAAAAGAGTATTATGACTTAAGTCAGTTCTAACTGTAAATTTAATCATAAGTTATTCTGATATTTAGTTTCTTACTAAATGTCAGAAGGGCCACAATCCATACAAGAGATTTTATAAATAAGTTTGTAACTCTGATGAGGATAATTTCTTACAAGCATGTTTTTATACTGTGTTGTTATGCGAAAAGATTACATATACAGTACACGGAGTATTTTAAGCATTGATTTGATTGTCTCAAAGCCAATGAATTAAGGTAGACGAAGGGTGCATAGGTAATTCTACCTTCCTTTCACTTGTATTACAAAGTGTCTTCATAGCTTTGTTGTAGCAAATATCCAAGATACAAGCTGGATAACAAATTCTTACCTGTTAGTCTTATTTCATTGGCTTTTGGTTAATGAAATCAGTGTTGAAAACATTCAGTGTAAATGCTATCTTTTCATATAATAGCAGAGTAAAACCATCCTCACACGAAACTACTTGCATCAGAGTAGCAAGATTGTTTATGAAATCCCATGTATGGACTGTGATTCACTTTATTTTGGCCATAGAAGTAAGTGATTAAAAGTCAGAATAAATAATTTTAAATATTCAGTGACAACTGACCAAAAGAATATTGCTCTTTTTTTATCCTAGTGATTGGTCCTTTAGTAATCTATTTCAAAAGGTAAAAGGTGTGTCCAGAAATATCCTTGCAGTTTGCGTCTCAGGCCTTTAATGTAGGTGCTTGATGTGCCTAAGGATGTGAAAATAAATTTACAGGCGGAGCGTCGTCCATGTTTCAGTAGTTGAAGTACTGTATGGGCTTATGTGACACTGGCTTGGGTCTTTCCTGTCCACAGTCACCTCCTGTCAAGGAGAATGTTTGGGTATAATATATATGTTTACAGATATATATATATATATAATATATATATATATAGATATATATATATATATATATATATATGAATGTGTACATGCAAAATATTTTATGAATTTGGGAATAATTCACGGACGGTCAGGCATGTATAGCTTCACGGATATACGAGACCAAATTCCAGGTTTATATTCTATAGTTTTCCTCCTGCCTACAACACAGAAGCTCCAATCCCCTGAAGTGCAGTGGGCTATGAAGACTCGCAGTTTTTACATGTGTGTGTGAGGAGAGAGAGAGAGAGAGAGAGAGAGAGAGAGACCAAAATACATGCAAAGCTTCCATTGAACAGTAAAAAAGGGAATATATTACGTAAGTTTTTTACTGGACGTGGATAAATTAGAAACCAGACTTGCCTGATAATCAAGATTCGAATGAAATCAGGGAAATGTAAAATATACCTGTAGACGAATGGAAACGTTTGCGAATTGGAAAGCAGGTCAACGAAGTAGTCAGTTTACCGTCATTGGCTTTTATGACGGAGATACAGGAAGCTGAGCCTTGCAATCCGTCGCGCTGGACGATCTTTTTTATTTTCTACCTCTGTGTAAACGAGTGAGGCGTAAAGTAAAGGCTTGAGGGCAAAATCCGTGAGATAAGGAGGGCCGTTGATTGGCTCCCATAGAACTCTGAGCCAGCTCTTTTGTCTAGAGAGCAAGTGTATCTGACGGTACTTGTAAACGACCCATTATGACTATGATAGGTCATTTGTAACCTTCCCTTGGACTTTTCTGTTATTCCTTTTCGATTGTCATATTTTTCTATTTATTTCCTTCTTCTTTCTTCCTGAGTTGTTGCAGAACTTGGTCATATCGATCTTTCAAACTTCGCTCGATTTCCGTCAGGTAGAATATGTTTTGATTCCGAAGTAACTTCGGCTCCAAAATCTTTGCTGAAAAGAACATTCTTTTTATACCCTCTTTTCTAGTGTCGTTAGTCCTAACATGCAAGCGCTAGGTAAGTGCAACGTTTTTCATTACATGAAAGACACACCGTTGAATATAACGGTGACGGAAAAATTTTTCAATACGAAACCACAATTCTGCAAGAGCTTGAAAGCACTGCCAATGCAGTATATAATAAAAAGGCTATTTTTTGTTCATATGGTTCATTTTTTTAAATTTTCTTATATAAAACGTGACATCATTAATCACAAAAACGGTGTGTTGCGGGAGTTTTGTGGAACTTTTTCCAAGTTTTTATTTTTTGTTCATACTGGTGCGTTGATGGCTACCTAGAGGTATCCTCCCCCCTTTTTATTAGTCGATATATGTTTTAATATTCAAGTCACCCTTCAGTTACAAAGGACGGGAAAGGACAGGGCCCGCTCGGTGCTTCTGATGTTAATCTATCTTCTTGTCTTGAATGCTCAAATGGGACGTGCCTCCCCATTCCTCCTGTTCTGTTTACCTTCTCAGGTTGAGGTGGCAGCAGAGAGTAATGGCAGACCAATAATTACCAATTGACTACAACACAACAACACGTGTATACTTAGTTATGCGAGTGTTTACAAGACATTAATTATTAGGTAGTTTTGAAATGCCAAATTTCTTTCAGCACTATTTCCTTTATTTTAATGATTGGGTAGCCTCATTTTCAGACCTCAACTAATTTTGTTATTGGGTATTTAGGTGGTTAATATTTAAGTGACTAACTGCAAGGGGTCTAGTATTTTTAATGAAACGCCATAACCTTTATTCCTACATTTTGCTTTAGTGTACTGTGAGATGTTGAAGGTTGAATGGAGATCGCTCACCATAGCATTACACACCAAGCCCACCTTAACTAGATTGATGCCATTTATAATTATTAATTTGCTCTCTCACCAGTGATTGAACTAAGACCATTGAAGAAAAAGAAGTACCCTATGCTCTTTAGATTTTGAAGTTTGCCTTCAAAATCTAAAGGTTCCATGCTCTCAGAGGCTAACAAAGCATTGCCCCACGTCTCATATATATCCGATACATTTGTCATCCTCAACCTCACCCTCCATGTTGTCGTTCAGTCGAGCTAATGAGCAATCCACCCTAGACTCACAGATCCTACATAGTAGCCCATGATATTGCTTCTACCAGTGCAACCACAGCAACCAGGTATTCACCTTAAGTTAAGTATACCTTAGTTTAACCAGACCACTGAGCTGATAAACAGCTCTCCTAGGGCTGGCCCGAAGGATTAGGCTTATTTTACGTGGCTAAGAACCAGTTGGTTACCTAGCAACGGGACCTACAGCTTATTGTGGAATCCGAACCACATTATAGCGAGAAATGAATTTCTATCACCAGAAATAAATTCCTCTAATTCTTCATTGGCCGGCCGGAGAATCGAACGTGGGCCCAGCACAGTGCTAGCCGAGAACGATATCGACCAGTCCAACTTACCTAACTGGTATTTTACCTCGATTTATTTCCTGGATACCTCAAGAGAGACAAATGCTCATCAGAGTACAAAGACCATCTTTAATGTCATAACTGCATTGCAGCACACAATATACTACATTGACAAGAAAGCACTGCTGAATTCTGCTAGCATCAATTCTTCCATGAAAAAATTGAGAGTTTAACTCAAAAAAGATTGCATTGCTTTGCATACGGTGACAATGATACTACTGAACTCATGCAGTTTCCTTGAAAGTGGATTGCATCTCCTCCTCTTGCACTTCTTAATCTTTGGACATCTAAAGTCACCACCGTCCCATTTGCCCTTTGGTTACAAATAGCGTCATTAATAGGGCTCTCAACACCAGTTGGATACAGCAGCTGCATGGATGATTATTCTTTTGAAGAAATTAAATATTAATTTAAGGTAAAATACCAAACTACTACAATGTATGTTCCTCTGGTGTCCAGGAATGAACCTCGCTTTACTTGCATTCATCTCCTAGATTAGCGTGATGTATAGGGGGAAAATGTTGTAGTGATGATTTTGCTTTAAAGTATTTAATTGGAAATTGTATTAATTGCATTAATAAAGGTCATAAAGGATATAAACTGAATAGTCGTTGTTGGGTATGAGGTTCCCCTGGTCTGTACATAAGTTTTGTTTTCTCAGCGATTGTAACCTTGTAAATATTGCTATCATCTCATTTAGATCTCCGTCCTATTTCGATGTTATGATCCATAGCGTTCTTTTTTTTTTTTATTTCAGTGGTTTATTATAAGAAATAAAACAATTGTTGTGTACCACCGAAAATATGTTCATTTATTATCATTGTCTTATTCATCGCGTCCATTGTCACTTGATGCAATGGACCTCTGGGAAATTCCGCCTTCTTACTCAAGTAGATCTGGGTCTCCCAACTTTTCTGATCCCCTCAGTAGTCCTTCTAATAATAACACATACATGAACTATTCTCGCATGGATTGTATGAAGATTGTACATATCAAAGCCATCTCCGTCTTACTTTCTTCATTATCTCATCTCTGTTATTTATTATTATTATTATTATTATTATTATTATTATTATTATTATTATTATTATTATTATTATTTGCGCACTTCGGAGACTATATCTCTTATTTTATACTGAACGTAGTTTGTTAAGCTTATCTACGTAAACTATTTCGGCTTTAACAAGGATTTTTCTGCAAAAATGTTACAGCATCTTTGAAAGTTACACTGCATGATTAATGTACAAAGGGGTATCTTGACATTTGTCCTTTGTACTCTCATAGCAATTTCAGGTCTGATTTTGAGAAAGAGGTGCCCTTAGAGAGAGAAAGAGATGGGTGGGGGGCGGGTATTGTATATCAAAACGTTCATGTAAACATTCAGTTGTCATACATTAATGGGAATAAATATTTCCAAATGTAAATTATGTATGAGAAGCAGTGTAAGAGGTAGAGAGAGTAGCGATGGCGATGCTGTACTAATTAACAACCATTTTTCAAAATTGATATTTCATTTATATATATAACTACTTTCAACAAGTTACTATTGTACCTGCTTAACACGAACTTCATAACGACTTCACACAAAAACTATTCTTTTACCTAAAAACGGTGACTGGTCTCACCCTATCCACTTAGGCCAAGAACGTTCCCCGTAGCTACAAAGAGAGAGAGAGAGAGAGAGAGAGAAAACGGGTCTAATTACGGATTTTATTTTCGAGAAAAAATGAAAGACAAAGCCATAGCTCTTTCTCAGATTTCTTTCTGCGTTTCCCTATTGTTTACCCAACCTGGGATCATCTAAATCAAAAGCAAATATATAATATATGAGGGAGGGTGTTCTTTGTCCTTCTCTCTGTCGTTTTTCCAAAGCGACATCGCTCCATTAGGCTTAGCTAAGATGATTTTGAAAAAGGGTAAACCCTTTATTAAACAGACCACGTGTTCCCTTAGAAAAAAGGAACATAAACATCTCTATTTTTTGTGGTGATCAAAGGAACGCATTATTATTTTATTATTATTATTATTATTATTATTATTATTATTATTATTATTATTATTATTATTATTATTATTAAACCTGTGTAGCAGAGAGTTATACCAATTGGTTAATTTTAGAGTTTATGGACAAGTTATAATAATGCAAATATATTTCTAAAAAACCAATTTCTCATGCAAATAATTTCTAAAAATACCCATCAAAATGTCAATGGAAGAAAAATAATACAAGAAACGTAATAAGAACAAGATTACGAAAAACTCAGCTGAATTTCCTTCCCATGTTTCAAGATTATCAAATGATATTTCTATGACCCTAAAATTTGTATATAAAATAAAAAACTGAGATGTCGAAGAAATAGGTTAAAGTTTGATTTTTAAACCAGAGTGAAAGATGGAGAGGGAGGGTGAATATTTACATATCTTATTACAGATCTCGGAAGAGTGTGTTGGCAAGCGTGGCGTTGCTGTGAATATTGAATTTACTAGTTAAATGTTTTGCATATATTATTGGATTGTGTTATTTTTTTAGAAATAGAACATTTCAGCATAGTGGGGCTAACCAGAAGAAGACGCTGTCAGAATATTTTTCACAAATTCGTTGTTAGAGGGACGAAAATAGAAAAGATTACATGGAAAAAGATTTACCGATTATGGTTTTAAGCTTAGGAGGAAAAACTAAAATATTACATTTCCCTTATCTAGGATACCCTCTAAGAGGCAGTTGATAGAATATTATACAATGGTCCCTGGACTCTCTCTCTCTCTCTCTCTCTCTCTCTCTCTCTCTCTCTCTCTCTCTCTCTCTCTCTCTCTCTCTCCTCAGGGCAGAAAGGTCTAGATGTTTTTATGGAAGAACGCTTTCATCCTGATTTTTTTTATATAGCTATATCGATGAAACGCAATAATGCCTATTTTTCAAGAATATAGATAGCTAATAAATGAAAGCCTAAATTATTCAGTCAACGACTTGAGCTCATTTTGAATCAAAATTTTAGAAAAAGAAGTATTTTTATTTATTCGAGAATTGCGAATGAAATCACATTGAGCCATGATATATTTGAAAGTGATCGTTTCCATGTGTGCGCCTGTGTTTATGTCCCTATTCTCTTCGCAGATGACATTTAACTGTACAGTTCAAGGTTCTCTCCAAACGCAAATTTTGATGAGGAATTGTTTATCACATATTACAGTTTATGCTTAAAGGAAATGTACGTTACATGCTTCTTTTTTGTTAAGCATAATCAACTAATGATGTAAAATTCCAGAGTGAGGTCAAGATCACTGTCATACTTAGTAGTCAGACGTCAAGTAGGAATTTAAGCTTGGCTATAACTTTTAACTTTGCAAGAAAGGTACACCATATTTGTCAGGCATCTTTCTCTAATTAAACCAGTTGCAGTTATAGGACAAGATCAAATTTGGTTGGGTTGTACTTAGATGCCAAATAAAAATTGTAACTTAACTGCGACGTTTGATCTACATCGGATCAGAATTTCTTATTTGGACTGCATAAACCAATAATGAAGCTGATGTGCATAAAGGGGTCAGTACAAAGTTCAAGGCTGGGTAGCTTGTGACAAAGAGGTTTTTGGAAAGAAATGGGCTTAATATCCAAGGAGATCTATAGTGCAGGCAAGGTAAAACTGAATAGCGCAAGTTAGGGCATTTGACGAGAGCTACTAACGAGCCTTCTTTGTAGGTATATAAAGCGGCTAGTTTTGCGAAAGATTTCTGAACGGGATGCTGTTTTGTTAGCCATTTTCTGCAAAACGTAGATAAATGTTGAACACTATATAAAATATATATATATATATATATATATATATATATATATATATATATATATATATATATATATATATATATACACTCACATATGTATCCAATGCAGCACGAAGAACAAGCGTGCTTGAATATTCACTAAGTCCACGTCGGAAGGTGAGTGAAAGCTGGGACTTTAAACAAAGACCCGGTTTTCACTTACCTTCCGACGTGGACTTAGTGATACATACACACACTCACGCACACACACACTTATGTATATATATACGTGTGTGTGTGTGTGGTTGTGTGTCATTTAGTCATTAATTATACACGCGTCTTTTCCTTGCTCTCCGATACTAAGCAACAAATGTTCTGTTATAGTCGAATACACTCTACTTTGGGATTAACTTGTACCCGAGGGGATTTATATGTGATAAGATCTTCTCCGGCCAGGATTTACACCTATTTTTTTTTTGGGGGGGGGCCGGGATTTTGATACAGATTATAGACTTACCCAATAATATGTGTATATCTATATGCGTGTGTGTTTGTGTGTATGCTTGTGCATGCTTGTATGTGTGTATGTGTGTGGAAAATCGAACTGCAGAGGCTATTAACTGAGGTACAGGTGGTTTTGATTTAAAAGAAAAACACGAGTGGTATGAAATAATGAGGCAAGGTTGTAAAAGGAAAGAAGGTTTCATCCTCTCAAATTTCAGAAACACGCTAGACCCTCTGGTATTTTAGCCTGGGAATAAAAGTTAATTTACAATTTTTATCATAACTTGTTTTTTCCGGTTCAGATTCTTCTTGGCCCTCTGTCTGTGAGAAGAGAGAAGATAAAAGGTTGTTGCCCGTCAAGGTTTATCAGCTAGAAAAGAGAAATCCACAAATCTCTATATAAAACCACTCAGCATTCGTCTTCGTTTAGTGAAGGAGATTTACCATCCCTTCAGTGTGGCACAGAATGGCCTGAAAATAAGGAAAGTAAAAACTCTTAATATGAATAGGAAAGGATTATATTTGAAGGACGTGAATATTATTTAATGAACTAAGAAACAAGATATGTTCTAACTCAGAAACCAGGAATTTGACAGCAACTGATCAGGAATGGAGATACTTACTAAAACTAAAACTAACTTTGTATACTCCATCTCTTTCAATTCGTATGTAAATTGATAATTTTTTTTTAGGAATGGTTTGCTCTCAGCCTTCTTGTGACCCATTATCACGATTGCCATCTTAAATGGATTAGTTACATGTTCTGGATTCATGTTTAATATTTACGCTATGTTACGTATAGGAAAGGTGTGATGATATACACACGGACAATTTATAATTTTAAAGGTGGCACTTTCGTTTTTATAACTTAGTATCTGTAGCAGTGTTTGTTTTTTTTTTTGTTTTTTTTACTGTTCCTCCTATGCTGTAGTTTTGCTTTGATTTCAGGCAAGACGTCAGAAAATTCCTTTTAAGATTCTCGTAAAGTTGACAGATTTAGCCAAGGAATTTCATGTATAGTAATATCTTTATCTTAAATGCATCTACAATGTTCATGTTCGCTGATACACTATCTGTAAGGTGAGAAAAAATTCAGAGAAAATAAAATTCAGGTGAGAGTATCGTAAAAACGTAAAAAATATTATTGCGATACATGTTAAACTTTGCCCCTGTTAGTTTAATGCATTTAATATGTAATATTAAATTACTTGTTGTGAAATAATGAATGAATAGTTGCACGCACACACACACACACACACGCACGCGCGCGCCATCGGTAGAGATGCAGTGATGAGGATGTTGAGTGTTTATGGTATAGAAGGTAAGTTTGCAAACCAATACGTTTTTATGATGGCAGCGAAGCGCAAGTTAGAAGGGAGAGCGAATAGCTTTGCAGAGGGGTGTCTGAGACAAGTGTGTGTCATAATCCTCTCCATTGCTATGTAATGATGAAGTGATGTGAGAATTATCATTGGATGTATGAGCTATGAGCAAAGGAAGTAAGTTATTAATGGAATGGGAATGAATGATATCTCTTGATGATACATTACTGACAGGGATTAGTTAAAGGAAAAAGCGGAAACTATAGTGAAAGTATATGAAAAATGTGTTCAAGAGGAGGGTTTAGTGTAGGTGGAAACAGAAAATGGTGCAATGAATTAACGTGGGTAGTAGAAGAATTTCATCGGTTGATTTGTTTCGCTAAAAGGAAGTAAATTTAGAGGATAATGGTAGAGAGGGTTCCAGAATAGGTGTGTATGTGTTTGTGTGCATTGAAAAAGATTGGGGGATAGTTCAGCTCACTCTCCTTTACAGAACTGAAACGTGGATGTTGAATGTTGAATCTGATGAAATGAATTGTTTGCAAGGTACAAGCGGCTTAAAAATAATTGAAAGAGTGAGAAAAGAGGAGATACGTTCAAGGGTAAAATGTTAGCGTAGGTTAAAGGATGGATTTTTCTCAATCTTGCTGTCCCACCTCTTTAACTGTAAATTGTTAGTGCAACTGTGGGGTTGTTTCCTGGCTTCACTTTAGACTTTTGTACTTCATCTCATTCATTATCTAGGTTTCTCGGTCTTACTGTCCAACCACTCCAACTCCCTCTTTTCACTTCTTAGCGCTGAGTGGCTAAAGTTGTCCCCGTGCAGTGCTTGACTTTTTGTCATAAATTTCACGAATCCAGTGATTCTCGCAGAACTAGAGGAGTTAAAAGATCCAGTCCTATTTGGATGCGAACTTCGAGTTGGGGGTTTAGAGGTAACATGAGATTTGTGGAAGGTAAAGGACAGGAAAGACAGGAGTGGCCAAATTTCACAGAGGCCATTTGCATCATTGTTTTGGAGGCGATGGTGATGATCGTCATCATCATCATCAAAAGGATTAGAAATTGAGCTACCCTGAATCTGAATAATCTCGATTTTCGTTAAGACTAACAACCAAGTCTTTGTAACATAATCTTATCGGTAAACGAAAAGTGACTTTAGACTCATTTTCCATGTCATCAGATGAACCCATATTACTGTGCTTATTTCTCTTATATTTTCTTATAGTATGTTCTCACGCAACCGATGGCACTGCTGTGGTTTTTATTTTAAGCAGATGAACAAATGAAATGGAAACTAATATGAAAAAAAGTGTTAAGACGGTGAATGTACGTTTTAAGAAAGTACAACGACCCAAAAAATGCATGGTACCGTATCCTTCAAAGATTTCCGTGGTGCAACTTGGTTATGCTTATATTAACAGCTTAATATACTGTTCTTAAAGGTACGATAGTTGCCTTGGAATAAGTTGTATTCCCCCATGTTGCTGACACTAAAGTTTAGATAAATAACGTTTAGGAAAAAGATAACTGGTCATGACATGAGAAAGAGAGAAACTGAAATTTTCTTCCGTGGCATCTGGACTTTTGACTTGAAATGAATAACCATTTTATAAAATTGCACGAAACATCGGATTTATAAAAATAGGCCTCGACAAATTGCCAACTTTTGGGTCGAAAGCATCCAACATTTCACCTTCCACCTGTTGTGTTTGCAATGGTGCAGTGGCGTTTGGTAAAGCTAAAAAACGTCAAAAGCACATTAACTCGCACTGAATTAGTTAGTATTTCCCCGCTGTTGTTGGCCTTTCGAAGTCTGGAGGAAAAATAAATTTTTATCCTGTCAGGAACAGTTTGGTGAGAAAAACAGAGAGCATATATTAGGGAGTAGAGATGTTTAAAGCATACTGTCCTAGTTTTGCAATTATTAGACTACGATTTTTCGATTTTGCTTGTATAATTTATACAATTGAAAGTCTTTGTGATTCAATTTTCTTTACGATATTCCTAAAAGTGTGTGTGTATATATGTATGCATGTGTGTGTATATGTATATGTATATATATATATATATATATATATATATATATATATATATATATATATATATATATATATATATATATATATATATATATATATATATATATATATATATATAATATATACATACATATATATACATCAAATTTTTATTTTTGTCAAAGGAATGCGTTATTAGAATAGAAAATAATTACATTTCCACTTTATTTTTCATCAGAGAACTAAATATAGATTTTTCTTTTAAAAACTAAAAGGAGAAGCAATGTGCACGCGTATCTATCTATCTATCTACAGTATCTATGTACTAGTATGTATACATATATATATATATATATATATATATATATATATATATATATATATGTGTAAAGCAAATGACCTCGTAACTTTTCTCTATTTCTTCACTTAGTATTGTGGGCAGAATCGCACTGCAGAAAATGGCTTCATCCTGCATTTCCCATCTGATTTCAAAAATTGGTGTGATAAATGGATTTCTAATTAGGGAAAGTGTGTTTGTGTACTTGCGGGTGTACACGTGTAGAGGCATCCTTAACTAACGAACATATTTTGATGTATGGAAGTCTAATTTAATGATACCTCAAACTATGTTATCCATGCACCAGAATACCTGGATTTTTTTTTTTATTTCTGTATGACTCATGTAATCCTAAAACTCTATTAAAAAGGCAGTTTCGCATGTCGCTAAAAATCCTGACAAATCATTCCTAGACTAAGTAGGACAGTATTTCATTACACTGTCATTTTTTCTTAAGAAGAAAAGGAGAGGTTTGAAAACTGAGAGAGAGAGAGAGAGAGAGAGAGAGAGAGAGAGAGAGAGAGACGAGATGAAATTTACAAAGGTATGTCATTGTTCCTTAATTTAGTTTTATCGTCCGTCATATATTCTTCATTATTTCCTTTCTTTTCTCATTCAACTGTTTGTGTCAGAATTAGCCTGGAGAGAGAGAGAGAGAGAGAGAGAGAGAGAGAGAGAGAGAGAGGAACAAATATAAAGGGTTTAGAAACTTCCTGTTTTTCTTCACAGGTAAACAACGATATCGCCTCCTTATTTTTCTGTGACAAAGTGAAATTGATTTCATGTGTCGTTGTTTTCGTGAAACATAATATAGCTCATAGATAAAGGAAAATATATTAATTAAAAAAACATCTCTTCGCCTAAAGATATGTGGAAATTGGTGAAGGGAACGTTTCCCTAAAAGAAATGAAATTAATTCTCTCTTGATAATGAATCTTATTAGTACGGGATTGGAGGTCTGGAAAAAGTTATTTTCTTCTTAAAACTGCGGGGACATTTCCATATCCTTTTCCTAACCAAACGGGGTTATGATCTGGGATCCAGACATTTTATATTTGTACTGATTATTTATATATATATATTATTATATATATATATATATATATATATATATATATATATATATATATATATTAATATGTATATGTGTATATATGATATATAACATATGTATGTGTTTGTATGAGTATATATATATATATATATATATATATATATATATATTTTTTATGTTTTTGTTGCATATATAATTTATATATATATATATATATATATATATATATAATATATATATATATATATATATATATATATATATATAAGTGCACAAATATCACTTACAGACAGTCGAAATCAGTGTACAGTTCTCAAGATAGCCAAATGGATAATTTGACTCATTCACTGTTATTAAATCAACGTACACGGGTTCGAATCCTAGGCACTTACGGAATACAGTATAATTTTCCTGAGGTATAAGTGATTCTCAGAGTAAGCGAACTCGATACTAAGTGATATTTGTAGCTTTATATTTATGAGTAAAAAAAATGGTAAGTGTGTACAAGTCACAAAATTTCATAACAAACAGTATTTAGCTAACATGATGGAGATGCGCTGTGAGGGAAAATAAGGCATAGTCATAATAAACTTGTCTCTCTTGCAGTTGCTTTTATCACTGTTAATTTTTTGCAACGGAACAATTGACTTTCTCTCACACACGCTTTGAATCTTTCCCGCACCCAGTTAAACCTTGCAAACCCTGGTGAGCCATTTAGGCATCCTATCACCACTGAATATAACAGTTACTTTCACAAAATTTCTCGCCATTACACTGACACGTATTCTTGTTCCATCAAGCCCTGCCTTCTTTTCTGTACCCCTGTTCAACAGGGTCTTTTATAATGTATATATACACATATATATATATATATATATATATATATATATATATATATATATATATATATATATAATGTATATATATATATAAATATAAGTATGTATATATGTGTGTATGTATATGTATAAATATTTCTCAAGATAGCTGAATATATATATATATTAACTTTATCACATATACAATTGTTCTGTGTAGTAGTAGAATTACTAAAAGGACCTCATTCAAACTGAATAAATACTCATTAGATACCATCCAGTTTTGAATGAGGTCCTTTGTTAACTATATATATATAACATGTATATATTATATATATATATATATATATATATATATATATATATATATATATATGTATTGTATAAGTAAACTTGGTGGAATTATGTTGACTCTCTCTCTCTCTCTCTCTCCTCCTGCGTAACATTTTTGTCTTGCTGGTCAATGATCTTCCTCGAAACCCTAGATTTCCAGGTACTAATTTCACGTCCCTTTAACTCTTCCAACCCCACTTTTTCTTTTAAGTCTGTGAATGGCAATTCTCCTTAGAGCTTACTAGGTGGAAACCTGCTTTGCCTCTGTCCCTCAAAAGCTTTATTCGGGAAATTCATAAAGGTATAATTTAATTTTATATGTTTTATCATCATTGGTAATGTAAGTTTACGTTCTACCTTCTCAGTTTGTTAGTAACTAATTACCCTTTCCTTCTCCACACTAAAAAATGAGAGAGAGAGAGAGAGAGAGAGAGAGTAGAGAATGAACAAGGTGTAGAAAGAATGGTCCTCGAAATCTCTTCATTACGATATGAGGGCAAATCTTATAGTGATAAAACATTTTGCAACGGTAATTTTGCGTTAACATCTTGTAAGCCAGTTCCTCCATATTTACTTTAAATTATATCAAGAAAAATTAAAGAAACATTTTGGTTGTGCCGCCTACCGAGATTAAAAAATAATTCTTCGCGAGGTGGTATTTTTTTCATTACTTTTGAGGCATTGGTTAACAGAACGGGGTTTAGTTGACAAATGGAGCTTATTGGATGATGCATTGAAATTATTTTCTTATTTTTTTTCACATTCAGACTGATGTTTGGTCAGTGTTACAATCTTTATTACAAACAAAAGCAACATCGTAAAAGCTTCTTCTTGAGCTTGGAAATCTGTGAAGATTTGTTTTTTACCAAAATGAAAAAGGAAAAGTTATGAAAACCTCCCTCAAAAAAACATAAGGTTCCACCCGTAATGGACCTCTTCTCCAGTGGGTTGCAGTTTTTTCATTATTGTCTTCGGCTTTGTTCTTGATGTTTTACTGCCATTTCTGGAATCTTCTTCTTCTTCTTCTTCTTCTTCTTTCTTTCTTCTTCTTTCTTCTTCTTCTTCTTCTTCTTCTTCTTCTTCTTCTTCTTCTTCTTCAAAGAGCTGGTTTCTGTCAGATATTTCAAGAGATATCTCTCAAAGACAATGAAATGAAAAAAATCTCTCTCTCTCTCTCTCTCTCTCTCTCTCTCTCTCTCTCCAGTAGCAACAATGACACCCATTAGGCTTATCTACATCGTTGTGGGGGGGTCCTTTTCCCGTGAACTAACTTTTCTCTTTACAGAGAGCTTCATCTGCTTCCATATTTCTTCCAATGGGAAAAGGTGTCTAAACGAGAGTAACTTATTTTTTTTAGCATTCCAGACAAAGGGTACAGACTGTTTGGTAAGAAAATCTTTGACATTGTCACTTTCGTAAATAATCCTTTTTTTAATGAACAGAATGAGTGAGAAAAATCATGCTTGCCTTCTTAAAATGACTGAATTTCGTCTTGTAATGGCCCATTGCCTTTCAGGTGATAGAGGTACTAGAATCCTAGGAAGCAATTTATATCGTCCTATAAGTTGATAAATTATTTAAGTGATTTGCTTTAATTTAGAATGATGTTCAATAATTCCACTATTACTGATATAAACTTCATGCGATCATGTGCTTTAGCCTAAATCATGTCATTAAATCGTAACTGTAAGGTAACTGCAATAGAAATAATGAGTCGCCTATAGATATAACAACTTGTAGAATTAATCATTAAAGAAATTACCGACGTGTTTTGCCATTATGTACACCTAGTCTTTAAGCGCTACCTAATCTTTTTTTTTATACTTCTAGAATTATTCTTGTTAATATTGACATGTCAAAGATCGAAACTTTAAAAACAGCTAACATATAAAATATCCGATAACAATAATAATCTTTCTTGTGAGCAATTGATAAAATAAACCGGAAGAAGAATAGGTATCTCATCTAGTAAAATTCTGTTGTTTTTCTTTCACTTAGGTAATGGAAAGTGGTCGTTGCTTCAATACTGGCCAAGACGGCGAATACATATTAGTCATCACTCTATAATTTACATTTCCAGATTTTGTTCCATCTTCACATGGGCAGAGATAGCTCTGGTAACTTGCAAATTCTCTCTCTCTCTCTCTCTCTCTCAATAGTTTGGTCTCTCACTTAAGAGGTAAAGGATACTGAGTTAATAACTTATTTTCCTACTCTCTCTTCCCTGCCCGTTTTTTCTCAGGAGGACATCAGTAGAATGGTATTGACTGCTTCATAGTTTTGATGCACTCATTTCAAATTTTTCCATTTCAAAGCGTTCATAAATAGGATTATGTATTTATAGAGACATACAAACACACCCACACACATATATACATATATATAAAGTATATGCACAAAGTGCCTCAGTATATAACCCAGTAATCGTGTTCTTTGTAATACTTTCTTCTTATGGTAAAGTCCGTTAATAGGGTTACATTTATATATATATATATATATATATATATATATATATATATATATATATATATATATATATGTGTGTGTGTGTGTGTGTGTGTGTGTGTGTGTGTGTGTGCGTGAATATGAATATAAAATATTTTCTGTTAAAACAGAAATCCATCTAATAGAAGGAGCCCATAAAAACGCCAAAAGGTGGAAAGTAATTGCTATATTTCGGAGACCAAAGTGTCTCCCTCTACTGGCAAGTATAAGAATGAAGTAAGGAATACAGACAGGCGGTATTTATACCAAGAAATCCAGAGGCCACCCGTTGCTTCACGCCAGTTGATAGTTTCTTAATATTCTTAATCGGTGGTCTGAGGAAGATGTTAGCTATGACATCTGAGTCCCAGAGATTAATACAACATAAAAGGTCAGTACGGTATGGCCAACGGAGCTTAGCTATTTTTAACCATATAAATAATCATAACCACAGGGCAAACTGGAATGCGTCTCGTATAATTTATAGCAGCAATTGTCGGTTCAAAAGCCAGATGGTGGTATCAGCCCTGAGTAAACAAAGAAATACGATAAATCTATCAAAAGGATCATGGGACTCCAGATATTATAGATAAAATCTTCCTCCAACCAGCGATTGAGAAGATTAGAAGCCTCAACTGGAGTGGCGTAACGGGTGACTCTCTGGGTTTCTTGGTATAAATACCGCCTGTCTGTGTTCCTTACTTTATTCATATACTTGCCAGTAGAGGGAGACAGTTTAGTCTCCGAAATACAGCAATAACTTTCTACCTTTTGGCGTTTTTATGTGCTCAACTGTTGAATCATGAATGAACCCTGCAAAAAAAGTTCCACATCGTTAAGCACTTCATGAATAAACGGAGAAGGCTCATCAGTATAGCACGTAAAACAGAGGCCATTAACGTGGTGTTCTTAGTGAAAACAAGCCACTCTACTTTGCCGACTCGTCTCGGCTTCTTTAATATTAAGGTATTTTCGTCCTAGTGATTCTGTCACTTTCCAGCCATTTTTAGGTCTATTTCCCTAACTTCTTCACAAGAGTCCTTCACTGGCGTATTATCTTGGCTTCCTTTCTCTGGGCCAAACAACCACACTAACGAATCTTCTTACTAGTGGCATCTTGTCTACCACATCTGAGTATCTCGCTTCCCATGCAGTACGGAAAAAATATATGTAAAATGCTTCCATTTTTATTTACTATGCAGTCATCACCCACACTTAAATGTCACTAAGGAGAACTGGTTAAAAAATCTAATCGTGTGATGCAATTTTATCTCCCAGCATTCTGTGTTTTATCTGTTATTCACGTTCCCATATTCCATAAAGATGACTCCCACTTCCATCCCTTCATTATGCAAGCTCAGCAGCCGCACTTTCCATTTTCTCCTTTTATAAAAAGATTTACAATTTCTCAGCTGTCTCTACAATAGCTCTTTAATGTTTGCAAAAAAAAAAAAAAAAAACTGCCTCCACACTCCATTCTTATTCCAGAAATTCACACCTACATAGCTTCATCTTTCCATGACTTCTCTCAGAAAAAAAGATTTTCATTTAGACATGGCAAGTCTTACTGAGGACAGTTTTAAGTAGGTTAACAGGAGCTTTTCAGTTTCTAATGATCCCGGTTAACTGAGGCAGTGGTATAGTCTTATGAAAAACTGGGCGTTAATATCCACGAAGGGTTTATGAGTAGACAGTACACCAGATAGAGTTAAATAGCTTCATATGCAAGACAGGTTGTTAACATGTAGTTTGAGTTTTTTTTTCTACTACACAAGGGGCTTATCATAAGGCTTAGCAGAAAAGAAAAGAATAACGTGACAATGACTTTTTTCCTGAAGAGTCACTATCAATTGGATTAAATTATATATATATGGATTAAATTATATATATATATATATATATATATATATATATATATTTATTTACATGTGTATACACATATATACATATATATATATACAGTATATGTATGTGTATATATATATATATATATATATATATATGTATATATATATATATATATATATATTGACTCTAAACTACTTGATTCTTCTAATATTTTTAGTAAGCTTGTGGTAGAATTTTAAATCCAGAGAGGATATACACGAACTAACTCTTTCTCTCCGTGATGGAATTAAACATATTCACGTTGGAAAGGATAGGTCACCACTAAGGCTGCTTTGAAGCTCACCAGGGAAAGTATTGGCTCTTGTTTTCCCATCTCAGTTCAAGCTTGTAGTTACAAGAGTATCCCCCCCAAAAAAATGAGAAGATTTAGAGTTAATAGGCCATTATGGCATATATAAATAAATATTTATCTGGAGACACACGCACGCACACACACACACACACACACACACACACACACACACACATATATATATATATATATATATATATATATATATATATATACATGGAAAAAATGAAAACAGGGTGTAGGGCATGACCGGTTTCGGCTCTATTTTTAAGCCATTAATTAATGAGTGGTTTAATAAAGCCGAAACCGGTCAGGAGCTACACCCAGCCTTTCGTTTTTCCTTGTGGTTATGAGAGATGCGTAAATCACATGTAAAAGCAATTATAATCCTATGCATTATATATATATATATATATATATATATATATATATATATATATATATATATATAAATATATATATATATATAACATATATGAGTATTTTGTGATAATATCCTAGAGAGCTAATGGTCTCTGAGAATAACTAACTTCTCTCTTTCTCGTCAGCGTAATAAATCAAGCCAGCAGTCAGTTTAGGAGTTCGGGAAGTGAAAAGATGGTAATTATTTTCGCTGTCTTTTGGCACCATAATAGATTATGCTTCCGACATACTCCATTAAACCTTAATGCTCTAGTGCCTTTAGATTAACAAGCAATTTATTTTGCCTAAGACTGTGTAATGAAAATTGTGGAACTTGACTACAATACAATTACACCGCTTTCGTTAGCGATAATAAACATCCTTTAGAGGCAAGCAATATAAACGCTTGACATTCTAATTTTATTGCCATCACTACCTCCACTAAACATGTCGTACTTTGTCTCCCTGTGTCTGTCTCTGCTTGCTAGTTTTAAAGACACAGTAAAAACTAGTGGACGTAAATGTTTTGCGTTCTTTTTTCATGTTCCGTATTTCGGGGAATATTTACTAAATTTGGTAGGAATTCAGTTTGGCTATAGATCCAGTATTTTCTTTTCTTTTTTGTTTAACTTTTTATCATTATTGTCGCTGTTGTATATTTATAATAAAAGGTAGTTTCCCGCTATTTGTGAAAGACACCGTGTCACTGCCGCTGTGTTATTGGGTAATTAAGCTAATCGTGGTTTAGTATTCATGAAAGAGAATGTGAATGACATCAAGTATATTTGTAACTCATAATCGCATTACCGAAGATTTTCAGTCTAAGACATAATTTTAATTTTTTTTCATATATTGTTTCTTATTTTATATAATATTTTTCATATTTTAACCTCAGTATGTGTACTTACCACTTTGCATCTTGATACAACCTCGAACGTACTAATTTTCTTTAGGGCACAATTTCCATTCTTTTAATACTTCCGTAATTATGTTTTTCTTTGATACATAAGGAATAATTGCTGATCTCTTTCTACTCTATTAATAGTCCAAAAATCTCAGTGACCTAGGAAGTGATGCTCTTCTAAATCAGTGAGTCAGTCCATCAGTCAGTTAATCCATTGCCCCATCTTTTTGAATTGCTAATTACGGACTCGAAAAGCCAAGGGTAATAGTGAGTTCTGTCATTCAAAAATGATGAGGCGTAGCTCCACAGTTCTTGCTTTCCCAGGGGTTCCTCTCTGCCATCTGCTGGGGATGTGTTACATATCACGGAGGTTATGTTTGATTGGATAGATATTCTTTGTAAATTCCAAACAGAATGCCATTTCTGACCTATTTAAGATGTTTCTTTTAAATAGAAACCTCGGATGTCTTCGATATAATAGTATGTTTATTCTCGCGATCAATATTTATTCTCCCATGTATAATGAAAAGTTGTTTGATTAATTATGAAATTTTTGTTACCCTCTCTCTCTCTCTCTCTCTCTCTCTCTCTCTCTCTCTCTCTCTCTCTCTCTCTCTCTCTCTCTCTCTCTCTCTCTCGTTTGAGTTTGGTAGAACTCTTATTTCTCCAGAAGGAAGCCAGAGCGCAGGGCGATTGGGGTTTCCGGTGTGGTTTATTTTGTACAAGATTTTCTTGCTTAGGTCTTGTTGGTGACTTGTGAAATAATTTTGAAATTGGAAGTCTAAATGGGCCTCTGATTAGGTCGAAGTAAGTAATCATCAATATGTTAATCAAACTAGAAGACAGCTGGCATTATGTTGATGTTGACATTTTCTAGTGATTAACAGATGCAGCCTATTGCCACCTACCCACTTGCTTTAGACTTATATTTTTTCATTACCAATGTTAATAAAATATGAATCATCTCTCAGTATAGACCAACACTCCTTTCTACAAAAGCCAGTTAACGTAACGAAAAATTTAATTTGAAAAGAAAATGAGCAATTATACAAGGCGCTAGAGCGTTTGAATGTCTCCCCTGTGTAAAAGCCATAAACAGTTTCCAATCATCTACTCCACTGAAGAAGAATTTAATAGATTTTCTGTTGCCAAGGCACCTCGTAATTAAACCGAAATCGTTTCAACATATTAGGTTTCAGCATTACCCTGGCTTACTTAATCTCATTCAGAGTTAAAATTCCTCGTATTGGTAATTAGAATTTGAGATGTTTTCTTATATGGGAATAGATATGGTAATTACCTGATTTTGTAGAGCAGTTAGTAATATTTGGTTTATATCACGATGTTTTGATGCTTACGTCTAAATTGCAATATTAGAATTGTTTTTCTGAGTCTTTCAAAGTATTTTTGAGAGGTGGAACAGACGTCGCTAGTGCTCAAGGTTCAAATGGAAAATAATTAAAGATTCTCGGCTACCAGTCGAGAGGGCCGGGGTTCAAATCCTGCCGCTCACTGATGGCTCGGATTGCTCCACCGCAAAAATCCGGCAACCCGTCAACCTAACGGTCCGAGAGGTTCAATAGAGAATAGGTACCAGCCTTCCGGCTGGGAAGTTAAACAGTGGGCCTAGCGACACACTGACCACGTGTCATAGGCATTGGGGCCTGTCCCCCCACTGACTGTCGGCCTAAGAAACAGGAGATCAGTGCCTGCCCCTATGAGCCTACAGAGACCCAGGAGGACTTTAACTAAACTTTAACTAACATATATTCATATAGTTTGTATTAAGTGTATGAAAATTTCTAACATTATTTTCAGGTTGCTAGAATATAGGAACTACATGCTGTTTTCATTTCTGTAGGATTAATTCTAGGTGAAGAATAATTAATTTGTAATGATGGTAAATAAGAAACACAACCGTCAGATATTTTACGCTTGTAGGAACTGGCAGAAAAAAAAGCTTCCTTGTTTTCGAACTGGTCTTTTCTTTTCAAATAACAGATTTATTAAAAAAACAACGTAATTCTCTGGAATTTAATGAAACACCTAAACCAGAAAAACAGTTCTTATCATTCAGATTCTCAAAACAGAAATGAAATTTTGATTTTATCACCAACGAAAGACTTCGCTACAAGTGGAAAATGGGGGAAAAGATGAATTAATTGGGTTAAAATGGAGAGGAATACAGAAGGAATGTCACAATAAATGAACATGACAGTCAAATTCTTTGGACATGTTCTATCTGTCGTTTAACCAGTGCATTTTATTTGACTTGGGGTGTTTCTGTATTTCTTCCGCTTCCTTACTTTCAGTACCATGAGAAAGAAGTGTTTAACTAGTTTTTAACTGCTTTTCTAAGGTCCTCTTTTTCTTCTTTTATTAACAAAAGAGGAAAGGAAGAGTGGCTACTGCTTCAAGACAGTGCCATGTCATTTCTAAATCAAATTATACTCTGTATCGGGCATAAAATGCGCTGACAGTTTTACATACGCATTTTTTAGTGAGTATGTTTAACATTCTTTATATGCCATTTCAGTGAAGTGGTCTTCATATTTTCATCACTGTTATGTTAGTTTTCCAAAACTGAAATTGAACCAGCAGTTATCTGTTCAGTTGTGAGTGTTGCGAACGGGGTTTGTGCCTTATCTAAGATTTACTCTTTAGACGATGGCGTTTCGTCTCTGGGTCCTAATTGAAAGTGTGGATCAAGGTGTACTGATTGACTGAGGAGGAGGCTTAGGCATTTGTTGACTTATTTACATACTCTTTGATGAAAAAAGAAATGGCCATCTCTTTGGTAAGTGCCATTTCGGTTAGAGCTCAAATCACTTACAAACTTACATTGAGATTGCAAATAGCTGAAGCAGCCTTTATAGTAAACTTAGGAAAAAAAAAAAAAAAAAAGCCGTCCGAGAGCGACAGAGTCTAGAATACTGTGAAACATCCCAAAGACAATAGATTTTTATGAATCATTTGTCGCTGGAAACTGATCGCGCATTTAAAATTTACTCACCGAACGGCAACCTTGGCAGCGTTGCCAGAATTACGGAGATATTAGACTAGCTGCCTCAAGTTGACTAATTGTTTAGATTAATTAAAAAGTTGAAGTGGCACAGGAACATTATATTGCATTGCATATGGATTCTTATCTTGAGTTTTGTCTTTGCCCCCGACAAAAATCTTCAAACGAACGCTGTACAAAAAACTAAAAAAAAAACAACAAAGGAAAATTTCCAGAACTGGCGAAAACCATTAGGGCCACATACCTACTCCGCATAATAATGTCAGTGTTTACTTGGCTTTGCTAACTACAAACACAGCATATTCGTACCTAAATATTAAAAGAAACTAGGAGGGCTTTGCAAGAGAATGTTTCAAAATAGAAGTGAGTATCCAACGAACCTGTTTGTGCGAACGTTTTAGCCCTGCATTGTTACAATTGTAGTGAACTTCAGTCCCTCTGATGGCAGTGTTCACCAACGAAACAAATCCTTCATATGGTTAATTTGCCTTGGAACATCTGCAAGGCCTTTACATAGCTTTACACAAGCCCAGTGGCTGAGCTCGGTGTAAGACTTTAATGCCTCAAGGAGTGTTGACCAGACTGGGAGACATCATTCTCTATCAGTTTCGGGGTTCCATCCCCACTTGGCAGGACTTGGTAGTACTTATTCGTCTGGTAAGCATTGCCCCCAACATGCCATACCTACAATGCAGCTTTTTACATGTTCATTGGGAGCAGCCAGAGCTGGGGAATGTTTTATTTTTTTTATTGTTCTGGAACTTTGAGCAACAGGAAACTAACATAGTTTATTAACACTGTTGACTTAAAAATTGCTGTTCAAGAACATTCTGTTCTATTTCCTGAACATTTTCTTCAGGAAATGGTTTTCAAGTGACCAAATGCAGAATTTTTTATCCTTTGCTTGAAAAGGATTAAACAGCAATATAGCTGCAAGACTGAAGACATGAAACCGTTAGGATCACAGTATTAAACCCACTGTTTTTGTCATAGCCTCCTGTTTCCCTTCTCTTAATTAGGTATATATATATATATATATATATATATATATATATATATATATATATATATATATATATATATATATATATATATATATATATATATATATACATACATAAATTGTTTTTGAAAAACAATTCTTTGTCATTTTAACCTTTCACTTTTAACATTATTTCTGAGATATTTAGGGGAAAGATAAACTATGAGGGTTGCTTTCATATGAATATGTACATAAAAATATGTTGTCTGTAAGGTTTTGTGCTTTTAACAGTATTTGAATTACCAATCCTTCTCAAGTAGGGTTTTGCATACTTTGCATGAATTTTGTAGTAATATCGTATTACTTTTTACATTTATCATATGTGTATTTTATTTAACGAGGCCTTTTGGTAACTTAAATACCCAAGGCTATTGCATTTTCAGTAATGTCATGACATAAACACTAATCCCAGAATATACCACCATTCAGTTCGCAGTTCTAAGTCATTTTTGACAATTTGACGATTGAAAATAAACGTGTGCTTCAACGAAACGTCTAACAAAGTTTCTATTGCTGTTCACTAATTAAATTCGCTTTTAAACCTCACTTTCAGGGAAGGTCTTCACGTAAACACTGATTCACAAACACAAAAACACATCATTAACTATAACGAACGATCTATTATTAGCTGTATATTATTAGTTACTAAAACAACTTTTAGATTCAAGAGTCATGCTATTTGTATAATGGCCTGCCTGTCGGCTGATGGTAAACGCAAAAAAAAACTTCCAGAACACGAGTTTCCCGCTTTCTGTAGTAATGGCATCAATCAATGATCGCTGCTTGTTTATTAAAGCACACAGAACACAAGGGCCAAAGGTTCATGACAATCATGCGGAGCAAATTCGCACCTCTTATGACGACTGTCGTGATTCTGCTTTCTGTACCAGTTTCGGGTGATTGCTTTCAAATGACAGGCATTTATTGCCTATAACAAGACAGAGGTTTTCAGAACTGATTCGAGAATAATGATCTTTGGACATTACTTCCAACTTCAGTTTTGGGCGGGCAGTTTCAACTCTTTCAGTTTAAGTAAATCTTCTAAAAGAGACTAATTCCAAGAAATAAGGAAGCTTATTACTGTGTAGTTATAAAGTTTTACTAAGGTGTCTCATGACGACAAACTTCATGATACATATATCGACATCCGAACAGTAATTTATATATATATATATATATATATATATATATATATATATATATATATATATATATATATATATATATATATATATATACTCTATATATGTGTGTGTGTGATTTATAATGTATATGTGTATATATACATATATGTATATATGTGTATATATATGTAAAGAAAGAGAGAGAGAGACTTAGTAATGTAAGCTTCTTATGCAGTTCCATAGAAAGTAGTTTTTACATATTGGTATATTGCAAAGGATAACATGCCTTGATATTCCAGATGATTCCAGCAGATAATTGGAATGTTGTACAGCACTTCATGGAAATCTCAGGCGATAATTATGATATAACAGTGTGATTCCATTCTCTATGATAGTTAACAATGGGATGTAATAATCATGCAAAATATGAACATTAATATTTTTAAATATTTTGAAATTTCTGACTCACTCACGTGTATCAAGAAAACTTCTGTTAGTTTTTATGCTATGAGACCTGATATTTTTTTAAAATGAAAAATACACGGAAATTTTAAACTCATATTTATCATCAGACTTTTTTAAGAAATGTTTTTACTATAAAATGCTTGTCAAGTATGACTGTGAAGTCCTTCAGTCAGTCCACATTCTTGATTTTAAAATCTCACATTCAGTGTCTCTCTGTGATACTCCAAATCGATCCACTTTAGAAACTAAAGAGCAGAAAATGAACACCATTGCCAAAACAATTGGCACTCAAAACATATATATATATATATATATATATATATATATATATATATATCACGGTGAAGGGGTCAGCAATTCGAGCTCCCATAGGAAGTTGGGTAAAATTCGCTGGTATGTTGGGCGCTAGGCGCCTGCCCAATATCATTTCGCTTTGAGATAACTGATAAAGTTTATCCATTCGATTTGGGGTATCACAGAGAGACACTGAATGTGAGATTTTAAAATCAAGAATGTGGACTGACTGAAGGACTTCACAGTCATACTTGACAAGCATTTTGTAGTAAAAAATTTCTTAATAAAGTCTGATGATAAATATGAGTTTAAAATTTCCGTGTATTTTTCATTTAAAAAAAAATATCAGGTTTCATAGCATAAAAGCTAACAAAAGTTTTCTTGATACACGTGAGTGAGTCAGAAATTTCAAAATATTTAAAAATATTAATGTTCATATTTTGCATGATTATTACATCCCATTGTTAACTATCATAGAGAGTGGAATCACACTGTTATATCATAATTATCGCCTGAGATTTCCATGAAGTGCTGTACAACATTCCAATTATCTGCTGGAATCATCTGTGACTGCATGGCTAGAAGCTAATTAATTTTACGCTTCCTGCCTTCCTGACATAAGGGTTTAAGCTGAGTATATTATGAATATCTTTGTTCTTCATTTATGTATTGTATTTGATGGTATATTTTACGTCTGTCGAAGATTGCTGCGAAACTACAGCACATTCATCAACAGTTATATTTTCCACTTGACAACTTCTTTCCTACCGAAACTTTTTTAATGCATTATTGTTTTAAGACATGCTTTGAATTTAATTATATTCTGGCAAATGTACTACTCCAGTTTTGCTTGCTGACTTCGTCCTCAATAATTTTATGTGGTAGTTTCTTGCTTTTAATTACCTCCGGACCTTTGGAATCGAACCTCGGCGCTAAAAATCTTTTTGTTTAGTACCAATACGACAGGATTTTTCCATTATAAATTATTTTTTCTGGAAATAAATCCAAGATAGGTCCTTATTCTAGAGAGAGTTCTATGTTACTACTTTTCTTTACAACCGCACTACCTCACATGCACATGGCATGGCTGGTTACTGTCCAGCGTGTAATTATGTATTCAGGTGAATATTCATTATTACATTTAATTAAGATTCACGTTTCAGTGTTGTTAGTAAATGTAATATAAATGTACTCGCATATGGAGGCTTTTAGAAAAGTGATGGTTATATTTGATTTCTTGCTAGAAAAAAATGATCCCTTGGCATGACTTCAGTTCCCAGTTCCCAGTTCGGAGACTAGCTACATTTAATATACCTCCTTTATTAAGAAGTAATGGGAAAATGTTAACCAACACCAGGGATAAAGTTGAACAACTTTGCAGAACCATTCTTCTTCTTGAAGTATTGTTTTGAAGACTTAATGATCTGGAGAATATGGGTTGCTAAGTAAATTGTGATTCTCACAATATTTACATGAAGCTGCAGTGCTACTTTGCCTTAGTTTTTCTGACTCTCATTGTTCTTTAACAAGTAATTATTTACTTGCTTATTTAACCTTTTTTATTGACTATTTCGTACTTTTTTCTTTTTGTAAGATTGTTTTGCAAGTAACCGGACTGTTACACGTGTTCCTTTTTAATATCTGCCCACTTTAGGTAATAATAATGACAATATATGCGTTTTTAAACGAAAATATCATTAACTTTCGCAGTTCCTTTTTCTTTCATGTTAAGTGGAAACCTGTTTCAAGCCGTTATTTCCAAATTTATCAAGAAAATAAAAAATGAACACTGCTTCATCATACGCAATTTTTCAAGAGTGATATACATTAGATGAGCTCAGTAAAATAGAAATCACTTACGTTAGATATTTCAGAATCATATAAACATTAAGAAATACTTGTTCAATTTTGATAAAATTGAACAAAGAAACTTTCAGCGACGTCTTGATTGACACCATTCATATTTGTTTACAAAGAAAGGATTACTCTTTTGTCCTTTGCAATTATACATCTTCGTTGCCTCCATCTTTTGTCATGTATAAGAAGGCTTATTAACATAAGGCATTCCTTAATTACTATATAATATGTTATATGTGTGTGTGTGTGTGTGTGTGTGTAATATATAAGTATCTCTCTCTCTCTCTCTCTCTCTCTCTATATATATATATATATATATATATATATATATATATATATAAAATATATATATATGTGTGTGTGTGTGTGTGTGTGTGTGTATATATACACGCACACACATACATGTATATGTAATATATATATATATATATATATATATATATATATATATATATATATATATATATATATATATATATAATGTATATTTAAAGAGAGAGAGAGAGAGAGCAGATTATTCCAGGCAGCACTGTCCCTTGTCGAAACTTTTAGAATCACGTTAAAGGCAGTAATGCTCTTGTAAGATTAATATTCACCAGGAGCAACTATCAAAGTTCTAGAAATTCCCTTCAGTATTGCAGATATCTATTATTGTTAGTATTCTTTAGCAGACTTGACAATAATATCAAGTCAACAAGAGAAAAATCTACAAAGGCTTTACTTTTTACTCTGATTGCCTCGTTCCAGCTCGCGAAAATGAAGGCAAGTTGAAAGGTGCGAAATCAAAGTCCAGTGAATTTCGTCCTTTAAAGGTCAAAAATTGGTTTACAGCAGCTAACGACCGAACTCCCTCTGATTTACGCGTCCATTTTCTCTGGAATTGCACGCATATGTCACAAGTGTCGTTGTAGTACGAAATATTAGGAAACAATGTTTGAATGGCGTTAAGTTTTTCTTGGGAAAACGTGCTCTTTCAAGTTAATACGTTATTAAGCGTCTTTTATGTTATGTCCCGTATCAGAAACTGAAGGCTTGTGGCTGTGGGTAAAGGGAAGGATCTGGCTAAATTTAATCCTCTGTAAATTCGTGCTTTTAGTATCGTACAATCTCCATTAAAGGCAATATAAGGAATCTGCTTGGTATAAAATATTGTATTGGCGTTCAATCAGAACAATAAATTTTGTTGCAAAACTCGTCACGTGAAAAGACAACTGGATAAGCTGTAGGCGAAACACGCACATATAATAACGTATGAATATATCGGGATTCAAATCGCACTGCTTTGGGCGGTGTAAAACAGGTTCTTAATTTTTCTGTACGGTCATTTATGATTTAGAGTACAGTTAATTATATGCTGTCTATTTAAACCGTACACATGTATTTTTTTTTTTTTTTGTATTTTGAGACTTGATCTATAAAGGCAAAAGATATGTTAGAGTATTTGTCATATTTAGAAAATAAAGGATCAGTATAGAATGTTTTGCATTGTAATCATGTTTATGACATATACTTATACATACACGCACATTCGCATGCACACACGTACGTACAATATGCATTTGATATATATATATATATATATATATATATATATATATATATATATATATATATATATATATATATATATATATATATATATATAGGTAGATAGATAGATAGAAGGATGAATAGATAGTGTTGTCACAAATTGGATGTGACTATTTGCGCACTCAGGTGATGAACCACAAACACTAATTGACATCGATTTAATCACGTGTGAGTGATTTGTGCAAGGCCAGGATTACAACCTTTTCCTTTTAAATACCCATTAATATCGATTTAATCACATGTGAGTGATTTGTGCAAGGCCAGGATAACAACCTTTTCCTTTCTGGATTAATACCGCAATGACATGGACTTATCCGCTATGCTATCTGAAGAGTTATAAACTGACTTTGACTCTGTTGTACTTATTACTGTTGAATTCAGGATATGTGCTTAAAATCGAAATCAACCCATCTGCAGAATGATACGAAGTTGTGAAGCAGGGTTGTTTTATTATAGCGACGTTATGCTGCTCTCGTAAATATTAAACTACGCACACAAATACACACACACACACACCATCAATATCGATTTCACTCTACCTTAGGAATTGTCAGGGCGGACGTACCCATCTGTGTTGTGATTGTATATTATATGTTATATATATATATATATATATATATATATATATATATATATATATTATATATATATATATATATATATATATATATATATATATATATATACTCACACACTAAATCCTGGTCTTTCATGATAAGCAAATCTGAAAGATGTGAGTAAAACGAAAAACTCAGGGTGCATTGCCTGTTATATAATATAGGTATATTATATATATATATAATATATATATATATAAATATAGATATATATATATATATATATATAATATATATATATATATATAAATATATATATATATATATAATGTTATATTTATATACACTTATATTTCACATTTCTGTAATAGGGAGACAGAGAGATTATTAACAGGTATTTAGAAGGATTAGAAAATTAAATTTATCGTGAAAAAGCATTGACAAGGCTAGTCGCGTTAGCCAAGAGTTCGTGTCTTCCTTAGAAACAAACGGGTTGTCGTGACATATGTGCCAGGTATGATTGGTATTCCTGGAAATGAATTTGGCCCCATTGCCAAACAGCTTTCTAGATTAAACATGGTACTCTGGGTCTAAGCCAAGTTTGGATGTTATATCGCGTTAGGATAAAAAAAAAGGCTTATCACTCCCTTTCTTTAGTATCTCTTATTGTTTGCTACATCGAAAATGTTTAGTTATAATAATAATAATAATAATAATAATAATAATATAATAATATTAATAATAATAATAATATATAATAATATTATTATTATTATTATTATTATTATTATTATTATTATTATTATTATATATTTGTAGGATCCATATTTAAGTGTTTCATGGCTCAAGGTGAGTTACGAACATTTTATGTACAAACTTAGGTACACAAGATCGTACTTAGACATGTAGTATATGATACCTTCCAGCATGGCTTTATTTTTTAAAACTGATTTTGCATTATACATGTAGGGAGCGATGATGTTTCCATGTTCTTTATGTTTCAGACGTATTTTTATATTTCATGTTATCATCATTCCCGTTATCATCTTGACAACTTACTGCCTTTAGGTTAAGAACTTCCTTCATCAGCATGTTTTCATTTCCTTCTTATTCAGTCGTGATCAGTATCAACATCCCATTTCACCCTCTACCATCAACACTGGTCCCTATAAAATCAAGTGTGTGTGTGTGTGTTTTTATGACATCGTTATTATCCTTATGATCATAATCATCATTCTCAATGATATCCTCGTAAATGAAGTCTCACGAGCCTCCATCCGTTTTAAGTAGGAATTTTAAAGTTTTTATATGACTCGTCATTTACGTCAAAACCTTCACTCCTGACGTTATCATCTTTCGTTTAAAAATGAATAATGCATAACACATCCAAAATACACCCGAGTGATTATTCAGTTTTTAATGGAATGCATTCATTTGCATAAGTTTCGGAGAGCAATAGCTTATAAAATTGATATTCATTAATGCTGCTAATGAATAAGAAAGGACATTACCTCCAAACTCTTTTAGGCAGTGAATAAATTTCATTCAGCGCCGAGTCAGTGCTACGGAATCCTTTCTTTTTGGAAAGTTTTATTCCCATTTTAATATTTAGCAGTTGGGGTTAAGAACAAGAAAATATAATATACATACATGTAAATACACATACAGATACACACACCTTTTAATATTATAATGTGTGCATGTGAGATTGTTGGTAATGAATATGCACCAAGGTTTACTTCATTGATCTTAACGTTACGGAAAGAATGGTAGAATAATTTTGGGGAAAGGAGGCTTAGATTTGGCATCTTTGTAGCAAAGCGAACAAAAATTCCAATGCACTAACTGAAAGAATGCAAATTATCACCCCGAAAGAACGACATCAAAGAATCTAGGTGTAATGTAATCAAGGAAGGTTGGATTCTCCGGCTGATAATGGCTTTTTGTCTTGGCAAATAGGCACTGAAGCTGGAATTATTACCACCAGTTAGATTTTTATTCCGATTATGCAGTAGGAGGAACATGTAACGGATTTTGTTCCTTATCTTGAAATACATTCTCAACATTTAAAGATAACAATGATTTTTCAATCCGAATCACGTTTGCTTTTATAGATATCTGTTTTGTGAAACCTTGGCTTTCAATAACGACCATTTCTCGTTGAGTTACTATTGCACCTTTCCCGATTCTTATTTCCAGATGCTAATGATTTCACGAATACGCAATGTACTCAGTCCATTAAGGGAAATAAATAGTTTCTATTGCCACACCAGTTCTTTCATTCGTGAGATTTTCTGTCTTGTAATTCTGAAGTGTCTTGAGAGCTGGAACAAACATGGCCTTCTGTAGCCTGCATTCAAGTGATGCTAAGATTCCCAGGCACTACTCACTGCGTTTGATGATATGGTAGACTCTCCGTTTAGTAACTTGGCTACATTGTTGTGGCCCTTTTCCTCTACTTATTGGGGTTTGGTACCATCACTCCCTCCGAAGTACAAGAACAGTCCCCACTATTTCCAGTCTTTTCTCTAAAGTCCTGTTGTTTGCGTGCCTCTTTCCAGACCTATCTCTTGTTTTCTTCCTAAGGGTGGTACTCTAGGCAGTCATACATTTCTATCGCTTCTGTTGGCTTCTCTGTATTAATAATATTCTCCCTACAACGAAAGAAATAGCATTTATGAGTTCGAAATGAACTGATAATGACCCTTTGTCTGTGAATTTCTATCTCAGGGGCCTACTGCTATTATAACCATAACCATAATCTTGTCGTTTATCAGTTACTGAGTCATTTATTCCCTGCAATAATAATATTTCAATCTTTCCAACCCTTTCTAATCCCCCCCCCGCTTCCCTCGAAGCCCGATGTTCAGTAACCTCTCCCTTTTTTTAAATCTATTGGGAAGTAAGGTATATCTTTGTACGCGAAGTTTTTTCCATTTCTTTACATCAAACATTTCTCTTGTTAATGTTCCGGTGTACTTTTGCTTACTCTTTTTTTTTGTGAAAAGGGCATTCCTCTTTTCTTACACGGTTATTTTCTCTACAGTTTCATTGCCATTGATCTGTATTCAGCCGTCCGTAATCTGATGTTTTTTTTTCTAGTATTCCATGCCCGTAATGAATTTAGTGCTATTGATCCTTGTAGACCAGTAATATGTCTGGCTTGGACTATTTTCGTGTATAATTAATTTTTTGGAAACTTTTGAACAAATGCCGCATTTGCACTTTGTCCAGAATTGCTCTTCTTCAGTTGTAAACGCTGTTTTTATGGATGTCTGAATTAGAATACTCTTAACTTTTGCAAGGACAGTGCCTCCATGAAAAAGCCTTGACTAGTTCACTGTCTCCCCTTCTAATGCCTTATTTCCTATTCGGTGAAATTTCATTTCCTCTTATCACTTATATAGCCACTTGTTATGTTCATGGGCACCCCAAGTTTGTCTCGGGAAGATCACCGAGAAAAATAGTAGCTGGTTTCAGTTCTAATAATATTGAAGGTTTATTTCACATGTGGCTAGTTTTTTCCTTGCAGTTTTTGGAGCGTTGCTTTAGCATTTTTCCTTTCTCTTTGGAGTATTGATCACGTATTTGTATTGCTACAACTTCCATTTCAATTCTCGATAGCACTCATCAGTAACCATCACCTAACATCTTTGGAACTTCTTTTTACCTGCTGCAAGGAGGTCTATTTGTTTGGTTTAGGTCCTGCTTAGAACGCAAGTGTGCTGAGCTTCAGAAGGGTATCTCCTCTCTTCAGGTGATTTGTTAAGACCCGTATGACCACCCATTCTCACAGTTACTCTGTAGATATCCCTTTTCTCATTGCACGTTTAGTGAACGACTGACATCCCTTAGCATTCTCACCGTTGCTTTCATTATTCATAACTCTTTCAGCCTGGCACACTGTATAACGCTTTCTTCAGGGGTTTAGCCCGCTACCTCCTTTCCTTTTTTTTTTTCTTTTTTTATCGTGCCATTCGGAATATGCGCACAATAACGCTTAGCATTAACCTAGCGTGGCACTTGCTCCGAGGACACTGAAGACAATGACGGATGCACAGGAACTCGGAAGACATTAGTCAAGATCCCGAGTAAATGTAAATGTATCTCGAGATAGATTTACATTTGGCGACGAGCTTTGTCATACCATACCATGTTATGATATGAATTTTAATATTTATTTCAACTTCGTTCAAATGCTGAATGACACATAAATTTGAAGAGAAATTATGATACAAAATGTTCTAGATTATGTAACATAGTATCTGACAAAAGAAAGTAATTCGAAATTACAAAAATTTGCACGTAATCTTATCTACATACTAACACATCTGCATACTTCATGCGCACCATCAGTCACAGAATACATTTTTCTGCTTCAAAGCGAAATTATTTCCGCTTATGAAAATGAATGCCAAAAATGTACCAAACCATTTAAGGCAAAAATTCATGGACCTTTTGTATAAAAACTTAATAATTCGACGTTACAAGGGAAGAAGACTGCTGTCATAATTTTTGGGAATGGTTATTTTGACTGTTTATTATATTTGAAGAGCGAGGTGAAACATTGTATGTGTCATTCCAGGAGTAAGATGATCATTTTTCCATTTTTGATAGTAAGATTACTCTGATTTTTGATGAGCGCACTTAAAATTCTGTGTTATTCGATAGTGAAGTTAACTAAATAGTGACTTTTAGAAATCCCTAAATTTAAGGTGTGATGTTACCTATACTGTGATTTTTAAATCTAGTTTCACCAGCATAAGCTTTCGGTAAGAGGATGGAAATTTTTTCTATTTTTTAAAAGTGCAAGGTCGCAACTTTTTTTTTATCAGTTATATGAAGTATGGATGAATTTTTTCTCCATACTTATTTTTGTTAAGTGATGTTTTAGAATTTTAAATATCACATGAAGTCTTATGCAGATTCTTGGTAAACGTCAACACCTTGCCTTTGATTTCATATTTTTGCGGGGGGAGAGGGGAATTTCTGTGATCCTCTATTGGGGACGGGGTTAGTGGAGAGGGTTATGTAATCTTGTATTTATCAGTCGTACGATGGATACTCAAGACATCCCAGCGACTACGGTTTTCAGACATCCCGAGCAAAGTAAACACTTTAGTGAGTTGCTTGCTGCACTTTGCCGATTTTCATGCGGCTTACGAATGTTTGGCATGTCAACTTGCATGCGTGATCAACATTTGCCCTAATGCTTTTATCGCTCATGGTGCATTTGCCTTGCCTCGGTAGCTTAGTATTATCGGAAAATAGATGAGACAGCAACAACGCAGAAAGAGAGAGAGAGAGAGAGAGAGAGAGAGAGAGAGAGAGAGAGAGAGAGAGAGAGAGAGAGAGAGTATCTACATGTACCGAAAAAAATGATCAGGATAAGAAGAACAAATTTCGATTGTTGAAAAGCTAAGCGATGACTACGCACAAACCTTGGTTTATTTGCCGAATACGAAATATTTTATTATTGAAAGGCAAACAAAGAAGGGCTGAGATGCAGCGGCAGCTGATCATAAAGAAAATAAAAGTAAACACTCGGGAAACATACAAAAGTTATCAAGGTTATTATAAAGGTTGCGGTCTGTATTTTATTTTATTTTTTGTAAATTTTAACGTTAGTTCGAAATTCAGGGAGTGAGTGTTGAGGGTAAAATTCTGGGATGAACAGCTGACACCCCCCCAACCCTTCTTATATTTTGTTATTTTAATTTTCAGGTAATATGAAGTTTTGAAAACAAAGTCCTGTCCGGGGCTCAACTTCCGAAAAGTTTGATCCACTTTAGGAACTGAATTTAGAAACCCGGAAAAATGCGAAATTAAAAAACTGTTGTTGTTTGAGAACTTAGTCAGTTATCTTGTGAACTTTTATATTTACTCTTTTAGTGTACACAAGCATTAAATTGGTGGTTTATATTGTTAAAAAGAATCTGTATCTGTTTTAACACGAGTATGTTTTAATAGTGAAGGTGGTTTGTCACTTGCGATATTTTTCGGTTTTAAAAGTTGTACGTATGTATTTATGTATGTAGGTCTGTATTTGTACGTATGTACGTATGTCTTTGTGTATGTAGGTCTGTATGTATGTGTTGTAGATTTCTAAATATTTCAATGGAAACTTTGTTTTATATTGTCGTGAGACCTTTCTGCAACGTTAAATATTCTTACATCTTATAGGAAAGTGATATACTAATTACTTTGATCTGTGCTTCAGAATAATTCTCAAGGTGGGCAATCCAAGTGCTGCCGTTGCACTTATTGATCTTTCCTGATTCTCTTCAGATTATCTAAATACTTTAAGGATGTTTATGAAAACCATTTTTCTTTTGGTAAGAAATCCTTTGATTTGAATTCGTTGAGTTCCAGACCTTATTATGACCATGTCAAGGGCGCAAACAGCATTAAGCTTCATTTTTTTTATGAGACGTGAATGGTAGCGTAAACTGTTATGGCAAAGGCAATTTCGCTATAGTCGTATAGTAATAACAATGCTTGTATGCTATAATGTCTAGAAACCACTTTGGATGTATGGCTTTCGATAGACTACAAGAGGCAGTTAGTTATGGAATGGAATGGAATATAAAATTTAGGACAAAGGCCAAGGGCTGAGACCTATGTGGTCATTTATGGCTGAAAGGGAAATCGAGAGTAATAAGGGTTTAAATGCAACAGAAGGAAAATCTCCCAGTACCTCTACAAAACAGTTGTAAGGAAAGGGTGGAAAGTAAGATGAATGACAGAGATTATGAACGGAAGCACAGTACAAGGAATGAAACGGGTTACAGCTGTGGGCCGAAGGGACGCTGCAAAGACCCTTAAGTAATGCCTATGTGCCTTGAATACTGGTGCCACTCACTTCCAGTCCTATTGCAAAGAGTTATCACGACTTTTTATAGCCTCATCATACCCTTAACTTCATATTTCGCAGAATCTTTGGTGTTTAATCGTTCCAAAGTCTGTCCATCTCCACTACAGTACTCCATACAAACTAAACCTATGATGTAACAGACATTTGGTAATATGGCGGAATGTTCGAACAATAGAATTGTTTACAAACACAGATGAATGTTAAAGCTGTAGTATATCCCAATATCGCTCGAATCGCGGTATTCTATATTTAGATGCAGAATCAGAATTCAAAATATATTTCCACGAACAGTGAATTTCATTGTGATATCACGAATTTTTTCTCCTTTTGTTGTGGGAATATGAATATCAATTTGGGCGAATGCCGATGCTATTATTTTCGTTTATTGTTTGACCAAAACTTGATATCAAAATCCTTCAGTGAGTCTTTTGCTTGGTGGTTTGGTTATATTTTTGTTATTAAATAAGCATTTACGCAGAACTTAAATTCTGGCCGTTTGTGCCCTGCATTTTTTTTGAATATGTTCAAATTGTAATAAAACATAAGAAAAGGCGTCTCCATCTCTCTCTCTCTCTCTCTCTCTCTCTCTCTCTCTCTCTCTCTCTATCTATATATATATATATATATATATATATATATATATATATATATATATATATATATATATATATATATATATATATTATATATATATATTATATATATATATATATATATATATATATATTATATATATATTATATATATTATATATATATATATATATATATATATGGATATATGTAAATATATGCATGAATATATAATATATATATATATATATATATATATATATATATATATATATATATATATATATATATATATGTATATATATATATGTATGTGTATATATATATATATATATATATATATATATATATATGTATATGTGTGTGTGTGTGTGTGTATGTATTTGTGGGTACATAAATGTAGTATCTATGTTTAATACAGTAGAAGTCCATGAAGATGAACATCTAGTGGATTTTGTAACTAAATGTCGAAATAGATTTGGATGTAGTTCTAGAAACTACTTAGGAAATGCAGACAATCACTGAGGGTGGGATTAACATCAGGAATATGTTGGGATGTGGATTAACAGCACAGCGATCTTGGATATCGTTAACAATGTAGAATAAACAGCAGCAAAAGGTACTTGTAGAAAAAAAATCATGCAGGAGATGAAGAGTGTAGAGTAGAGCCTGCTAAGTACTCAAGTCAGGATACAAAGTTAAATGAAGAGTTGGAAGAGATACAAGTAAACGTCAGGAAAAAACAGGCGAATGGTGCTGACAAAGCCAGATATTCAGGGATCCTCTTTGGTGTTAGGGTAGCCCACAGAATAATAAATGAAATACCGTGTGTGAAAAGAAAAAGAGGAAAATGCCTGACAAGAGGATGATGGGTCATTTATTACATCAGAAGAAAAAAGACACAGCTGGGAGGAGCATTTTTGTGCGCTCATGAATAAGAGATGTGAGGGGAATAACTTGATTGATATGCCAGAAGATGAAGAAGACCAGAATGTACTAACGAGTGACTGTTTTTGAAGTGGAATGAGTATTAAAGACTCATAGGAGATGGAACCATTGCATAAATCATTTTAGCTGAAAATGAAATGACTCCTCTCACAAAACTAGATCGTTTAGGAGAATATGGAATGGGCAACAGAAAGTGATTATTTGGAACTGGATATCAGAGTAGTGATAAGTAAAGAGAAGTGACCTTGAATGTCGTAACAATACAGGCGGTTGTAGTGAAAATATTTTGTACTCATTTACAATAAGCTGGATAAAGAAATTAAATGCTTATAGATTGAAAAGCAGGGTTTAGAAACTTATGGCTGGAGTTTCACACAACAGATATTTGTGTTAAGTCATTATGCAGCAACGCATGGATTTTAGAAATCCCCTTTTAATGGAAAGGCTACTTCATTATGGTATTCCCGGTAAATATATAAAGCTAATTGAAAGTATACATGAAGGAAACAGATTTAAAGTTAATATTAATAGGGTCTTGTCAAGTGTAACTTAAACATTAGAATAACATATTTTGACCATCAGATTGATTGATTTTCTATTCCTGGGTTCGCCAGAATGATTACACAAGTACCAAAATCCATAAAATGAATTTCAATAATGAGACCTTCGTACTTGTTAGAATTCATTGACATTGCCTCTCGAAAGGAATCAAATATAGGGGCTCAGCAAATTAGGAGACTTGGAGCTTAAGTTAGCCCCCGGATAGTGGGGAAGAACCTTATATCCTTTATTTTTTTTACCCGGCCATAAATAAAACTAGAAAAATTTAAAGGGACGTAAAAGAAAGGGCATAACACGAACAAAGCAACAGACAGCTACCTATCAAAGGAAGAAAGATGATAAGCAGGAATACACCCGTCTTTCAAGTTAACACGCAAAAAGGTTAAGTGTACTATTTTAACAATGCGGGTTTTAGCAGTCGAGTAGATTAGATGCACAATGGATTGTGCCTTATCTTATATGTTCATTAACGTGACCATTTGTAATCTGCATATTGAAGTCGATATAAAATGTCTGAGTAAAAATGTCTGAGAAAGTGTATGGGAACTTCATAACACAGGATAGATGAAGGTAAGATTATTACAAGTGGCAAAATAGCGATTTTTCTGGCCAGTTTATTTCTTAAAGTTCATAAAGACAGTGTGTCTGAGTGGAAAAGTTCCTCTTCTGCTCAAGAGCGACCCCGTCTAGGGATTAAACTGATAAAAGGAAGAGGAAGTTCTCTCTTCTGTTCATTATTTTCCTAAACTTTAAGAAATAAAATGGTAAGACAATCTGTATTTTGCCGCTTGGAATAATTCTTCTTCCGTTTCTCTGCGATATGCTGTGGCCATCTACTCTCTGATATATTTATTGTATCAGATTCCTTATCAAATTAAAAATAGTCGTTAGGTAAAGAAATTAGAAAACGCACAGTCCCTCGTGAGTTCCTTTATGTACAGAGACCTGTAATTTAAGTCGTGTTTTTCAGCGTCTTATTTTCAACGAAAAGTACTCTTATTTTAGAGAGAGAATTTCTCTAATCAAGGAGGCGCCCGTTAGCTACAAACCATAGAAGAGGATAAAAGAAGACACCTCTTTTTTCTCCCTTCTTTCCCGTCTCACCTCTTTCCCCTATTCTCCTATCCTCTTCCATGTGAGGGTCATCACCTTTTTTTTTTGTTCTGCTTCAGACTCTTTTCTTGAATTTGGCCTGGAGAAAAGTCCTTACATGCACGCCATCTCACCATTCATTGTGTAATAGCGTTATTAACAATGTTCCCCCTCAGTGGAAATAACGGAATTCGTTTTACTCCTGTTTTCTAAGTTGAGTTTGTTTGAGCCCCTGAGAAAGCCGTTAATTGGTTTGGTATTGAAAACGAAGTTCAGTATAAAGGTTTAAGATAGGTAAGATAGCAAACGACATTGTTCTTTCTCTTCAAGCTATCGCCGTTAATTCATTTTTATGTAATGACGGAACGATAGAATAAGCTGTACTAATGACTTACAGTGTAAGTAATCTTAGACAAATAAATTTGTTACCAAGATTTTAGACAGGATAGTTTTATTTGGCTTCATATATGGCCTCTAATTTATTTAGTAAGTTTTCCCTTCATTTGCAAGTAATACTGGAGCAAGTGATTAATTTCATGTTGCTTGTGCGTCTCAGCGATATTGCCTTTCCCTTTCTCTTCCCCTTCTGGCATATTCCTTCAGACCATTTATCTCCCCCATCATCTCAATGAGCTGATGAGTCTATGTAAATCAGCCTTTCCTTCGCCTTGTATGTCGAATAAAACATTTCATAGTGTGGCTGTGAATATTAATTTTTTGATCCCTTGTATCATGAATTAATAGAGTTTTTGCTTCTTTAGCTATTTGCCTAATCTCATTAAATAACCCCTTTCTGTGGTTTAATATTTTTCACCAAATTCTACACATTTTTTGATTCTTAACCAACAGGCTACGTCTTTCCCCGAGCTTTCATAAATTTCCCAGGCATGCTGAAGTTTCGTTCTTAAGTGGCTTTATGCTACACCAGGGACCGGCAACCTTTTGAACACACTGTGCCGGTTGATAATTAATACCATTTCTTTTACTACCTTGCATGCCAGTTGTTATTTTTTTAGCACTGTATAGGAAAATTAAAATCATAATTGTACAGTATGTAGTGACCATTTTAATTATAACGTATTTTCCTGAACATGCATAACATAAATGTAATAATTTTGTTGCATTTAGTATTTTTTGTAACAAAAATATTTTATATTTCAAGTTTATACCTCACCATATCAATGCGATCCTTGCCCTTGCCTTCCGGCCAAAGTTGAAATGTCAGGTGAATATTTGGACACCTTGAGTTTCACACAACCCTCAGAGTGATCCGTTGTAAGCCTGCTGTGATGGGGGCTGAGGATGTGCTTCATGTGTGAAAATATCTGCTCACATTGATATGTGGATCCATATGCTGATAGCAGTGCAAAAGCTGCTTTCTTCATGCAATTGAATTTATCAGGCAGTGATGTCCAGGACCTTAAAATGGAGGTTGCATGATCATTTTTACTAGTTTCCAGTATTTCTCGAAGATCTTTAAATTTAGCTGACCACAATGATGAGGCCTGAAAGTCAATTAACTGCATTTCCAACTCCTCAGTTTCCATCCACTCAAAGAGAGTCACATCCAAGTCACCGTATTTAAATATGTCTGGTCTGATTAAAAATGAAAACACTGGGCCCATGTGTTGAAATCTGATTGAGAACTCAGACTCTAATTCTTGCTTGTACAACTAAAGATAAGTTCTTCAAGTTTTTGAAATAACGGAAAGAACCAGTTTTGATATCTGTTGAGTAAACTGCAAGCTTTGCAACAAATGCCTTCCAAGTATCATACAAATCCATCACTGTTTTTCCTGCACCTTGCAAGAGAAGACTGAGGTCATTTAGATGTTTGGTGATGTCTGAGAAAAACATGAGTTTCTCAATCCAACCTCTGTCCTCCAGCTCAGGATAGTCTTGGCCTTTTTCTGATAAGAAAATTTGGATTTCATCAAAGCATTCCACAGATCTCTCCAATACCTTCCCACAGCTTAACCACCTAAGACTGTAGTGCAAGTGTATATCTTTGTACACACTGTCCACCTCTTCAAGGAAAGCTTGAAACTGCCTGTGCGTAAGAGAAGAGTGTGCAACAAGAAAATTTACTTCTTTTGTAACAGTAGTTATCACCTTGTTGAGATCAAAGCTCGAGATCTTGGCACATAAATTTTCTTGATGAACTATGTAGTGCAATTTCAGAATGGGGTGCCCAATTTTATCCTCAACCATCTCAGTAAAACCCTTGTTTTTTCCTACCATAGCAGGAGCATCATCTGTTGTAATTGCAAAAATCTTTCCTATGTCTACCCCTCTGTTCTCAAAATAGTCAGTGAATGCCTTCAGTATGTCTTCTCCCTTGGTGGTGCCATACATAGGTTTTAGACAACACAGCTCCTCATGTACCTCTGTGTCACTATACCTGGCAAAAACAGCCAAGTGGGGAATGCCATTGATATCCACGCTTTCATCCAGGGCCACACTGAACACAGGTGTACTTGTTCAAGCAACCGTTTGCTGCTGACTTACATTATCAGCCATTTCAGAAATACGTCTCTCCACGGTTCTAGCTGAGACAGGCAGGTCTCTTATCCTTGAGATGATAACGTGTTTGTTTGATATGCCATCAAATAACACCTCAGAGCACTCTAGGAAGCTGCTTTTATAAAATCGCCATCAGTAAAAGGCTTTCCATGCTTAGCAATACACACAGAGCTAGTTTGTAACTGGCTTCAGTTTCATTGTTTTGCTAACACTCAAGATTTTTGAACACATTACTTTGCTTCTCACAGCGGGATACTGCTTTCTTAGCGCCTCAGCCTTGTCAGCAATATCCTTGAAAGTCCTCGTGTTGTTTCAAAGTGTTGTTTAACACTCGAAGCGCGGCACACGACATTCTCGCAGCAGAGAGCACACACAGCACGATCATTCTACTGAAAAAATCCAAAGTCATTTGTTCATGATGACTGAAATGATCGGACATCAAGCTTGACTTTTTTCGCAGTAGCCATGGTGACAATTAACTAGAAAGAATATTACGTACGGCCGCAAAGAGTCACTGAAACAACAGCGCTTTGTGACCGATGCGAACGGATGGTGGGAGCACACCGGTACCAACAGGTCTCATACTCGCCTACATCTCGTTGCACTCACGTACTCCTCATCATGGGTACGAAACATTTTCGTTTTAATTCAATGAATCATAGGAAAGAAAAGATAGACAGATAAATATATAGATAGACAGATAGATAAATAGATAGATAGATAGATAGATAGATAGATAGATAGATATTATAATTTAAATCATAAAGAAAATAAACCATGAAGATAAAAGTAATGATGCACCACAACACAAATTCTCTCTCTCTCTCTCTCTCTCTCTCTCTCTCTCTCTCTCTCTCTCTCTCTCTCTCTCAGTATTTTTTTTTAGGATTTTTTCTTTGCTCCTTCGAATCAAATGCCGTGCCGTAGACAAGCACTCCGTGTGCCAAGTCCGGCACGCGTACCGTAGGTTGCCGACCCAGCTACACACTGGTTTTGGAGTTAATATGACCTTCGCCTTTTTCCGTTATGGAGGTGATAGGACACATTGTTGAACATCCAACAAATACTGCTAGTCACCAAGATTATACACCAGCAATTTGTATCTGATATTTATCTTTAATATCCTAATCAATTGGCGTTTCTGAAACGTCATATTTTTATGACGATAGCATCTATCTCTTCTCCAGTCATACTCAACGCTAGCCAGTACACTCAAAGTGCCTGGGAGCTGGCATCTAACCCTTCCCTTTGAGTGTTGAAGTAGTACCAGGAATCCCCATATCTTTACATAAAAAATTATTAGGATTATAATCTTGAAAACAAAGAAATGTGCTCTTCTCTTTTGAACCTTCCTGTTTGATTCTTATTGAAATTACTCCTAATACTCCCCATTCATCCGGCTGTGGCAGGTAGTGCATGATTAATTTCCAATAAATCCTTCTTCTACTGAATACGTCTTCTAAATCTCAAGAATATTTGTATTTACTAACTTTAGTCTAAAAAGACTTAACTTACCTGTCTCTACTATCTCTGATCCCAGGATTCGTAGCTGTCCCATTCTAGTTAAACAAGAAAAAGGACGTACTTTCCTTGCCTACATTAACTGGTTAATTCCTCGTAGATTCTAATAGTCCCCATTTAACTATTCCACTCCCCTTTTGCTTTTGTTCCCTCCATTATACTTTCTTCCCTAAGGCACTAAGCCTGCATTGTATTCTTGTACAATTCCTCAAGGAATTTGCAGATGTTCATATACTTGTACCAAAGAAACATGACCTCTGCGATACCTCTCACTGCCACATCGTTGCCCTGGCTACGAATATTACTGAAGTTATATCAGTGTGCTCTTATTATATCAGGGTGCGTATCAAACGGTCTCTTTTGTATATTCGGCATGTCTCCCATACTTTTTAATATTAATTCTTGTTTTCTATGTGACCATCAAGAATATTTTGTCGTTTATACAGTTCTTAGACCTCCAATAAATTTGTAAATATAACTGCTTGCCAATTTTCTTATGCTTTATTTATCTCAATCTCTTCCTGTGTTTAATGCAACCACTCAGTATCTCTAGTTACAGCTCTAGACTTCCCCTTTCACATTTTTATTGATGTACCTCAGGGCTTTCTTCTTTCACGTACTAATTTCTTCTTCAATAATGACATTTTCAGGAAAGTCTCTCTTGTTGATTATGTCGTTGATGATTCAGTGTTCAATGCTTTTTCTTCCTTGACCTGTTAGTCATCCTCTGTCATTCAGAATCATTCGCTTATTACTATGGCTTTATCTGTAATTTCTAATCTTTAGATTTCATCTGAATACTGAACAAAAACGTTTTTATATTTCACGGGTGCCAAGGTAGTTTGTGATCATTTCTTCCAATTTTTAAGCCAATTCTTCGTTTTTATATTTAATGAAAATGCAATAGCCTTATCACTCGTGTCTATATTTTAGTTGCCTTGGTTACTTCTCTCTCAAGGAGAGATCCTAGAGTTCAAGTTAGTGCACCTGCTTATGTGGTAAAAAAACATAAGTAAAATAGGCGTTTTATTTCGACGACTTTTCCTTATTCATGGTGCTTCGCCAATGTTTCCCTTCTCGGCAAGATCGAAAGTAATGGTAAATCTATCGGTGAATGTCCCAGCCCTTTCCTCTATCCTATATTCTTTGACTTTTCCGCCGCAAGGTGTCTTCACTGTCGCTCTTTCATAGTTGGTGTTAGGCATCATCAGTTGAGCTGTTTCTTTCCTTCTATTGCAAGCTCTGGAATTTCTCTCAGCTTTGGTTTTCTGTGATGACTGTGATCTCTCAGTAGGACCAAGTAGAACCTTATCATTTTGAACAGAAATAAAGCAGCTCTTGTCACATGTGGGTTTTCAGGGGTTAAGTGTGACTGAAGTTTTGATTTCCATCTCGTTTTTTAGCATATACGAAACTTGCAATTAAACATTGTTCGTTAGCTGCCTTTCTGGGAGATCAGTATGCAAGTCAGAGAAAACTGAAAAAACGGGTTTCCTCTGAAATTAGGCAGTTCTCCATTTATTTAGTTACAATAGTTCCTTGTGTAAGGCTTGTTATAAGGTGACGTTCTTCCAGGTATGCTCGATTTTTCCCTCCTTTGAGCACAAATAGAATCACGCCGCCTTTATAGTAACTGAGTACAGATACTAACTAGACAAGACAGTATATTAAAAGAGCCAATATCTTTGGAAGGCAGACCTGAGCTTCCCTGAAAAGACGTGAAAAGTGAAGGTTATCTTAATGAACCCTTATTGTGTAGGGATCTTGTAAGCTGAATGGTCTTTTGTGTCTTTTAATTTGTTCTTTTCTTTCCATCTACAAAGGGATGAGAGAAGGTATTCCTCTCAGAGATACTCTATCTTACCCTTTTAGAAAAATGTCTTATAATTTTCACAATAATTTGCCACTGGGCTTCTTTATTTTATTTTTACTTTTGAGGTTTCTATTGTACTTCTGCTACTACTGTTATTATTATTATTATTATTATTATTATTATTATTATTATTATTATTATTATTATTATTATTATTACTTCTATCATTTACACACCAGCTTGTGTGTCAAAATGCGGACATTTCAACATTACATGGCTTTTTATCTATATGGATAACATTGCTCCTTCATTTTTATTAAAATAAAAAGTGCCAACAGTTAAAAAACATTCTTGTAAAACAACTTGTATGGTCTGGAAACAACATGCACACGCACATCATTATTATATGTATGTATATATGTATATACATATATATATATATATATATATATATATATATATATATATATATATATATATATATATATAATGTGTGTGTGTGTGTGTGTGTGTATGTGTGAGTAATTCTCAGAGTATATACAACTGGATGTGGTGGAGTTTGGTACCTTCCAGCCTCAGTGAAAAGAGAAGACAATGTTTTATTGAATAGTAAGGAGGCCAGAGTTTGATAAACAGGTGAGGCTATCACTTTATTCACATTAAGTTAGATTTGGTTGGGCCTCTGTTTACTTCTGAAGGGTCAGTAAACAGGAAAAGGCATGAGCATATATATATAGATATATATATATATATATATTATATATATATATATATATATATATATATATATATATGCTGACAGCCAGAAGAGTAGCAATACTCAGAGCCGTCCATTTAAGGATAAGTTGATATGTATATATACATACATATATAATTATATATATATGTAATGTCTATATTATTATACATGTATTGTATATATATATATATAAGATATATCTTTATATATGTGTGTGTGTATATATGTAATGTATATATATATATATATGTATATATATATGTATATATATGTGTATGTCTATGTATATGAGATATTTTATATATATATATATATATATATATATATATATATATATATATATATATATATATATATATATATATATATGTTTGTGTGTGTACATGCATAAAGACAAACGTACATATATACATATACATACACATACATACATACGCAAATCATTAATGAACGCAATACGCTCTACCATTTGGTGAATAAAATTAAACTATGTACCATCATAAAACAATTCAACATCATTTTAGATGGGGTAGTGGTATGATTTTTAAATGAGGACAACTTTATTTTTGAAATCCTCTATTAACAGCAATGTCAGTTTTAGATATTTTTCTGAATGTCATTTAACTTTTTGTGAATTCTGCTATAAAGACTATAACTATTCAGCATGAAATGAACAAAAAGCAGAATCCTGGCGTAAAACCTAATTTTACATTGATGAGTCAAAGAAAATTTTGTCATTACAAATGTAGTGAATGAAAGTGAGTATAGCATGGTGTCACATGTAAAAAATAGTCATCATACATATTTGATATATACAGTCATATATATATATATATATATATATATATATATATATATATATATATATATATATATATATACTGTATGTATATGCTGTATATACTGATCAATCGAAGATTAACAGCATTATAACTAATGCAATCAGCGAAAGTGGTTTATAAAATTATAGGGTGTAGCGCATTTTTACTCTCAATAAAACACTTTTAGTAATATATTTAGATTGTATATATATACATATGTATATATATGTATATGTATATATATATATATAATTTATGTATGCATATATGTATGTAATAAACATATATACTGTATATTTATATATTATATATATACATATATATATATATATATATATATATATATATATATATATATATATATATATATATAATATATATATATATACATATATATATATATATATATATATATGTATATTATATAGATCTATATGTTGCTTATAAGTCTTTAATTGAGATTAATAATGTGCTACTTCCCACTTTCTTACGACCCACTTTCACCGATTGCATATGCTATATTGCTAGTTTTTTCGATTGGTCTATGTAAAGATGTATCTCTAAATACGTATTTGTACGTTTGTGTGTTTGTGTATACAGAAAGAAAGAGTAGGATGTTGCGTGTGATTATCTTTGGTAAAATAATGTGAACATATATATGTATACATATATATATATGTGTGTGTGTGTGTATGTGTGTTTGTGTGTCTGTCTTTTTATGTCTGCGTGTGTGTATATAATACTAATTTTACTTAAACAGTTAAACAAAGATAACACCGTTACGAACGCAGTCAGTGAGAATCATTCGAGTATAATGAAATATACTTTGTTTATATTTTCATTTTTATTACCATTTTTGTTAGCGTGGGCGGAGGGAGATTGCTAACCACTTTAACTGACGTTTTTCCCATGTCAGGAATTAATCTTTATTTCACCTTCTCTTCAGTTTTGCAAACGTTGGAATGGCCCACTTAGATTAAGCTTTTAATTTAACGCCAGTCTAATTCCACTTAGCATCCTTAACGCCTGTTGATTCCCACTCTTCCTTTTGCTCCTAAGATAAATATAATTCGAAGACTTCTTCTTGGGTTGGAAGGCTTTATTTCATTACATAATTATAAGCAGAACGTTTAATGCTTTCCTGATTAACGTTTGCATCTTTACTGTGCATTTCCTTGTTTTGTTGTTTATTTTTATTGCTACTGAATATCCTACTTTTAAACGCATCTGAAGAAAAGGCACAGAAGCCCTGGAGACATTAGTAAAAAAAGAAATTGGCTTTGCTTTCATTTTTATCTTTCAGTCATACATTTCTTTAAATTTCGTTTTCCTCGTGTGCACCCAATCACTCTCTCTACACACCTAGTCGCTCTTCTAAGCTTTCATTCCATCCAGCAGAATACTCCTCTTAATCCTCCGTATGTTCCATTGTATCATTTAAGTCATATTTTAGATTTAAAAATATATTGTATGTGATAAAAAAGATATTTGATAATTTCGATGTGTTCTTCGCGTTCTCTTTCATTTTTCACCCGGCCTAGATTTCGCTTCAAGGACCTCCCTCAATAGTTTGAAATTGGGCTTCATGATGCTTTGACTACGTGTCTTGTAACATATCATCATCTGTTTGTGTTCCAAAGAGCCCATTGCATTGCGTAAACTGGAATGTGTTTGCTCAAGACGCTGAAATGAGGATAAGACGTGAACCTCGCACCTGAGGCAATTTGTCTGATAGTGCAAATCCTTTCGTCCCTCCGACAATAAACGTTCACTTTGCCCTGAATCCACTCAAGTTACGACGCTTCTATTGTATTTTTTCTTAATATTTTTTTGTGATAATTCGATTTAATTCGATTTAAAACGTAAATGAAGCCACTGTTAACTCGAAACCATCCTCACCGGACCAAGGTTTTTTAACAATTGTTTGTAAATATTAGGTTTAAAAACATTGGATTTTTTATGGAGAAGCGAGTTTATATTCTCTCTGCTTTTTCTGTGATGATATACCTTGACCATTAGCGGCATTTTTGTGATTCTTCTGATGTGAAATTTGGTTTAAATAATTACAAACTCAGAGTCAAAGAAAAATTAAAAAATAAAATAAACGGAAACACTGGAACGTAAGGGATAATAGATATCTATATTAATTATTGTAAATATTGATGAGTTATTGGTAATTATAAGGAAGGTTTTGCTCAGCGATCTGAACTATTTAGTAAATATGCATTCAAAATTTAATTGATATCAATTGAACTCGAGCTGGAACTGTACATGAAAGGTCCAGTTAATGAAAATATATTGGAAACGTCAATATGTCTCACTGACCTTTGGTAGAGATGAAAGGGCAAATTATTCTTTTAATAATATTAGCTTTGTACATTTAGTGTTCTCTTGCTTACGTAACATAGTAGTCGACACGTTAGAAGTATATTGAATGGAGAAGAGGGTTACATTGAAAGCAAGGAATTGTTTATAAAAATTTTCTTTGGGATCCGTCAGTATTCAGTGTCACATGGACCTAGATGGATATGAATTATTAGTCAAAATTTCAATGAAGAAACATGGGTATATTAATGGGGAACTGAAACATGGGTATATTAATGGGGGACTGAGACATGGGTATATTAATGGGGGACTGTCCGCTAAATTTTTTTTTTATCCAAAAAAATGTTTACTAACTTTGTCGTAATTGTTTTCTCATAAATCTAAATCCAAGACACGCCGATCTCTTCCATTGATTCCAATACCATAATGGTTTGTTTCTCTTTGATTTAATTATATTTCTTTGTATACGAACCTACCATACACTCCCCTTTCAAAAACACGCCCCATCAAAAACAGAAGGAACACTTACACAAAACAAAAGCCTGGGACTCTTTCACTAACGAAATCCAAAACTGGGGATACTTGGGACCTGTGCATTTCAGGAACAATGACTTTGAGTAGAGGATTCTTCATAAATTCGAGTGAAATTCAGCTTATATATTTTTCTCCGTGGTTTTTCATAATTTACGGTCTGAATTTCTTTCCGCGCCTTCCACACCATCTAACTCGCGCACTATTTTCTGTTAGTTTTCATACCCAGTACAGTGTTTTTTTTATCTTTATCGTTGTTCTTATTTTTAGCGCGTCGTATTTCTCTGGAATCGAAAATTTTTGCTAAAACCTACATGCTTTATATAAAGTAGATAAAACGCAGATACCTTTTAGTTTTCTGCTAAAAGAAAGCTATTGAGATGGCTATTTGTCAGTCCGACCGTAATTATTCTGTCCACCCTCTTAAATTAAAAACTACTGAGGCTAGAGAGCTGCAGATTGGTATGTTGATCATCCACCCTCCAATCACCAAACATACCAAATTCCAGCCCTCTAGCCTCTGTAGTTTTTATTTTATTTAAGGTTAAAGTTAGCCATGATCGTGTCTGGCACCGCTACACAGTAGGTGCCAACAACACAGGCCACCACCGGGCCCTGGCTGAAAGTTTTATGGGCCGCGGTTGAGAGTTTCATGGACCGTGGTTGAGTTTCATACAGCATTATACGTTGTTCAGAAAACTCGATTGCGCCGAAGTTTCTTCGGCGCATTTTTTACTTGTTTAATCATTGTTTTGGCAAAAGGTGTTTATTGAACAGAAACGCAAAAGCAAAGTCAGTGTCTTTGAGGTCGAAGAAGATTTTAGGGAAGCAAAGATTTTATTTTGATGTATTCATTTTATGATTGCTTGGTTCTTGAGTGCCTGGGTGTTTTCACCTGTGAGTACAATTTTATGGCTTCCTTATAAGACACAGGTGCTCCATTGAAAGACATCGATGAACCTCTAATAAATTTGTTTACGTTTTATAAAATTTCGTTATCATATTTCTAGTCTACATTACCTTTTTGGTTATGATTACATTGAAAAGAACTAAATTTTTGTTCTTTATAGTAAAGAGCGGATATAATAAGTCACTTCTTTTCAAGGGGAAACTAGCGCAAGCATGATGTTTCTTTGTGTTGGGGTCATACCAGTATAGGGAGATAGGATGAATTTGAACGACTGACATAGAGAGATTTTATTGGGGGCGTGCCAATGGCCTCCTCAGTTTCAAAATTTTTTGTGTATAAACGAAATATTGATTTAATGTAATACAGATTCACATGTTTCGGAAATCTGTGCTCGTACCGTTTGTCCCGGCAGATTTCAGTAGATTTAAAATTTATAAATTTCACTTTGGAAGAAGAAAGTTCAGCAACGGATAAACGGATAAACGAAAGAACGAATGAGATTTCTCTCATGTCTTTTTTAAAGATCAGAACATTTCCTAAGTAAATATTTTCAAAAATTTCAACATTTACTTTTCTACTTGATGACTACATTACTAGTCTTTCTGACCTTCAAAAAAGTTACGAGCTATACCATTGAAGACCACAGTGAATGTTACGATATTTCTGCAAGACGCTGGGAATGAGAGTACAGTAATAACAATCATCACTCTCCACTGGCATTAAAGTCACTAAATAACCCAATATCTTAAGGTTTGCTGCCCATTGCACAATGACATTGCTGTGAAAACAGATGGGGAGAATGTAAGTACATCAGAAGTTGGTCCACTTTCAGTTGAGATTCCTGTTATTGGGTTGAGAGTGCCCAGTGTTCATGGAGCGTTTTGGTATGAGAGAGGTTTCAGTGGAGTGGCTTTGAAAAGAATAATTATCTAATTATATTGTGGAATGACTAACAGAGGAATTTTAAGAACTTCAAGGTTTTAGTACTCATTAGATTTTGTTTATTCCCTTGTAAGTCAAAGTTCTGTCAACCCTTCTGCTAGCATCTCTAGGTTCCGAATGCAAAACGAACATTGATGTCATCAACGATTCAGCCTTTTGTGAAGAATCTGCATACAACCAGTAATCTTAGCACTTCTAGGCGTCAGGACTGTTTCCCGTGTCTGTAAACCCATACTTTTTAATTTTGCTTACAAGAATTAAAGTAAAAAATTCATGGTTTATATTGCCGTGGTCACCCTTCCATTGTTCTTTCATCTGTTGCTGCCTGGCGATGGATATGTTGTTCGTTTCAGTCCCAGTCATATTCTGATTTTGTATAAAGAATTGAATCATAACTAAGAGGTTTAAAGTGTTCTAGTAACAAATGCAAGACCAGAGCAGGGAGTTTTTCCCTCAGGAATCCATCCCACTTAAGCTTAATGTCAAGTCGTCAATCTCACTCTAAGGAATAGGGCTGTTGCACGTGAGGGGTAAAACGAAAGAAAAAGTAGGGTAAGACAGAAAGAAACGAAGGTAAAGTAGGCGTTGGATTCCATGTCCTATTTTTATAGCTTCATGTGGATGGATGACCTGTTTCTCTTTTGAATTATTAATGCGTATATTTTGCATTTTTACGAGTATATATATTTAGGGCATTGGTGTTACTGTTGTTACTTTTATTTTCTTCTATTTCAATGAAACCTCTTAACACGAGTCGCTTTTACTTCGTCTAATAACCATGCTGTTGATACTTGTCCTTGTTTGATAAGAGTGTTCATTGACAGTTCTTGGCATGGATTATAGTAAACCATTACCTTCAGCTGTTGGAAAGCAAAAGATTGCTCTTGTTATTGCCTTATGAGAAAATGGAGGTAATATTTCGCAAAAAGTGAATAAAGCTTATATACAGAAGACCGATGACGGATTAGCCAACGGCGTTTTTTGTCTTTTCGTTATTTTACTGGAAAATGAGAGAAAGTTCTTCATTTGCAACTCCAATTTTAAGACAACTTTTTTAATAAATGTACGGATTTCCCGAACTCTGCACACAAGCAGACCGAAAAACATGTGAGAAAAGTTTATGAAATTGTTACTAACAACGACGTAATGAAACCAGTGTGCACAAGAAACAGCACATGAATGGATTTAATGAACATATTTGCAAACATAACATCAGATGTGAATATGTGTATGGATATGTTACATACCGAGATCATTTCTTCCTTTACTTAGCATCAGAGTGTGGCATCTCACCTGTTTCTGACTTTAAATACCATAATTATCATCATCGGCAATGCACGCAAATACGTACGAAACAAGACAAAAACTGTTAACGTGCCGAGTCAGATCCCACAGATTAGAATGCCTGGAAGTGAACAGAAAACAAGGCAAGGAGTCGAAAAATATATCAAAACATTAATTAAAGTAAAAGATTAAATAATTATAAAATCAATGAAAACTGTATTTTTGTAAAAATATGTATAGACAGAAAACGGTAAATTTTTCCTAAAAATATTTTAGAATTTCTAGAATGTGTCCTGTAAATTGTGTAACATGGATTACATTCTTGTTAGAATCAGGCTGTTGGGACATGAAATGTTAAAACATGGCAATAAAAAACAAAAAGTTCACTGATGAAAGATACGGAGCCTTAACTAGAAGTTCGATGGATATCAAAACCTAAGACTGAGCCAGGAATGTTTGACGCAAGCACGCAATGTGTTCGTTCTCTTAAAAGTAGAAGCCAGTAGGCGAGGCAACTGAACGCTGGTGTACATATAAGTCCACTCCTTAAGAAAAAAAAAAAAAAAAAACGAGGAGGAAAAAAGGGTAGGCTGTAGCCCGATGAGTCAAGGAGAGCGGTATCATTACTCATAGATGTGTATGCTTGTATGTCATTATATATGTTTATTTCTATATATACTAAATTCTACTATATGCTTCTTTAATAGATTGAATGTGGAAATAGACTGAGACAATGGCCTTGGTTGTTGCAATTATCTGTAAGACACTTAGATATCCTAAGTAAGGACTTGGTATAATTCTTTTGGGTGGGCGTCCTCTGTTTGATAGGTATGATAAATGGGAAAAATAAGTTTCGCTAATAATTACGACGTGACAGCTTCGCGGAGGGAATTCAATACACCAACCATAGGGAGATTTCCCTGTATTTTTATTTACCGTCTTTACATCGAACTCAGCTTACTAGATAAAAGGGGGGCCGCAGCTTACGCGGCAGCTCCCACATAATTGATATATTCTTCCGCGGACGTTGATAAATGGCATTATAATCTCCGCGACGTTACACAAACAAATGGCTGCTGAGGATAGGTGATATTGATACTCTTCCTCATATCGCTTCGTGGTCATCGATCACAGAGTCTCACTAACGGATTCAGTAACTCCATCTCGTTGTAAAGAAAGGGAGAAACTTTATGCATTTGTACGATCGGTCTGAACTCCTCCTCCTGTCTAAACAAAAGATTCAGGTTTCAGTTATGATAACACATTGTGCGTTTTCCATTTTAAGTTTGAATCTATTTTCCATACACTCGGATAGCAGGATATTTATAAAATTGACCATGTGGAACATGAAACAAGGTTTAATGCAGTGATATATATATATATATATATATATATATATATACTATATGTGTGTGTGTGTGTGTGTGTGTGTGTGTGTGTGTGTGTGCGTGCGCGCGTGCGTGCGTGTGTGTTTGTTCACAAATATGAAGCCAAAACTTCGCGTAATATCCAGTTCACTATACCTTGGGAATAACTTACGAAGCACTTATCAGTTACAATTTCCTTTGGTGTAAGTTATTCTTCAATCACACTAAACTGGATTTTAAACATTTGTGAATATATTTATGTATATATCGTTTAAAATCAAGTTCACTGTACCTGCCTTAACATTTGTGAAATTAAAATAGTTGCTCATGTATAAGTACCAAATTCATATATATATATATATATATATATATATATATATATATATATATATATATATATATATATATATATATATATATATATATATATATATATATATATATATATATATATGTGTGTGTGTGTGTGTGTATATATGTATGTATTTACACGCACACACACATGCTAATGTCAACATGTGTGTGTGTAAATAAATGCGCTCAAGCCACGAGTGCCCTTACCCAGAACTGACTCGTTTAGAAGAATACTTATGCTTTTTGGAACTTGACAACGACCAATGTTTTCACAAAATGGCCGATAAAAGCGAAAAATGTTTCAAACGCTAACATTTTCGCAAAGTACCGCTAAATGTCTAGTAATTTCACAGAGAGTCGGGCAAAATGGTCTTTCCTGAAATTGGGTCATCATTGATCGACAGTAAAAAAAAAAAAAAGAGGGGGGACGGCGGGAAGCAAACGGTAAAAGAGGTGGTTGATACCCAAAATGTTCATTCGTCTGTTATAGTGCTATGTGCCTATGGAAAAGTGCCACTTTTCGTAAATATAGGGTATTTTTCAATCATGCTTGAGGTAACGTCTCTCCCAAGCTAGGTACAAAACATGTTATTCAAACAAGTGCACAAGTGTGATCATTTATCTGCGTTCATAGAAAAGTGTGCAAAGTTTCTGTAACTAAAACTCATTATTAGAATCAGTAGGCAAAGGATGGTGGGCTTTCCTTAAGTCGCCACAGCGCGTTTCATGGAGACTGTACAGGTTTACTAAACCACGAATGATCGCTCTGTTAACTATTTCCAAGACAAAATTTGACAGGAATGGAGGTTGGGGTTTTTATTTTTCCAATATAAATCTAACTACAGCAAATAATGTTTATGCAAAATTGAACAGAGGTTTTATTTTTTCAGCATCGGGTTATTTTTCCCTATTATGGGGTGACTTCCAAAAAAAAAACACACCGACCACTGCCAAGTTCGTTCTTTAATAGCCGAGTCGTGGACGAACCTCCGATACAGTAAACCTCTATAGTATCAGCAGATTCACACGGCAATCCGGCGTCAAACACCACCTAAACACTACGTAAATACAGTAGACTGTTAACCTATGTTTTGCATATACTCTCGCGCTTCCTGAATGATAGGGCCTCTCTTATCTAAGACCTCTTTCACGACACCACCATCCCTCTGAAGGTCCCCCTTCCTCACAACCCTTCGGAATTGTAGTTTTCATTCTTCATTCTTTCCTGAAAACCATCCTGAAAACCAAACCACTTCAAAACATTTTAATCCATCCACAACTCAAACCTTTTATAACACTTATATATATCCTCATTTATCTGTATTTCAATTGCTTTTATGCCACATACACTAACATAAACAGTTCTTTTCTACAACTTTCACCTTTTCGTCCATTTGCTTTCAACATCCGTACTTCACTTCCATGGAGTAAAATGATGCCAATTGACATTTCAAGTGTCCTTCGAATCCTTTTGTTCTTCCTGCTACTTTCTTTGTTTCACCTCTTTGATTACCCCCGTCTTTTCTCATCCTACCAGCATCGGAAATGTCAGCTCCCAAATACACATTCAATTTAAGTTCTTTCATTCTTCCTACATCCTTATTAATATTAATTACTCCATCTTCTTGGTTTACTTTTGACTTCAAAACTTTACTCTTGCTTCCATGTACTGTCAAATTTCCCCTTTTGCATACACTTTTAAACACTTTCCCTAACCTCTGCGGTATATCCTCACTATCCGTAATAACTATTGTGTCATGAGCAAACATCAACCATTCTGCAGTCCATTTGTGACTCATTTCTTTTATTACAACTTTGCGCCTACATCCACTCTCCTTTTTCTGACTTCCGGAACCACTACTCCTATAAAGATATGGACCAGCACAAAGACATAACACACACTTGTCTCAGACTTTTTTTTTTCTACCAAGCCGGTCAACAAACTCGCCATGCAACACAGAGCTTCACTTTCATAGGAAAACTTTTCAGCATTTTACTCACATTTTCATATATGCCACACATCCCCAGTTCCCTTCACATTGCCTATTTATTTTACTAAGCTTTTCCCTCTACTTTCAAACTTTTCACACAATTGTTTTTTAACAAATACTGTTCTTCCACAGTCATTTCTCTTGTTATGATTCTTACCTCCTCAGACAAAATTATATATTACACCTACACTAGTATACTAAGGCATGGTATGCTGTAATTTTAGTGTAATCTATCACATATACGTTTATTCAGGGAAAGATTTATTTGGGTGCACCCATTTCTTTGGAACCCAGGCTTACTTGTCACAGCGATGTTTAGACAGTCACATTTTCACGACTGTACCGTAGCATCTCACTTGTAATTCCATTAGCTCTAGTTTTATTCCCATTTTTCACCCTCTTGGCTACTCACCTTATGCACTCAGGAGTATTTTTCACACGAATTCTGACTCATATTAGTACTAACCCTGTTCACTTTTACGTCATTAAGAGGTCTTTGTTCTCATTAATTAACCTTCCTCGCTACGTCCTAGTACAACTTGTTCTCAATAAAGGCCTTGTTTGCTTTCTATTTCTCTCTACCCCTACTTTATGGCATTCTTCATTTTTCTCTCCCAACTTTTTAATTTAATTATCCACCCTCCCATCTGTTTTACAGTTCCACCTCCAATAATCTTTTTTTTCATGCAATAAATTCCCCACATCACCATTTCACCACCATTGTTGTATTCCCTCTCCCCACCACCTAATACACAAACCCCCAGTAACACAGTGACACCTGTTCTGGAATTTTAGACATTTCATTTTTTATCCGTATTCTTCCTATATACTCTCTTCACTTTCTTCTTTAACACTTCTTTTAATTACTCTTACACTCACATTTTTACTTTTAATTACTCTTACACTCACATTTTTACTTTTGATTACTCTTACACTCACATTTTTACTTTTAATTACTCTTACACTCACATTTTTACCCGTTCTATTCACACTTACTTCTTTTAATTACTCTTACACTTACATTTTTACCCTTTCTTCTCCAGCTTTAACCTCCATATACCTCGACACTCACTTCAGCAAAACATTGATCAGATATACCTCCATCCACTCGTATTCTCATTATTACATCCACCAGTTTTCTTTCCCATCTACTATGTCATAAAATATAAATTCACAGATTCTTTTCCTCACCATTTTCTCTTTCCCTAGTTTAGTTTAGATATTTACGTTTGAAACAATGTATTTCAAACAATCATTCCAGAAACATAACAGAACTCTGTTTCTCTTTACTTCAGGGAATTCATATCTGCCCACTATGCAATCCATTTCTCTGTCACTTACTCTTGAATTAAACTGCCAGCACAAATACCTCTCTTCGTGCTCTTCAAATCCTACTAGGCACAAATTCAGATTATCCCAAAGCATTCTCTTTCACGAACATTCTTTTTCAATTCTGACCTTTGCACATTCACTATCACAACTTTTTGTTCTGCCGTGATTGACCTTAGCCATGCAATTCACAAACGAGCACATTAATACTCATTGCTGCACACTGCCCTTTCATCTTTGTTAAGATGCCCTTTCATCTTAACAAAAAGTGGTGTCACACACACACATATATATGTGTGTATGTATGTATATATGCATATATATAATGTATAAATACATACATACATACACAGATACATGTATATATACATATATGTGTGTGTGTCATGAATAAGAGGTATAAGAAGTTAATTTGACTGATATATCAGAAGCTGGCAAAGAAATTAATGTGCTCATAAATGTTTATAAATACGTTTAGACTTTGAGTGACGTTAGAAATCTGACAGTATACAAAGCTTGCTTAACAGAATGCAGCAAATACTTAGAGATGGGACTCAAAGCAAATAAAAGAAAAATAGAAGTAATAGTGGCACAGTAAGCATAAATGCTTAAAATGACATCACATGGAAAAAGGAATAGCGACGTTCAATCTTTTAAGTAATTTTGAACGATGGTATTTAGTACAGGTAATCTTGAAAGACAAAATAATACTAATCAAACAATAGACAGGCCACATTATTAGAGTGGCACCAGAAGGTTTTTTACAGGCTTGTTCTTAGTCATTTATGTGGTTGCTAGGACTTGTCATCATATACATACATACATATGTGCATATATATATATATATATATATATATATATATATATATATATATATATATGTATATATATATATATATATATATATATATATATATATATATATATATACATACATATATCAGTTATTACTTTTGAAGTGATTTTCGAAAGTTAATGGCCTTTCGCTGCAAAACCCAATATATTTTCTTCCTCTTCTCTCTTTTTAGAATACATATTGGATATAAATTAAATCCCTGCCGCTTAGAGGTTTCACGTGTAAAGTAATTGACAGTCATTTAATTTCTGATTTTTCTGTCAATTAATCAGCCGTGACATTTCATAACTATGCGTTTCAGATAACAACTTGTTTAACAGAATTCCATCGTTCAAGCAAAAAAATGCATTTTCTAGTTTTGTTTTACTTTTTTCGTTGTTTATTGTTTACTTGCAGCCTCAACACTGCATATCCCCAACTTATATCAGAGCCGCGTTGAGCAAGATTGAGAGAATAAACATTGCTTTTTAAAACACACACAAAAATTTGATTGTGCGGGAATGTGTTAAGAGTTTTTGGGTATGTTATCAGAGAGACAGATGTATTTAGAGAGAGAGAGAGAGAGAGAGAGAGAGAGATCGAAGTAACAGTGGATCTTCGATTTTGAATCACTGCATGCATAAACTCCAGCATGCACTCACTGGCAGGCACAGGCTTGTATATGCACATCTGTGTGTGTGTATGAAGAGAGGAGAGAAATCGCATTTTTTTAGCTAGTCAGGCCTCTTAAGACGAAAGTATAACAGAGCAAATTAATTCTATAAGATATCAATACATCGACTTTTAACCCCCAACCCCTTTTTACGCAAGCATTCAAAGACTGTTTTCACACTCAATGAAACCCGTGGGACACGAGAGAAAACATATTTCATAGAACTTCCTTCATGTTGACCGAATCGCATTTTCCGGAAACCGCGTCTGCTTCAGATAAGATAGAATTCTAAAAATTTTGGGGGAGTTTTAGACCTCACCAACCGAGAACATCACTGCAATTTCTTATTTGATTTTCAGGATGTTTTGCTTTCAGAAGTAATCTGGATATGTTGTGGATTCATGACACGCTAGTGCTTGGGGATAATTATTCCTCGGACTGAGCGATTCCGAGAAGGTTTGTTTCCCTCCATAGCCAATCTTGGATGTTTTCTTTGTCTGGATTAGAGTAGAGCAGTAGGTAGCCCGTCCCATTGTTAAATTTGATGAGAAAATCTATGTCTGTTGTCTCAAAGAAAATAAATCAAGTTCTCTGTCACCCGAGGAATTCGGCCTTGATTGCATTTCATGACGTCATGTAAGAAAAAAAAGGACTTTTCCGAACGAAGTTAAGTGACAGTACTGTCAGTTTATGACAGGAGAATTAAATCAGCGAAAAGATTTAGGTCTGATAAAGGCTAACGAGAGTTTCCGGAAAAATGCAGCTCTCTTCGCTTGGTAAAAGGATCAAAATCAGTATCAGGAGAAGGAAATTTCGATAGAGAAAAAAATATTTCTAAAATTAATAATAAAACGGTTTTTATACCTCAATCTTTTGGTCTCTGTTTCAAGAAGAAATAAATGTATGGGAAGCAAAAAACAGTTATTATAAGACGATGTCTATGAGAGAAAGAAGAACAATTAAGAACTAAATGACTGACTTTTTGTGTGTGTGTATATATATATATATATATATGTATATATATATATATGTGTGTGTGTGTGTGTGTGTGTGTGTGTGTGTGTGTGTGTGTGTGTATGTATGTATGTATATATATTTGTGTGTGTGATGCAAAAGGAGTACATGTAATTCCTACATAAATTTTTTCATTGGCACTACCAAATTTTATTTTCCATTATGCACGTCCTCTCAGTTTCATTGTTAGAAAAATATGAAGCTAATAAAGTTCTGCTTTTCATAAAATGGGAGACAGTAAAAAATCACCGATTTTTTTATGCGATTTTTTTCCGATTTTGATTTATCGATCAACGTCGAGATGTTCGTGGAATAACAGAGAAGAGAGAATGCGAACGAAAAAGGCCATAAAAAATGATAATATGATAACGAAATGCCTGTGAAAATAAAAATGATGAAGATAATGTAATTCTGTAAGGATAAGGATAAAAGTAAGAAAAAGTGACAATAGAAAATAAGAAAAAAATATTTCTGTTTACATATCAGAAAAAACTGATAGGTCAAAATGAAAAGCAAGTGGAAAAAGATATTAGGAGAACGACAAGTGCCACGATAAATTCAAACAAATAAATAACACAGAAATGGTCAATGATTTATACTGCTTGAATATAAAAAAGAACCAAAAACATAAAGACCAGTAGAGGAAAGATTGGAATAATGAAGGATTTACACGAAGAAGGTGGAGTGATTGCAGGAAAGAAGTTATAAACGAGATATTTGAAGATCACAGAAACACTGTCAGGGAAAATATTCGTGTAACCTCCACATCCACTAATCTGAAACGGAAGAAAAACATTTCTACTTTCCCACCATTTGTTATTGCTCCCATGATCCCAGGAGGCTGAGCTTTCAGTGTTTATGACATATATAAAAGTTAAGAAATATTCTCTTGTGTCATCAGTTACCTTGTCCATCCTTCCAGCGTGAACCCTTTACCAATTAACTGCAAGATCCCCTGTCTTTGGTTTTCCAGTGGACGCTACACAAATTCGTACCTCGGTCATTGTCTATAACCCATTTGCGTTTACTTTATACTGACTGCGTTCATTAATTTTTCTGAAGGTCTTTTACTGTCTTCTGCCCCAAAATGTTTCCATCGCTTTCACTTCATTAATATTTATCCCTACACTTTCACCTTCCTCTTGCAGTCTGTCCTTTCTCCCATCCTGTATCGACCCTTCTTCGTTCTCTGTTCATGTTATTATTTTACCCCATTACTTATATTTTCCCCTTTGCTTTGTGTTAACAGTCCCCTTCTTCATAAACGAACTCCCTTCTTTCATCCCTATCGCTCTCTCCTTTTGTTCTCTAATTTTTCCCTCTGCAGTTTGCTTCTTCGCCAAGTTTATGTTGATTTATTTTGTTCCACCGTGTACTATTTTCCTCCTCTCAGCCTGTAGTCTACTTCACTTTCAGTTCAGTCAGTTTCATGTTATTGTGTATTCCCCTTTTTTCAACCTTTGAGTCGAATATATGACCTGATACTAAATCTCTGTTTGTCCCATCTTTCTTGTTATTTTTTTTACTATTTTTTATGCTATGGAACTTTATTTGTTGTTGTCTTCAGACCTTTTCTCGTCATCTCTTTATTTACTTTTTTCTTATCTGTTTCATTACAACTTTATTATTCTAGCCTACATTTTGCAATCCATTCATTTACATTTATCCGGCTTGAGTAGATGCGTCTATTTGCTGGGTCACCTCAGGTTGCGTCACGCCAGGTGGTAATTGCAACGTTGGTCATTCAAAACGTTTTTGGCTTTACCTAGACTTCGACAAAGGGGAAAGACATTTCTTGCTGCGTTTTAATCTAATTTAAGCCTAATGGTCCAACGATGCTGGAAGGGTGACAGCCTTAGTCTCCTAATGTTACTCAACAGCTTTAATGGCTGGATTTAACTAACCATTACTGTCCTCAAAATGGTGTCCAGCCAGGGTGAATCGAGTTTAGGAAATAAACAGAGGTCAGATGGTGCCAGATCACGCGAGTCAGGGTTATAACGCACTAATTCAGTGCTATTCTTGGCTTTTCAACTTTTGGGGTTCTGATATTCTATATTCGCTGTTAATGGTGTAGCCGTTTTCCCAGTCGATCATAGTCGTTCTCACAGAATTATAAAACACTAAGACCGTCCTCCCTTTGCTGACAGGTGGCTCACATGCTTGAATGTATGAATGGATTTGAACCACGATATTCCGTATCTTGCTTACAGTATTTAATTTAGGTTCAAGATTCAACCTATGTCCCTTTAAAAATATGTTTGATCCAGCCAAGAAACGACATCAGTGGTCTGTAGGTTTCCTCTGTGGTTAGTTTTTCTTTTAAAGTCAGAATTCATAGAAAACAGCATCCACTTGCTCGTCTGTTGTTGATGTTTTTGGGCACCCTGACCACCATCTTCAGAGACATCTCATCATTGCTTGAATGCCTAATTGTTGAATAGGAAGGGATGTCCTCACCAACTGTTTTGACAGTGTTTTTATGCATTAACTTGGGAGTCATGGTCTTTTGCTGAAATTCAGTCATTAAGGTCTGGTATTTTGTTCATTTTGAGACATTTACACCTGCTGACTCCAATGTCTTCCGTAGCATGTCTTTTGTAGCATGAAGTCACACCAAAATAGTTTAATTTTAGTTTCCTTTTATTGATTATTTTGGTACGGTCTTTCATTGCTAATGTTCCAGATTTTAAATTCATCCCCTTTATTCTTCTTCTTTGGCCCTTCTTTTTTCACACGCAAGTGTGGAAGCTTGCGGGTCTTCCAGATACGAACATCGGTGCTTTATTTTTTCAAAAATAATAGTTGATAATGATAATTATATTCACCGATGTGTTTTACTGACTAACCAAGATCTTTCATCTTTTCATGGCTGTGTTTCTCTTTCATGTTTTTCCGATTTCCTCTTTTTATTCACGTACCTTTTTTTTTATTTCAACCCCTTTGCATCTGTTGTGTTTCTCCTTTTGCATTTCCCCTTTATTTCTGGAAGATTTTCATCATTTATTCACTATTTAACTCGCCAGAGCTGTTATTTCTTTTTTTATCTTTCCCCTTTCCACTTCCTTTTGGTTACTTTTCTCCCACGGCAACTTCTGGCTTGCATTTACGCATTTACTACTCAATTTGTTCTTTTCGTGTTTTCTTTATTTCAGCGTCTTATTCTCCCCTAATTTTATTCTTAAAGGGTAAAGTGATGTAGGTATGGTGCGCTGCATCTTTAAGTCTGGTGTAACTTTAGAAATGTATTTATGGTTCGCTGCTTCTTTAACAAATATGTATCTATCGTTTGTATTCAGCATCATTTGTTATTTTTAATTTTTATTTTGCTCGATGCACACAGTTCTGTGTCGGCTGCCAAAAATAAACACTGTATAGTGCCATCTGTCGGCGTGAGGTCGGGCAAGAACATGAGAAAAAATAAACAAAGGAAGTACAGTGGCTTGAATAATGGTCTATTTATGTTCATTCGATGATATATCGCAACTGACTCTGAATCCACTCCTCACTTATGGTTAGTTCCCAAACAGTAGGTCGTTAAGCTAAGCGAAAATTGGCGTCATTCGAAATTTACGGTAGGGTAAGACTGTTACAAGCGTGTATTTGGAATACCATACTAATTTTCTCACATCATATATGAAATGGACTTCTTTTTGTCACATTTCATACAATCTACAATATTGTAAACTTATTTTACTCTGTCATATATTTAATTGTATTCCCTACTAAATCGAAACCAAGCGTTTCTTTACCCAGTATATATGAAATTCTTTTTTAACTGCATGGATTCCTTTCTTGTATTAATGAGCCTTGTATTGTAAACCATGGATGCATTAGCAGACTTTCACTGTCAAGTTCTGTAGGAAATTTTATTGACAATATGGTATTCAAATGTAACTGGTATTCAAGAATACACTTCATGACACATGTTGCGTTAAAAACGAAGTCATATATAAAGATTTTATTCGAATATATTTCTGCTTTTCCAAGTTGTTTATATCGGCCGCAGCTTGTTATAAAAAAAGTTTTTTTTTTTGAGAGAGAGAGAGAGAGAGAGAGAGAGAGAGAGAGAGAGAGAGAGAGAGAGAGAGAGGTGGTATTTTGGGATGGGGCCTCTCTCTCTCTCTCTCTCTCTCTCTCTCTCTCTCTCTCTCTCTCTCTCTCTCGGATCAGAATGGCTCCTGCTACACAGATTTCCTTTTTTTAACACAGTACTTTCTTTGCTTGTGTATACGGATGGTAATAAGCATGGGGGAGGCTGCAGTATGTCAAGTTGTCAGGTCATGGGGGAAACTACTTGTAGCCTAACAGTATAGACGTTATCAGTTCTTATTTATCGCAGGACAGTGTTCTATAGAAGAGGTAAATGTGAGGCACATTTTGTGAATTTTATTTTCAATTAAAATTGAAAGATCTAATCTGATCAGGTTTTTTTTTTTTTTTTGCACTGCGTTCCTTTCCCTTACCTATATTTCCATGCAATATTTATGAATTTACACATTCATGAAAGTTATTCGCTTGCCCTTTAACCTCATCTATTCTTTTGTTGCCATCTGTTAATTACTCTAGGGTTTTATCAAGAGTCCTTTAACATTATTCGTTACAACTATCCTATTGTTTTATTATTTAATTTTGCAGTCTCCCTCTTTCCTTTTTATCAACAAATGTTTTGAAGTCTTATTAAAATTTTGCTTTTCCCTTGTTTTAGAATCAGTTGCCATAAGTAGCATTTGTTAATTATTCTTATCTTCTCTACAGTCTTTCCTTATCATTTTTATCGTTACTTTACTGTTCAGTCTTTAATTTTATTTCATGTCGCCAGAGATATGTGATGAGATTTATAATTCGGCCACTACTTTGGCTACCGCTGTTACTCCTATTACGACTACTACTACTATTGCTGGCGTTGCTTTTGTAGATTTTGTTATATTTACTATAAAATCCAACCCTACAGAAAAAGATGCTCTTTCATAAATTCATATTGTAGTATTGTAACCTGCACTGAGTGATAATGATGTACTTTACAGATTCATAATATATTACCAGAGGCAGGTCATTGTGTTCCTGTTTAATCATTTTGAAGTAATATAAAATGGCATTACCCTTGAAACGATCCGGCTTTAGTTATCATTTTGCTTTTCATTAATTCCTTCCTAGAACATACACGACTAACTATATCGTTCTAAAAAAATTCTGATGGAGAAAAAGATCCATATTTCGTCATTCTCATTTTCCTGTGCATTTTCTTATTGCAAAGCAGAAGAAAATTATTTTGAATATATATATTCATTATATTTATGTTCGGAAAATGAGAGAGAGAGAGAGAGAGAGAGAGAGAGAGAGAGAGAGAGAGATAGAGAGAGAGAGAGAGAGGGAGAGAGAGAGAGGTAAATCTCTTGCAATGGACTGCATACATAAGTGTCAGTAGCGGTGCAGGTGCAAACCTCATTTGCATATTTAGTGGAAACGTCGAGGAACATTTAAGTGTGACGCAGGCAAACGGTTTATGTACAAAGTTAGTTCGAGGCATTAAGTTAATTTTAGCTATAAACATAAATATTGTCTTTGTTTATTTAACAGCAACCGTATCTTTATTTCTTTTTTCTCTAAAGAAAAATGAAACTTTTCCTCATTAGCAATTAAATCGAAAATAAAGGAAGGCGAGTTTCTTCCACCAACACCAAACTAGAAGGAATTTCACTGTTATTAGACTTTACTACTATTTTTGGATTATGCTTTTCAGACTAAATTTACGTCAGTAATCTTAAATTTAAGTGAGGTTTATCATTAGGGAGAGACATCCTTATGACAAATTTAGCATAAGGTCAGTTGAAATGGATGATTCAATATGAAAGTTATTATATTACATTTATTCTCTGTTTTAATGAATGTGTCTTTAAAGATAAATTCCACAGCGCACAGATGTATCATCAAATGTTTGAATATTTGCCCAATATCGAACATAAGTTTTAGTATCTTTAAAGATAAAGATTCTCGCATAAAATCCACCTTTTGGAAGGCCATCGGCGCTTTTGAGTAACGAGCCTCGAATACCTTGAAACGAGATGAAAACGAGAGCTTAATGAACTTCTATTTGGTGAGAGTCTAATTAGCCAACGAGGCTTTTGTTGTTCCGCTTTACTCTCTTTCTCTCTCTCTCTCTTCGTTCATACATGAAAATGTTGGGAAACAATTTGCGTACTCTAAAGCTGCTCCCAGTTCCAGCACTTTTTTTCTAAAGCTTAATGCTTCTCGCAGACGACGTAATGAAGGTACTGATGAAGCCTTTGATGTCATTGTTCTGTTCATCATTACTACCACCACTAAAACTACCGCTTAATTACTATTTAGTTCTAAACCCTATCTAAATCCGATTTCTGAATTCAACACTTTAAACTTCTCTCATCATCTCACATTGAATATCGTTATATTTACCCTGTTTTTTGGCCTCTGCGTCTCTTTTTGTATTTGTCACAGTAAGAGGAAAATTTGTATTTTTCCCAATGAATGTAGACATTCGATCTTTTATTCTAATTTCGCTGCATGGTCTCCTCGAAATTGTTCCGCAAGTCAAAATGTGGAGGAAGGAAAATGAAATATAGTATTTCATTCCAAAAAACAAAGGCAGACATGTTTTTGAATTCGAACAGGATTCAATCAGTCTTTGAGCCATGTTGTTGCATTACCCATCTGATTATCCCTTGCCATTGGCAGGAATGAAAGGAAGAGGCATAAAAGTGATACACGCAATATCCGGGTTTCGCTTTCCATTTCAGTGTTTTTTTTTTTTTTTTTTGTCCACGTGGAATGAAATGCTCTTATACCTTAACCTTATGTGCAAGATAAACAAATTTTACGTTGTTTTCTGGAACTGCGTAGTCACTTCACATCTAAAAGTGCTTTTATGCCTTGATGATCAAAGTTAAAGCTTCTCCTCTGATGGTCACAGAGAAAGGGTTAATTTGGTACTGCGACTTGTAACAGCCGTAATCACAGTAGTAAGAGGGAGAGTTGAATTACGCTGATTTTAATGTTAATGGTAAAAAAAAACTGCTGAAGAAAATGTCTTCTGTGTTAAGGAGAGTTAAGTCTTTTGTTGAGAGAGAGAGAGAGAGAGAGAGAGAGAGAGAGAGAGAGAGAGAGAGAGAGAGAGAGAGAGTCATTCCCAAAGCCAGATGCTCGTCTTTTCGTTTTGTGAGAACGGATAGGATCTGGATTTGAATGCTTAATTTCAGTCTACATATTTTAAATACCAAAGCTCACAAAAGAAAATGATATCTTGCAGTGGTCTCGTATCTTAACTTCTTAGAGGTACATAATTTTTTTTTGTGACCTTAAATTTAGAAGAAATATTTCTCAGTATGTAATCTGCCTTTTAACATGCGTTTCCAGGCACGAAGGTATTAAGTGAAGTTTGTAATTTCGGTGCTTCTTCATTCATATATACTTTGTTTTCTTACTGTAACTTTCTTACTCATGATTTGCTTGCAAGCAATTCCTTCCTTTTTTTTATATCATGCTGTGATTTAATGTTCACTTCACCAGCTTGGCTCTCTACAGTACTAAGTTGTTTCGCACGCAAGACTTGTAGCATAATTGTTCAGTCATTCTTTTCGTTAAAAATCCTGAGGTCTAGCCAGAGTAAAAGCTTGATGTATAACAGAGCTGTAGTTCCATCCTTCGTTATTTTGCAGTCATGAAGATACCAAAACTGTCAGTCATTTTATAAAAATTCAACAGATAATGATGCTTTTCAGCTATTCTTTCGTAACAAGGACGTTCAAGAGAGAAAGACTCAAGAGTCCTTCTACTTAAATAAACCTATACCCCCTGATCTTCTGACAAGAGAAGCCTTAAGGCATTTGTGCTTTTCAAGTTCCCAGGAAAGTTTCACCCTGACAAAATTATCGCATCGGACACATAAGGATTTTTTTTTATACTTTCTTGAGGATTACCCTCTCTTTAGTTCCATAAGTGACCGAACAAAAACGTCAACTTGAAGTCAGTTTTATAGGTGTACCTTCAGCCTGTAGATAAGACCATTGCGAGCTTTTTAGCCAAGTAAACACATCATCAAATGCTAACTACTGTCTGTAAACTGGCCTTATGGGTTTGTTGGAAGGTTTTCTTCTTTGCATTTACCTTTTATTTCACTGATTGAAGAGTGCCAACACCACAGCTCCCTTAAATATGAGGCCACTCCTAGGTTGAGGATTTTTAAAGGACCTCCGTCTTAGTAAGTTCACGGAAAGTTCTTTTAGCTACAGCTCCATTATTCGTACAGGAAGCTTTTCCGGCTTTTTTGTTCTATTAGTCAGTTTTAGTCTTATCAAAGGACACATTTGTAACGAGAAGCTCTCTGCTTAACAGGAGTAAATGGTTTTAAATTGGTGTTTTAAATTGGTGATATAATTCTGCGTGGTAAACGGTACCTCTATTCTAATCCACCCGTACAGGTCATCGATATGCCTTGAAAGTCATTTTGAGGTTTAGTTATAGCACTTTATCTTATTGTGTCATTGAATAAACAAGCACACGCACACACAGCAATGCTTTTTCGATGAGTAACACTCCCTATTCGTTATTATGAACAGTCCAGGTGAAGCTGTGCATCGAATATTCGTACCCGATATTTGCGAAGGAAAGATTGAGAGATCAACAAAATCACCGATCGGGAACTTCGGAGTGTTGACGGAACACTCTTATTGCAGGCAGGAATTAACTAATCATTAATCGTCATAAATAATGCCATGAAATATCGGCCCTCATCCTCATTCACATTATGGAATGCAAAGAAAATCCATTTATTTCAGAGATGCGAATCGGGAGGAACGCTTCGCTCTTTAAAGGCGAATTGATCCCCGTCATATGAGTGAAATAAGCCTTACGTGAGACTTCCTCGAAATTCGGCATCAAACGAATTATCTGTTAGAACCATTAGCGAATGAATGTCTCCCCCCAATTAATGTTACGCTTCCTGGACGTTAATAATCAACTAATTGCATCCTCCCCTGGCATAATAGTTTAGGCTCAACATGTAATATTGAGTCGTGTGTCACTTAACTTTATCCACAATGGGCACCAACATCTTATGAGTCATTTAGTTATGCGCGTCAGTATAATCACACACTAGACCACCCTAGACAACGAATGTGTGTTAGTATATATATATATATATATATATATATATATATATATATATATATAGATATATATAGGTATATATATATATATATATATATATATATATATATATATATATATATATATATATATATATTGTGTGTAATATATATATATATATATATATATATATATATATATATATATAATAGATATATATATATACATGTAGTATATATATATATATATATATATATGTATGTATATATATACATGCATATATGTGAGTATGCTATGTATGTGAGTTTACGATTTACCTTCAGTTGTAATCTAATGTTGGCTCGCTAGTTTCACTGGCGTCCTGCGCCCTACTCTGATTTTCACTTCCGAAACCTTATAGGTAAAGGATTTAAATAATTATCAGTCTGACCTTTGACTTCAGCTTTTAAAGTTGATCACTCCTTCTCTATTCAGGAATTGCTTTCTTCATGAATGCTGAAGTGAAGCATATATGTCCTTTATACATATAAGTATCATATTGATTTTAAATGCATGAGGATTTAAGAAAGTGTGTCAGTCTGATTTTATTTGTCATGGATTTTATGGAGAAATTAAAACTGGTAATGGAAGGACTAAGTTGAAAAGCGCTGTGGGTTTAGACTAACACCAGAATATATGCGTGAAACATCTGCTGTGGACAGTTGTATATGAAGTTTGAGGATAATGGAGAAAAGCTTTTAGTCGAATGTATGAACGAAGAGGAAACTCGATGTAATTAGAGGATGCTAACGACAATGATTTTTTGAAAGGTAATTTGTTGAGTGATTGGGCGTTATGATAAAAGTAAAACTGGATTTTAAAAATATTGACTGGTTTGTTGCTAAGCCAAGTCTAGAAGAAGAATGTGGTTATGCCTGTTCATCAATTTAATGAAAAAAAATTAGATGCCAGTTTGTAGGATAAGAAATGAGGTCTTGAACAAACTGAGGAGATGCAGATCTTTGCAGAAAATGCGGATTTGATTGGTTTTAGTGAAAATAAGCTAATCATATCGGTGAAAAATTCAGACTTTGCAAGAGTAGAAATTTGAACAAGGATCTTAAGAAAAGGACGCTTTATACATCTCACTCTAATGAAGAAATGCCGATAGAGCCTTGCATACAAATTTGTATGCAAGGCGTGAAAGCAAATTTATAAAAATCTGACAAGAAATATTGTGACGGTAGGCAATTCAAAAGGCAGTGGAAAGCCAGAAAGATGGAAGAACTGATGTGCTTAATAAAGTTTTTCTTGAGTAAATGTAATGCTTGTGGGTATGTGCAAGAAAGAGCAAAGATTAAGAACCAATGGTTACCTAGACCACTGAGCTGGACCTGGCCCGAAGAAGTTAGACTTATTTTGTGGCTAAGAATTGGTTACCTATGAGGATCTACAACATTATAGCGAGAGAAATGAATTTCTATCACCAGAAATAAATTCCTCTAATTCTTTCATTGGCCGGTCCGGAGACTCGAACTGGGGCCTAGCAGAGTGCTGGCTGAGGAACTGCCGACCTCGCCCAACGAGGAACTAGCAAGAATTATGCGAAAGCTTTGGAGAACTGGAGTGTCTTTGGAGGCACTCCCTAGAAAGAATAAGGGAAATATTGTGCCAGTTCCCTTCTATGTGAATAGGTATAAATATATTTAACATAGAATGTGCAGAGTATCGACGAGTTACTGTTGAGTCATGTTTTTGCGTATTAAGGGGATTATGCTTTGAAAGTCTGCCGTTCATAACTTAAATTCGTTCGTATACATGTGTATACGTGGGACTGATTATTGTGTTCTTTTAACTTAATGACTTTACTATTATTGAAACTGGAATTTGATATTTGTATATATATATATATATATATATATATATATATAAATTTCTGACTCACATTAGGATCGAACCTAGGTCTTTCAATTGAAAGTCAGGGACGCTGCCCAATAGGCCATACAAGTCATCAAAGAAGTTGGAACCTGAGCGCCACTGCACACAAGGAATTACCTAGGCAAGCTAGCTGCTTGCATACCAGCGTGTTTTCTCCAACTTCCCGACTCAGCAGTGACCCAATTGACAGCATTTCACTCGAATTATCCCTTTTGAGTGAATATGATAGAAATAATCAACACACAATCACGTGTGGAGCAGAAATAAATTTCTGACTCACATCAGGATCGAACCTAGGTCTTTCGATTGAAAGGCAAGGGCGCTGCCCACTAGGCGCTCAGGTCCCAACTTCTTTTATGACTTGTACGACCTAGTGGGCAGCGCCCTTGCCTTTCGATTGAAAGACCTGTTCCACACTTGGATTTGTGTTGATTATTCCAATTACAATATATATATATATATATATATATATATATATATATATATATACAGAGTTGATTAAGCAGTGAAAAAATTTCTAATTAGGTCCTCTTTTTTTCTCTTCACTTTCCTCTTTATCAGCTGCAATAGGAAACCTTGAAGTTCTCAAATGACACATGTAAACTCGGCCTGCGATTCAATTGATCTTATGTTCAATCTGTTGTTTTGTTTTGCTGAAGTTCAATGCAACAATGTTTCCACAAAAATAAGAATTTCTATTCGATTATCAAAACGATTATGTGAACATCACAGATGATATAGTTGTGTCATCTAGAAAGCCTTAGGATTTTTCCCAATCTCAGCGAATTAACATAGGTGTAGAGGAAATTAATTCCTGTTTTTTTTTAATTTGAAATAATTAAACTACTACTGTACACTATGTTAGAATATTGTGCTTGAAATGGAATTTAAAACTTCAATTAAACCAGGCTTACTAGCTCACGTAAAAAGTAATTTTAAAAATAGTAAAGCGAACCCTTGATAGATTAGCGTTTGCAATCGGATTGATCATTAAAACATTTGAGGACAGCTTCGCCCGAAAATCGGATGGAGAAAGTTTTTTGGGTGATTTTACCTGGTTTCTCTTTTTGAACTTGGAAAATAATTCCTTTTTCAGGAACATTTTCATTGAAGTAATAAATCCTACCGTTTTTTGTACTTTTACCAATCTTATTTTAAATATTTCATTGTACTTATTACATTTTTAAGGTTCCAGTATATTATATTGCGTCGTCCAAGACCAGTTTGAGGATATCAGTCGCTTAAATAAAGAAATGTATTTATCTATTTAATAGTCATGGCAATAAAATAGTTATTGAAGACTGAAAAATGAAACTTTGTTAATTAGGAAGTAGAATTACTTTCTTTGATTAAGTGCTTTTTACTTTTCGAGGGCGAATCTACTTTTATAGTAGATGTGATGTCCATGTTATTTTGCCAGTGTATCAAAAATATATATATATATATATATATATATATATATATATATATATATATTCATATTCAACTGATACAGGTTTGAATTTTAAAGTTTATTTTGAGAATGAGTAAAATGGTGAAACTTGCATTCAGTATTATAAAATTAGCAAGCTAACTTCAGCACCTGTCTCTGAATATAAAGTGTGTGTGTGTGTGTGTACATATATATATGAGAAAGAGCGAGAGAGAGAATCTCAGTAGATGGCCACAAGGATAAAGGAATAGTAGAGTGCAAGATCTTTTGCCTTTATCCTCAGGCGGAAGGTCTTGCACTTCTTGTTTACTTTTCATTAAGATTTCTAGACTCCTATTACTTAGAAACAATGTAATTCTTTACGCTTAGGGAAATGGTTGTCTATTTTTCAATTTCTTTGTCCTCATTGTTTCAACTTGCTCGGTCTTGCACCTCCCTTCCTGTTAATCCGTTCTGCTTCAAATTCTCCCTGATGCAGTCTATTCAAACTCCTTTGTTTCGATGTCTCTCATCTGTCATGCCCTTCAGTCGGCAAGCATATGAGTCCAGTTTTTTACCTTCTCTGATATTTCTCTCACTTTTGCTTTGCTCTAATTTTCTCATTCCGTACCTTGTTTCTCTTTTACTTAATATACTTCAGCGTTTTTAGCTTCGCCAATTTTGTCTTTTATACTTATGTCTGTTTGTCGTCCATGCCTCTACCCTTTACAAATTCAGAAAAGTAAAAATGTTCTCTACAAGGAAGTATGTCTTCCTTACTCTTAGGCAGCCTGCCATTTTATTTATTTTTTTTTGGGGGGGTCACTTTTCAGTTTTCTCTTTCCTACTAGCTTCAGTTTATTGTCAACTGGGGTTTTAGTGAATATTCAATTTCAGCCGACCGTGTAGACACCCCGGGATTATGTATATAATCAACGGATAGGTCTGCTTAAAAGCAAATGGGTGTTACAGACTATTACACACACAAACAAAGCCACTCCAACATCTTCTAAAAACATAAAAGACACCTCACACATCTCGACTGTCGACCTCACCGCGTAACAACTCCTTGCTGCTGGGAGAAAGAGCGCTGGTGAACTGGTACAATACATGTACACAATACTGGGGTCTAAGCGATGTCAGGCAGGGCAGCCGATCGGGACTACAAAGTCTATCCCAAAGCCAAATCAAAGTCATTCGAAAGAAGGCATCACGGCGACCCCATATAAAAATGGGAACAAGCTGGGAAGAAGATCATTTCACACTTCCCAGTCAGTACGCGCCTTACTGATTCCAGTGTTTCTGACCGTCCATCTTTACCCTCCTCAGACCTTATGCTCTTCCCTGTAGCCAAGGGTCATGTCCTTTGCTTTAATAGCAAAAAGAAAATATACGAGAAGCCTAAGCATATTCCCGTAGCTTTATGGATAAGCTGGCTGTTATCTTTGTATTGCAAAACTGTTATTTCCTGCTTTTATTGTTCCACTTATCATTTAGCCTATCATAATGATAGGTGTTTATTATCATCTCTCAATGCACAAAAAAATATAAACTTGCTGTTTTAATGCGTAAACAAATATAAACTTACTGTGTTCATAATGTATATAAAGCGTTACTAAACTCATTCTGTCTAAAGCAGATTGAAAGTCATACTTTATCTGAAAAAGTGTCATAATAAAAGCCTTCTTACCTAATTTTGTTGATACTTGGCTCACCTTGCTACACCATGCAGTTATTTTTTGTCATTAGCTAGCTGTCAGACATGTAACAGTCCGCCATAAGTCTATTTGTTGATGGTGGCTGAACTTACCCCTTCCCTTAAGAAGTTCTTCATCAGTGATCCTCATGAATCACCTTATGATACTCAGGCTTCCTGAGTTGTTCTTACTCACTCTCAAATTACATTTTCTGTTTCTGTTAGCTTTGACCCTGGTCAACTCCAGTTCTGTAATCTCTGTGCCATCCAGTCCCTCTGTACTGTTTGGTGAAAAATGAAATTCAACAATTTTCTCCCTGTCAGTACTTTGGAGCTTTAAATCACAATCAGATTGTCCAGGAAATATTCATATAGTAATGACGTCATTTTTTTTTTTATTTCTGTTAGTGAAGTTATATATTGAGTATTTTCTTAGATTTTAAATGTTTGATATTTGCCTTTCTGTGCATGTGAATGTGCGTTCTTTCCAGAAGGGACTGAAAGTCAGTTTGTCTGAACTGTTACCATTCCCTAACTTTTTCCTAAAACATCTCTCTCTTCTGCTAGGTGCCTTTACTTTCTTTTTTCCTTAGATACTATTTGGGCAACTGATCCTTGGAGGAGGAAGAAGTTCCTTCTCCTTTCATTCTACTAATTAACAACGTGAAGTCAGCACGTCCCACATTTGATTTATAGAGAATGACTTACTGCATTATCTACATAATGTAAACTGACGCCACGACAAGAAAGGTCATTGACCAGAGAAGTATATTATTTAATAAAAGTAGTTAATGTTTTTCATGTGTAAAACTGTGAAATGTTTTCTTGCCTACTACCATTCACACTTTCCCTTATGTTTTTGTTTTATTCACAATAGGTTGTTACAATTCTTCACAACAACAAAATTAAATTATTGATAAAACAATAAAATTAGGTTTATTTCTCATTGATATTATATGTTTCTTCAACAAAATTAAAGCTATCAGTAGGTTTGAAAACACCTCCTACAAAACCATAGTTTTTCATGCAGGTATTTTATAGGAATAAATCAACGAATTAATTACTACCTCGATGTTTGCTAATCTCCGTGAGGTCAGCGATTCTCTTATTGCTCCGTTCTCTGACCTTTGCTCTCCCTCACCTAAAAAGCTTTGGAATTCTCCCCTGCTTCCGTTTTCCCCTGATACCTATAGTTTTTTTTATTATTCGGACACACCTTGGAGCAATACATTGTCCTTCCAGTCATCATTTGCCGAAAAAATTATTTTTATATATAGCTATGGACAAATTCTTGAATCAGCATTCCCAAGCACGCTTCTAAAATACTCTTGCATACTGTACACTAACATAACGTAAAAGTGCTTCCATACATCGAAATATGTAAAAGTAAGAAATGGTACATAACTAGAAAACGGAAAATTTCAGTCAAGAAAACATATAGAGAAGGCATTCACTTTATTTCACAGTCTCACTAGTGTGAGTCATCACAGCCATTCCTCGGACAAGGAAATACATCTAGGTAATTTAAAGGCTTTAAAAGCTTGGTATGTGTTTTAATTCCTTTGAACCTTTTGCCTTTCATATGAACGTATATTGAAGATATCAAATGAAATGAAATATTCAGATACAATTTCATTTTACCCTGAGAACTGTCGTTTAAACATTATACCTGAGGGTTTGTTAAATTTTTTCATTGGAACGATAGGCAAACAAAAAATTAAATGTAGATACAATTAACGCAAGGCTTTTGCATTGCATGTAACATATAGACACGGTAATTGAGTTCAGTTCTGTACAGAAAGCTTACCCTTCTAAACAAACAAGGTAGTTTCCTGCGCAAGACATGGCTTAGCATTAGAAAGGGAAAAATGCTCATAATTATCATATAATTTCATCTCTGAATGTTTAAGAACTAAAGTTTTACATGAGGGTGTACTTACAGCCTCAGACAGTCTTGAATAGCAACGTTTGACTGACTTTTAAGTTTTTTGTCTAGTGATTTTGAGTATCTACTTGCCTAGCAATATTGTTCCCACGTACCTGCCGTCATAGGTTTTTCATGGCTTGTTGAAAGTTTTTGTTATTTGATTTCTTTCTCTCTCTCTAACTTTCTTTTTGATTATCTTGTCCATCTTCCTGTATGCCTACACATCATTTTTTCTTTCAGGAGAATACTTCTTAAATGATCTCCCTTTTTCCTTCACCAAACCATTTATTTTCCCATCTTATCATTTATTGTTTGTGTTCCCACTTCTTATGCTGTAATATCCACATATCCACGTTATAAAATTCCACATTCATCAACCCTTTCCAACCCCGGGCCTAACCCTAGTCCACTGTTCATCCATATCCTCTTCATATACTTTTCACACTTGCCTGTTTTCCAGCTCACTTCTCCTAATTAGAGTTACAGCTACAATGCCACCCTACTTTATCTTCCAGCCACTCTTCTCACCATAGCAACCTCTCTCTCTCTCTCTCTCTATATATATATATATATATATATATATATATATATATATATATATATATATATATATATAGAAATATATGTGTGAAATAAATTTGTCACGTCAGGATGTCTCTCAGGTGGAAAGTGTGTGTTATCCACTAGCCATACAATATAAACCTGAGAGCAACTATATATATATGTATGATTTTATCCCGACTCAGCAATGACCCAATAAGACAACATTTCATTCATTATCCATCAGGCCATCAGCATTATTGGTGAATAAATGACTTCAGGATCGAACCAGGTCTCTCAGGTATACAAGGGCGTTATCCACTGGGCCATAGTCTAAACAGGTATAATGTATGTACCTGGGCAATATGTATGTATTCATTATCCATAGGTCATCATTGGTAAGAGTATATAATCGCGTGGAGCAGAAATATTTCTGATATATATATATATATATATATATATATTATATATATATATATATATATATATATATATATATATATATATATATTCACCGGCCAATAGTCTATGTACAATGAATCCCAATCTGGGGCCGGGGTCTCTCAGCGTTGTGCACTTTATACTGTAAGTACTGTATGTACTGTAAACTGAAGGTTTCTTGGTTCGAGCTTCGGGACGCTACGTAACATCTCTTGGGTTATTAGTTTTTGTCTCGATCATAATATCATTAGTTTTGACGATATAGGTGCAATAAAGTTTATAAAACAAATGGATAAATGCACACACGCATACATGCATTAACGTGCATATACACATACATTTTATTTATATATATAAATTTTATATATATATAAATTATATATATATATATATATATATATATATATATATATTTCTATATATATATAATACATGCGTGTATATATATATATATATATATATATATATTGTTGTAAATTTAAAGGTGGGGTTTTGCTAGATCAATGGGGCATACTAGATGATGCGCAATTGGCTTTTGGGTAATTAACACACATAATCTGACTCTGGCCTTGGAAACAGCTAAAATTACAAACAACAATTATGACTGAGAGGCTGCTTCAAGGCGGGGGAGTGATTAGATAAACTTTGGGGTTAACTTACTTCATTATATTTACAAAAGAAACACATCAGAAGAATGGTAGCATAATTCTGGAGAAATGAGGCAAAGCAAATGACGGGAAATTCCAGGAGGGAATATGAATGGATTGCCTGCTTCGTAAAGTGGTTGAAAATATCAGTAAGGAGGGCCAAATGGATAAAGCACACACATGATACGCAAGTCCACAGTGAAAACTCCTAATCTGTAATCAAAACACTTACAGTTAGTAAACCGGCTCTAGCACTGAAATGAAGGAATCGAGGAATTGCATGGAAGATGCCAAACAATGGAACTCGATTTCCGTGACTCAAGGCATCGAACTATCACGGTACTCTTCTCGTGAATGCTTTGCAAAAAACAAAACAAGTGCAAAATATAAAAGCAATACTGGTCTCACTAGGGCCATCAAAGGAGACGAATTAATTTTCACTTTCAAAAGTTAAAGCAATACTGGTCTCATGAGGGCCATCAAAGGAGCGAATTAATTTTCACATACTTTTTCTGCCAGCCACGTGTTTGAAAAGGCAGTGGATAGAGGGGGGGGGGCCGGAGCTCTGGAGGCCGTGGTTCTGCCGACATTCCTAAGAACAAGCTTTTCCTCCTAGAAGGTGGTGTGATCACTCTGCCCACGTGGGAACGGCGGGCCACATGGTTTCAAATTCAAAATGGCGGAACGCACGCGGTCCGCCGGCCAGCTGACCTGCCTCGGGCGAGATTTCGACAGCACGTTGGACAAGAAAAGGATTTAAAGGGGTTTCTCCCAAAAAAAGGCAGTGGGGAGAGGTTGTAGGGGCGAATTTCTCATAGTGAATCATACTAAATTTGCCTTGTTTGATTACTTAATCGTTTTACTTTAAATTTAGTGCAAAAACGTGGCGTAGGAGGAAATATTCTTGATAATATATATATATATATATTATATATATATAAATATATATTATATATATATATTATATATATATATAGATAAATATATATATATATATATATATATATATATATATATATATATATATATATATATATAGCGGGAAAAAATATTTATTCCCTTTCAGTTCGCTGGAAATCGGGTAAAGTGTTGAATAAATCATAAACTCTGAAGGAATATTATCCGAAACTGACACTTTTTTCAAATATTTTCACTTTCCATGCAAAGTTATTTTTCATATTTTGATATTTTATCGCATTTTTGTTTATGGAAAAGAGAATATTAAATCCGTTACTGAATTACATTCGAACCAAAGTTAATAAATTCACAAAATATTCTGTTTTTTCTTGTCCTCGTTTTTATTTACTGTATTTTCGTTTTGTGTAATTATTAAGTTTTGACATTTAGCCAGGATGTTATGTGCAGCGTTTTGTTGTAAATATTTGAATTTTATGTCCCTTTGTGTCATATAACGTTTTGCTTCCTGTCTCTGATTTTTTCCCTTAATCTACTTAGTTTGTAAGTTGTGCTTTGTGTTTTAAGCAGTACATCTTGTTTTTTAGTCCTAAATCATACGAATTTTTATAGCATCATGTCATGTGTTTTAACGTAAACAATATATTTAGATTATTTTTCGTATTATGTACGCATCTGTTTATTTTCATGTTTGGTTTCTCAGCTTTAGAATTGGCAGTTCTTTAATCATAAATCATATACGCTAATTATTGTTAACAACTTTGTATTGTTGCATGAAGTTATTGTTTGCTTTCCTAAGATGGGATGGTTGGGTGCGGCCCTGTCATCAATGTATGTTTCTCTTTAATCAAGAAACTCTGAACTGGAAGGGGGAATTATCCTCTCAGTACTGCACGATGGTAATTATATAGTATTCTGTATTTAATCCAGTTTATTACAGTTTGGGCAAACCCCTCTTGGGTGTTATTTTAATTTATCAAGGTAAATTGATAAGATGATCTTTTAAAACTTTATTTACACGATCAGTTCCTTTTAAAACATAACGAAGATTACTATCCAGATACATGGAAATATAATACATCATTAGTTTATATTTATTGTTAATATTATGAAAGGTGCAGTTATCAAAATATCAGGTCGGCTTTATAAAATGAATAGCTGAGTTCGTTATAAATAATTTAAAATAAGTTACTTTCAGAACAAATGATTTTAGAATGATATATTCCCAAGAGCTAGAAACCAGATGTATTTCATCATAATTGTACGTTGTGCCTTAAAGAGAGTGAATTAGCCTGGAGCAGTTTGTTTCAGTCCCTCGCGTGCGGCAGCATTTATATCTAAAGGAAGCATTAATGAAAAGTAGCACATTTTATTTCTCTTCATTTTAGACTACAGATCTTCATCCGTAAAAGTATATATATATATATATATATATATATATATATATATATATATATATATATATATATATATTTCTTGCTGAGGATCTGTAATCTAAAATGAAGAGAAATAAAATGTGCTACTTTTCATTAATGCTTCCTTTAGCTATAAATGCAGACGCATGTGTATATACAATGACGAATTGATTCCTCGCTTATATCTCTTTATTCACTGGAAGTTTCACTTGTGGGTATCATTGATGAAAATAATCATTGTTATCTAATCATCAGAAAATATTAAGAAATTATTGATTGTGGAGAAATCAGATGTTTTGCATTTACGATCTCTCTCTCTCTCTCTCTCTCTCTCTCTCTCTCTCTCTCTCTCTCTCTCTCTCTCTCTCTCTCTCTCTCTCTCTCTCTCTCTCTCCCCTACCTCATTTGGCTGACTAATTATCAGCGATGTGTTTACCAGAACTTCGAAGGCCACTTTCTCTCTGGCAGTTTCATTAATATAAAATTAGTCCATGGTCTGGAATCCCCTGTCATAAGATGAACTTGATATCCCTTTTTCTCTCTTCATTACTAATATTGCCCAAATCTCTGGGGCTGCTTTGTTTCTCTTACTAGTATGCTTGCCTCAGATGGAATATGTAGGAACAAGTGGACGTCACACAGTTCACTCAAAGATTTAACAATTGGACGACGCCTAGTTAACAACCATGAATGGCTTGAAGGCAGGTGGCAGCAGTCTGGTGGAAAGGGAATGGAAAACGCACCATTTTGGAGATAACCTCATTGACCTTATTGCAAAACAGCGCCGTTCAGAAGAAAAATGTAGCTTAGTACATCCTCCTTCAGACCTGCAGAAGATGAACTCTTCCAAAAAGTTGACAGCCAGAACTTGTAAAAAATACTCTCCATGCCAGACCAAGGGTACCTATCCTTGTATCTCCACAGAGTCCTGTGTATTGTGAGAGTGCTTTATATCTGATCTAAATTTCAATGAATCATAAATACGTTAGCTCCTTGAGCTCTTTTGATGCCACCACCCATCAAGATTGAAAAGTAACTTCATAAACTCCGAACAGACAATGACTGTTTTTTTGCATTAATGGAGACTTCCAATGCCTGGGATACCAATTTGCAGCAACCTCTCAAGCAACCTGAACCTGTATTATTATGCAAAATCGCCGCATCTTCTGAGTGAAAATGTGTGAGTGCCAGGGTCTGTTGTAGTTGCTCGATAATCACCATTCTATTGTATAAGTCTGATAGTACTTTTAAATGAATCATTAGTCCTCCATGGCATGTAAATCTTGCTTATTTAATCACTGGCGAGGAAATCATCCGTATAATGATGTCGGTTTTGTAGCTGCCACTTAATTGTTCTTTTCATTTTAAGTTATGGTCGTTCTCTTGGGAATTCCTTGTTATCATTTTGAAAGGATTTTTTCCTGTTCATTATTACTCCACTTCAGTCAAGTACTTGGTGCCATTTTGAACAAATATTAGGTTTTTTATATTTAATTTAGTGAATATTGTGCTGCTCCCGAATGTGATGTTTATGCCCAGTACGAATACTTTCATATTAACCCAAAATTTCTTAGAAGTAAATAGAATCTCGCACACTGCTGACTGCACAGGTCAATTGGTAAAATATTTTCTGTTGCAATAACTAGGAAAAGAAGTTGGAAAGATTTATATGAAAAGGGGAGTTACAATGATATAAAGTTGAATACGCGAAAAGAGGTAGTGCGTAAAAGATAAAAAAAATATATATATATTTGATTTTGTCGAGCTCTGTGGAGAAGTGTTTGAATCTGAAGTATGACAGGTAACGTCGCCCTATCCATTTAGCCCTTTAATTTTGCTCCTCAATATAAAAAATAAATCAGAAGTCAACAAATAAGAAGATATTGTCAGGGAAGTGTAGCTCCATTCACTATTGAACTTACGCTGTTCCCTGAATTTCATTTTCCTTTATACAGCCTTCTCCATACTGTCACCCCATTTGACCTTCAGCTTTATGAATGTTCGCGTTTGGCAATTTAGTATATATATATATATATATATATATATATATATATATATATATATATATATTATATATATTATATATATATATATATATGTGTGTGTGTGTGTGTGTGTGTGTATGTATGTATGTATGTATGTATGTATGTATGTATGTATGTATGTATGTGTTAAAACAGTTTGGAACGTAGATGAAGTATCCTGGCTTTTCTTGAGCCATCCTATTCAATGCCTAAGGGAATCGTCACATAAATCGACAAAATTATATCACATTTATCCAGTTTTTTTAGCCCATGTGTTCTCGAGGGAGAGATAAAGAAATATATGGGGCGATGCGCACGAAACATCATAGAAACTTTGGATGTGGCGTAGGAATGAACCCATAACTTATATGACTCTAAAGAAATATTAATCTAAATAGTGCCATATATTAATTCAAATCTACATCAGTAGTGGGCTGTAAGGACGACGTGAGTCCTCACACATGGTCAACGTTTACCTTCAGTTCGATATGAGCTAACCACATTACAGGTACCTGAGCATTTAGCTGCACTTCCGTTCAGTTGCAAACATTAACTATCTGGCCGTTTGTATTCAAAGTTAATGATATCATCAACAGTTTCTTTGCCTACTCCGGAAAATGATGCGGAATGCAATTCTGTCTCCCAGTTTGAAGCAAAGACTGGCAGGATCTCCTTTTTTTTTCTTTCATTTATATAAAATGAATATATCGATAGACAAAGGAAATCTCACAGAGCATTCGTTGATGGTGTCTTACAATTTAGTCACTTAATATATCAATGTTTCTATTTATGTTTATTATAACTGTCACCTCGTTCTGAAGCCTGCCAGCACTGTATCTTACTACGGTAGGTAAAACCTCATAAGGAGAGAGAATGAAGACGTCCTTCAATATCAGGTGATATCTGATACGTATCAGTATGTTTTATGGTTGACTAGAAATTACTCATTGCATTAGGTTCATAGACCCCTACTATAAACGTGTGTGTGCGTAGTCGATGGCCACAGTTGTTGCGGCTTCAGTTCCAAAAATTACACTGAACTGGTTCTGTTTGAGTTTAACACAAATGCGTTTTTCTTCTCATTTTATGTGAAATTTGATGAAATGGTTATAAAGGCATAAAACGAAAACGTGAGAGAAAGATGGAATTTTTCCTAAACTTTATTTTCTGCTGCTTAGGTGTCACTGCAAATCCGTTCCTCTCCGCTCATTTGTTCCACGGGAACGGTTTTGTAGCCAAATGGCACGAAATCCGTTTCCACCCTGATCCAATATAACCTATGCTAACGTTATACCTTAACCAGTTTTGGAAGCGTCCCTTTGAACTGAGCGTTGTACAAGCGTTCTGATCCCGTGTTAACCAAATTGTTGGCGGAGCTTATTTGCAATGACTGGAACTAGAAAGAACGTTTATGGATTTTATCCCGTCTGCCTTTTCATCCACTCGTCTGTTGGTGTCACCCGACCATTATTGCGAGAATAAATTTAATTCTTTATTGTACATAATTCTTTCATGTTAAACTATCGGACGGTTTGCTGCTCTGCAGAATACAATGGGATCTCTTTAATTTTCTTTTAAATTCTGTGAGTTTTCAGGTGTTTAGATTAATTCAGACTTAACTATAAATGATGTTACCGTTGGTAAAAGAAAACGAATTATGATAATTTTAGCAGTCTTCGCTGAACTTAAAAGAATATAGGATTTTAAATGAAATTTGTCATAAGTAAATAGCTTACTAAAATAGAAGGAAAAGATATTCCAATGTTGCTTATTTTTTGGTATTATCTTTACAAAAAAACTAGAAAAATGAAAAAGAACATTTAAAATGCTAGGAACGACAGAGAAGTAATTAAATCTTTTGTTTAGGAAGCATTGCTAAGCCGTATTTACGTAAGACTTAACTCTTTGTTCACGTCCACAGTGTTTAGGAACTTTTCCTCAGCATAAACACACGAATGCAAAACTCAATCTGTGAATAACTGAAAATAAAACAACACTTGGGAAAAACAGTACGACGCTAGATTAAGCCAAATGAGAGAGAGAGAGAGAGAGAGAGAGAGAGAGAGAGAGAGAGAGAGGGGGGGATGTTTGCCTCAAATTGAATGCTTGCGTTGCACGACCCATCTATTGTTCTTCAAGCCCAAATACGGCGCGCAAACTGCTTATCTCATCAGCTTCAACCGGTTTTTTTTTTTTTTCATTCACGTTCATCATCCACACTGCAAATAGAAGAGTTGTTTCAAGAACCCGTTCCTACATTCCGCAGACATTGCTAAATCTCTTACCACTTAGGAAAAGCACCGTCTGTATGCCTCACGTCGTGCACTGTAGGTATTGTTAAAGGCGGTTTGCAACGGCCCTGCGGCCTGTAGCTCTACCCACTTTTGTAGCCTTATGCTTTCGCATCTACTCCTGCTTCATTTCTTCCATTTTGCTGTCTAACCACTCCAATTCCCTCTCTTCAGTGTCTTCAGCGCTGAATGGCCGAAAGTCTCTTGCTAATCTGCACAACGTCCTACTACCTTTCTTGCTTCACCTACTCAGTAACTAAGCTCTTCTCTCATTTTACCATCATCCATTGTATTTCCTCCCAAAGGAACCAACCACTTCTGTCCTTCTGTTATCCATGTAAAAACTTTTTACCCTGTGACATTCAATCCTACCTACAAAATCCTCGAAGTAACTCAGAAAACCTGTCCGTAGAGTCTTCCTGATGCTCTGTGAGCTACTCTTCCCTACCTCTTCAGCTTTCGGCTACCCAAGATAAAATCATTCTTTGTCCTTCCCATTCTTGTAGATGCAGATTTGTCTCAAAACGAACGGACCGATTCAGTAGGAGTTTGAAAATTAAATACACCTTAATTTTGTCTTCCTCAGGTAGCCGCCATAACTGAGAACATGCGAGTGAATATACTCCCATTACCCACGTCCTCACGCTAGTACCTAGAATGGCAGGAGCTGTTTAAAGAGGCATGTGACAGAATGTAAGTACCACTTTGTGTTTCCCAGTTGCTGCTTGTTCTTTGATGTACGAGAGGAACTCTGGCCACGTGTCCGTTT
>NC_089795.1:72707662-72837662 GCF_040412425.1 Macrobrachium rosenbergii
GGAAAAATTCCCACTATTTTTCTTATCCTCAGAATTCGAGGTGGGATTTACAAGCTGTCATTCTTTTCGTCTTTTCTGTTATTTCTCTTAAAGCTCGCGTTAAATGTTTATTTCACATTCAGTGAATCGTAGCTGAACTTTAATATGACCAGTTCAGTTCTGTTTCCACATTTATTTTATGATTTTCCTTTATGATATACGTTTTTATATACTGGACTTGTTATCGACCGGACAGAATTAAGGCTAAAATCAAAAGATGGTTCTTCAATTTACGAAAAATATAGTAATTTACATTTGCAATTTTTTAAGAGATAAAGCCTGGAAGTTTTTTGTTTTTCATGATGTGGCTAATATAAGTGTTTATATATATATATATATATATATATATATATATATATATATATATATATATATATATATATATATATATATATATATATATACATATATATATATATATATATATATATATATATATATATATACATATATATATGCAATTCTTTAAAAAGCAGTATCGGCCAAAATTCCACAATACTATGCTTAAAATGGTCTTCTGGTCATCAGTACTACAGTGAATCTGAATTCGAATGATATACCTGAACATTAGCTGAAATAAACTTACATTCCGACGTCACAGTAGGGCAAGTTTGTGCGCTGTGTGGAATCTGATGGGTTCAATCCTGCCGCGGGAGATGGAAGCTTCTTCGTTCATTTTTCTCTTTGACATGAACTTTTAATAAGCATATCCAAAAATGTAAGGGAAATTTGAGAAGTTAGTAGGTAGTTGTTACTATTAAAAATAAGACACAGAATATCTGGTGAAAGTGACGAGCATAAGAAACGACAACTGTTATTTCATTTACTCTCTCCAACGGGACTTTAATCACTTCAAAAGTAATAAGTTCCAAGCTCCAACTTAAGCTCTAACCAGGTAGAGTAAGGACAAGATAAGCCTCTTTGGATTTGAAGCTGAAGTTATTGCTTTATCCTCTCTTGAACTTCTACCTACATTTTTCTGACATATTTCTTAACTGTTGTTTATATATTCATGTATTAACACTTTTGAGGCTTTAATTGCGTTCATCGGTTAGTTCTCCTTTCACTCAAAATTACTTTATTCCGAGGGTGCGTGCTTATTCAGCACGATTAAGGCCTCTCCAGCGTGCAAGGGAGAGAGAAAGAGAGATGAGATGGAGAGGAACTCTGTGATAGCAAAGGAAAAATGCAAGTAGATATCTTGCTTACTTGAAATGAAAGATACTCGTAAATATTAACAGGGGTACTGTTGAATAATATGAGACGTTATGAACGTCTGCGTGATTTTACTTCTGCTCGATGTAGTAATCAAACGATAATATTGGAAAATCAATAATCCTCGAATTACACGGGCCTGTGGCTGCTTCTTATCATCTGCTACCCAACAAGGAGTCTCTGACAACAGTTGCTGCTAAGCCATCACACAGACGTAAGTCAAATATTGACTAACGTTAGAGAACTCATATTCCATTCCATTTCGGCAGTTTTTTTTGTAATTTTGTATTCTTTATTTTCCTTCCGCCCTGCCTTCTATCAGACCTGCGCAAGATAAGGGCAGTGTGTGCTTCCCGTTTCATAGGTCTCTTGATGAAAAAAAAAAATTCTGCTGATATCATAATGACAGGACTGTTGGTATAAGACTTATTTACTGTAAAGGTTCAGCTGCTGCTTAATTGCATAGGAAAAATTACCAATCATTAGATAGCTTTTACTATCTAAGCGCAAAGGCCGTATTTCCTGGCGCATGTAAGTGGTTAGGATAAATAAATGAGTCTTTAGAAATATAAATGTAACTGCACAAAATAGCTTTATCATAACAAATTAACTAATATAATTGGTTATACATGTAAAGAAAACATATTCATCATTCACAGGAATCATTCTATTCTTGATATGTTTTCAGTTGACACCCATTTGAAGTTAAATGTTATGTTTACTTGATGAATCAAAGAGTGACATCAATACATAAGTTTAAAAAGGAATTCAAATGCATTCAATTAATAATTCATTACGGATACATTGATAAGTGAGAGAAAACACTATAAGGAGACATTCACAAACGCAGCTTTAACAAAATGCTTACATATGTATAGGGCTAAATGCTCATTTATAGGGGTGAATACTCAGTGGGCTAGAATTTAAATGAAGTGTGACTCAAGAGATCTGTGTATATCGAGAGTATCTTTTTTTTTTTCAGGAAAACTCATTTATTCATTAATAATCTCTTAGAAGTTGTTTTTTGATTAATGATCTAGCTCATTTCACCTGAAAGGTCGATGATTATTTATCACCTTTGTGATTAATTAATTTGGAATGCTCTCCAATTTTGACACGGAATTGATTTACAGCTCAAACATGAAATGGAAGCCAGATGTATTTTCATATTTGCTTTATCATATATAGACGTGAAGGGATTATCAAGTTTTTTTTAAAGGACATCAACGGATTGAAGTCATTAAATTTTTATATATCCTTGTCGCTGGTTGAATACCAAATTTGAAAATGTTTACTGTTGCTGTAGAGCTAAAATATTACAAATCGGTCATAAATCACGACACATGAAATATAGGAAGAGGAAGCATTTACATTAAAACATCACCCCTTTCGAAAGTTATGGAAGTCATGGTATTGCAGTATTAAAAATGGCCATATGCCTTTGCTCTTTAGCATTTCTTATCTTAACATCAAGGTGATGCCATTTCACTTCAGCTCTCTAAAACCTATATTGTAGTTCCTCATAAATATCTTTCATGAAAAAATTTGCATTAGCAAAGACATCCTTTTCTCCAAATTCTGCTGTACATTCTTCGGCACATCTATTCACTAGCTTCCTAGTCTTCCATTCTCTTTAATACCCCATTTTCCTCTCTGAATTCATATAATGCATTACTTCAAGGTACCAAGGTATAAACATGAATCACTATCAACCGTATTGCAGTTTCAAATGATAACGTTCGTTTTGTCCCAGTCATTGCTTTAATTTTGTAGTACAACATCGGTATTGATATTTTCAGTCATCAGTAATTCCAAATCAGGCCAACAAATTTACGCAGTTATCCCACTGCGTGTAGTATGCTGTTAATCTGCAAATATAATTCATGCTTAATGACACAGGCACACAAATGATATATATATATATATATATATATATATATATATATATATATATATATATATATATATATATATGTGTGTGTGTGTGTGTGTGTGTGTGTGTGTATGTGTGTATGTATATATATATATATATATATATATATATATATATATACATATATATTGGGTCATTGCTGAGTCAGGAAGTTGGGAAAACACGCTGGTATCCAAGCAGTTAGCTTGCCCAGGTAATTCCTTGGGTGCAGTGGCAATCAGGTTCCAACTTCTTTGTATGGCCTAGTAGGCAGAGCCCTTGCCTTTCAATTGAAAGACCTGGGTTCGATCCTGATGTGAGTCAGAAATTTATATATATATATATATATATATATATATATATATATATATATATATATATATATATATATATATATATATATATATATATATATCGCTTAATGATAAATAATATTGCCAAGACCAGGAAGAACATTCTTTATTGTACGAGCTTTTGAGGTATAAAACCTCATCATCAGGCTGAAAAAACCGACAAGGATGAGGATCAATAAAATTACAATAAAATGAATTGTCATAATAAATCTTCAGCAAAAATACTAACGAAATATATAAAATGAACAAGTAAATACAAACTAAAAGGGTGAGACGTAAAATAACGAAAAATTAAAAACACAAACATAAAAATATGAAAATAAAACTAAGGTGAAATGTAAACAAACTACCACTCACAAAGTAAAATATTTAACGACCTGATTGAGTACCTACTATGAAATTACACGATAACTAGTTGAATACCAGACGAGTAGTTGTTCAATTCCGGCTTCATCTTTTTAATAGTCAGCGACTCTGAAATCAAAAGGTCCAGTCTCTTTGAACAAGAAGACAGTACCCGAAAATCCAGGTCAGTGAAAGGATGGTCCTGTGCTAAACTGTGTTCTCTAATGGCAGAAAAGGGTGGTTTGGAAAGGGGAAACCTAGTTCTAATAGAAAGACCTCTGTGTTCCCACGTATCGCAGACCACACTGCGAACAAGTGAACAAGTAAACGACACAGGAATTAAGGCCCACAGGCAGAGTAGGCTTCTCTCTCAAAAGTGATCTTATTGTAAAAGGATTACAGAAACAAACCGGAAACTGATTTGAGGGAAACAGTGCTTAAGTATTTCTTGTAACTTTTTCGGACCATATAGCTACTATGACCAAGTTAAGGCAATTTTAATGTACTTTACATCTTTACTAGCAGTACTGTACACCGGTCTGTGACAAAACTTTTCATTTAAAAATTTTTCAGAACTTTGTAAAATACAAAAATGGGATATGAGTTTTCAGAAAAATAATTCTGGAGGAAAACCATATCTTGATGAAATAAATTAAAATCACAACAAACATTGTAGGCTCTATTTATCAAAGTGTATTGAGTTCATCTTATACAACTTTATGAAAAACTGAGGTAATTCAATCCCAAGCCAGTAAAAGTACTTTTCCTATAAACAGAGGTCTCAAATTTGCCACTATTTCTGAAAAAGTTACAAGTAATACTGAAGCATTGTTTCCCCAAATCAGTTTCCGGTTTGTTTTCTGTAATCCTTTACAATAAAATCACTTTTGAGAGAGAAGCCTACTCTGCCTGTGGACCTTAATTCCTGTGTCGTTTACTTGTTCACTTGTTCGCAGTGTGGTCTGTGATACGTGGGATCCAGTTCCCGCTGGCTCAGACAGAATTTTGGAACACAGAGGTCTTTCTATTAGAACTAGGTTTCCCTTTCCAAACCACCCTTTTCTGCCATTAGAGAACACAGTTTAGCACAGGATCATCCTTTCACTGACCTGGATTTTCGGGTACTGTCTTTTGTTCAAATAGACTGACCTTTTAATTTCAGAGTCGCTGACTATTAAAAAGATGAAGCCGGAATTGAACAACAACTCGTCTGGTATTCAACTAGTTATCGTGTAATTTCACAGTAGGTACTCAATTAGGTCGTTAAATATTTTACTTTGTGAGTGGTAGTTTGTTTACATTTCACCTTAGTTTTATTTTCATATTTTTGTGTTTGTGTTTTTAATTTTTTCGTTATTTTACGTCTCACCCTTTTAGTTTGTATTTACTTGTTCATTTTATATATTTCGTTAGTATTTTTGCTGAAGATTTATTATGACAATTCATTTTATTGTAATTTTATTGATTCTCATCCTTGTCGGTTTTTCAGCCTGATGATGAGGTTTTATACCTCGATAGCTCGTACAATAAAGAATGCTCTTCCTGGTCTTGGCAAATTATTTATCATTAAGCTAAGATTTCCAAGTAGCCGCCAATTACTGAGACTATATATATATATATATATATATATATATATATATATATATATATATATATATATATATATATATATATATATATGTATGTATATATGTATGTATGTATGTATATATGATGATTGATCTTTATGATCAACAGGACTCTCTTACATTATGCCTTTTAGGGAAAGGACATAGAATTACAGTGACAGTACCCACCATCCTGTCAAGAAAAGTATTCTTTGATTTTGATTCTGCTTTACATATTCCTTTCGAATTCAGGTTCTACCCTTGGGACCGAAATCATTCACGATAATCGGGTGCCATGTTTGAACCAAGTGTTACTTAACATAAGGCCCAGGTTCGATTACTGGGAGGGCAGAAGTACTGTCAGTTATAATCCCATAAGGGTGTATGTTATTCTGAAGTTATAGTGAATGGGATGTTAAATTATATTATTGGCTTATTATTTGTTAGTTACTGTAGAAAAATCACGTATGCCTAAAGCACAAATATTCATAATTATCCAAGTGTTACAAACTTGCCAACTATCATTCATGGCATACTTTCTCTGTTTTCGGAAATATTCAGAAATTTTTAGATATAATAATAGATTGGGAATGAGTATGTTTTATCCAAAACGATGTTTGCTTTCTCCCCGTTTGCAGTCTTTTGGAAGAATTGACTGGAGGCTGTGCGTCTTAGTTTTTTTGATAAACTTATTCGGATATGTAATTGTAATAGCCACAATGCCCTTTTAACTTCTCGAAATCTTCGCGCTTTTTTTGGATACGCTTGTCACTACAAAGCCTTAAGATATATCATAATTTCTTCATATTTCTTGCACTTGGATCTTAAGGCTTTGTAGTGATAAGCGTATCCAAAAAAGCGCAAAGAATTCGAGAAGTTAAGAGGGAATTGTGGTTATTACAAATTACACATGTAGCTGGTAAAAAGTGACCAGTAGATTCTACATATTTATTCGGATTTCTACACATCTTGCTCAAATCTTCATTCCTGAGCATAAACGCTGTTTTTTTCCAAAGGTGGGACTGAGACAGAACTGGCCTGGAAAATTCTTTGAGTTATCACCAACATTCCACACATTGTCAAACACGTCAACTCAAGTGTTATCAGAAAAGGTTAACGATTGACGATTTTACTCATTAACGAACAACTGTAATCTGAGGACAAGTTCCAGTAATCTTGTAACACTGGAATATGAATCTCTGGCTTCCTGAAGGTCTAGCCTGTTGCTGTAAAGACAGGGCAGGGACATTCGTGCAAACCACAGAACTACAAATTCCCCTTTCAATCTACATAAAAAGACAGACAACAGCTGAATCATTCCTTGTAGCGTAGAACTAAAATAGAACAGGAAGGATTGCCCATGCCACTGCGAATACTGAGCATTTGTTGGCATTTCTGCTTATACATCATTATACCCTTATTCACAAGTGCCAAACATGGAAAATTCCCTCCAAGTAAACATAGTACAATATGAGCTACTGTATAGGCGCGCCCTTTATGCAGACGCCCATTCAAGATTAAGAGTGCGGTACTGATGAATTTTGATTAGTCATCAAGGAGAATGAAGTGCAATGACCACTTGTACATCTTGAAACCCTGGCACCCCCTGCTAAGGCAAAGTTACTAGTGTAGAGGGAACAACTGTTTTGGAGAAATGAATTACAGATGTTTTTTATCACCCATATTTTATTCATACTTGAGTAAATATAAACCTGTGTTTTAAATCTTGAATTCTTGACATTTTAAGTGTATTTAAGCCACGTTGTGAGAGAGAGAGAGAGAGAGAGAGAGAGAGAGAGAGAGAGAGAGAGAAAAGAAGCTATTTACCATCGTGCTTGAAAGGTTCCTCATTTATATCATGGTAACATGTTAAGTAGTAGACTGGTTAGTTTCACGGATTGAGGACCATTGGTTATTTGTGTAAAATTCATGTGAAACTCTTATTCACTTTTATGTTGCTAATTGTCATTTGAGAATAGTGTGAACACTATTAAGATTAACTGTCACACGTAGTGAGTCATATAATGATGGGTTTTGATATCATCGCACATAGGTTTAACTTTTGAATCCTGCAATGTTAATCGTATGAGTCCTGCATTTTGATAATAAACCAGTCCGTAGTTTGATCCAACGCGTAATTCTTCTTCACTTTCAGAGTGCTTTTGCTCCTAAGTCCACTACAGACATTTTGCTTTTTCGTCATTACTGGTGAAAAGTAGAAGTGAAAATCTGTGTTTTTGAGTGAGTGTTTGTAACGCGTGGCGTGAAGGGGTCATTTGCTTCCCGTTTTTATTTATGACGTCCACTTGATCAATGTTTATTGCTTTTGTGAGGGAAAATTTTGCCGCTCGTTATTAACTAATCTTCATTAATTAAATGATGTGTATTATTTTCGCCTATGTTTTGCGACTTTCTTGCATTGATATGTTTTTAAATTTGATTTGCAACTAATATGGTGATTTTTTGTATTCTAATATTTTTCTAAGAAAAATGTGCATTTTAATTTATTATTTTTTTTATTTCACATTTTCTATCCATTCTTGCAAACCATCTAATCCCCTCGCTCTGTTATTGTATTTTCAAGGTCCAACTGTACCAGAGACGCGCTTTTATTTTATTCTTCCAAGCATTCAATACTATGTGTATGTATACATGTAGAAGTAATCATATATAATCTCGGTTTAAATTTTGAGTTCTCTGATGCCCCATTTTAGTAAATTGGCAAACACAGTAACTGTAACGTACTCCATTTGTTTCCAGTGGGACTGGAATCCCGGTTCAGAAAATTATTCTGTCACCGTTATTACGAATTAGTGTTAAGTGTTTGACAAAGCAGATCAAATGTAAAAGCGCCTACTGCCAGTCAGTTATTTCGATAGTTTTGCTTTGTAGGACGGAGTACGTACCTCATCGATACTAGAGTGGGTAATAAGAGAGAGAGTAAATTTAATCTAATAATTATCGCTCCCACGTGAGCTTTATTTTTGTTAGCCGCATTATATAGAGTAGGCACGCTAAGGTAACATTAACGTCCACTTTCGTTAATAAGCCTCTCTTATGTATCCGCGAGTATCATCCTAATGAGCAAAAGCCTATAGGAGTAATTAACTTTCAGGGTTAATCAATCATTTATGTTCGTATCATTTGTTGACTACTTTGCAATCTTTCAAGTGGGAAATATAGTTTATAAATAGAAATAAAGTACATTTTATCGCTGATCAAACGTCTCTCTCTCTCTCTCTCTCTCTCTCTCTCTCTCTCTCTCTCTCTCTCTCTCTCTCTCTCTCTCCATAAACTCATACTTAACTGAGTACTGTTTTTTATTACAAAGTTTGATTAAATTTTAATAAAATTCAATGGTTTAAGCACCATTTTTATGTATACCTAAATTAACTCTCAGTCCTATAGAAATTGTTGCTTATGATGGGTTGAAATTTTCAGAGTAAGAATATCTGTGCTGTAATACCGTACGTCTCTCTCTCTCTCTCTCTCTCTCTCTCTCTCTCTCTCTCTCTCTCTCTCTCTCTCTCTCTCTCTCTCTCTCTGTAGTGTGTGTGTGTGTGTGTTTGTGATCCAGATACCGTGTCCTCGTGCCATCCACCCATTAGGGTCTGATAATTTTTGAAGGGCCTAATTAGCCTCTGCGTAAGTTTAAAAAATTTATCTTAATTGCACTGACTTCCTTTTAACTTTTAACCAAATAACTCATAGACAAAGTTATGCAACGATGATTGAAAATTGCTATGCGACGGCAAAGTCGATCATTGAAATATGTGTTGCATTATCCCATGGAATTTTCTTGCTTTAATTATTATTATTATTGCTCAAACAGTCTTTTAAGAAAAATAGTCCGGGTTGTGCAGTACTATATTGCAGCACAGTACAAAACGTCATTTGGAAAACATCCAAATAAAATTCTTGATAATTACTCAGTTTTATGTATTAGATTAAAAAGGGAAATAGTTTTAAAGTTTTTGAGATGTTTAAGGTAGATATTCACCATAAAGCATAATTAAACAATATTATAACTAAAAATTCCTACGTTGTCCTATTTACGTAAGCAGCATAATCAATTTCCATCAGAAACATGAAATTACTCTGGACTATTCCAGTGGAAAACAATCCATCACTGTGAAAAATGTTTCTCATAGAATCAAGAATAATGAGTTATATTGGATATAAATAACATTTTTCCTTGTTTTTGGAAAAATTGTGTTTTGGTTACAGAAGCATGGACATATAGAGAGGAAGATTAGGGACAGGAAAAGAAAAGAAAGAGAACATAAATGCTTAAAGAATCAGGAATATTTTAAAAACTGGAGAGAGAGAGAGAGAGAGAATGCACCATTTGAGCCTTCTGTCTTCTCAGGTTTAAGTCTACAGCGTGCTGTTCACCGCTTAACGGTATACACAAGCTTAATTCAATTTATTCTTGTTGTTTTGCAGCCCAAGAGTAGGGCTCTCTCTCTCTCTCTCTCTCTCTCTCTCTCTCTCTCTCTCTCTCTCTCTCTCTCTCTCTCTATATATATATATATATATATATATATATATATATATATATATATATATATATATATATATAATAATGAGAATACGTGTGTGTGACAGAGAGAGAGAGAGAGAGAGAGAGAGAGAGAGAGAGAGAGAGAGAGAAAGCACTACTCTTGGGCTGCAAAACAACAATAATAAATTGAATTAAGCTTGTGTATACCTTTAAGCGGTGAATAGCCCGCTGTAGACCTAAACCGGGAAGATAGAAGGTTCAAATGGTGCGTTCTCTCTCTCTCTTTCTCATTCTTTTCCGGTCCCTAATCTTCCTCTCTATCTGTCCATGCTTCTGTAACCAAAACACAATTTTTCCAAAAACAAGAAAAAATCTTATTTATATCCAATATAACTCATTATTCTTGATTCTATAGGAAACATTTTTCACAGTGATGGATTGTTTTCCACTGGAATAATCTGATGGAAATTGATTATGTTGCTTACGTAAATAGGACAACGTAGGAATTTTTAGTTACAGTATTGTTAAATTATACTTTATGGCGAAGAAATACCTTAGACATTTCAAAAACTTTAAAATGATTTCCGTTTTTAATCTAATGCGTTTCATACTTGATAAATAAAACTCTGGGTAGTCATCAAGAATTTTAGTTCTATGTTTTTTATATATATTATATATATATATATATATATATATATATATATATATATATATATATATATATATATATATATATATATATTATGTGTGTGTGTGTGTGTGTGTGTGGTGTGTGTGTGCGTGTGTGTGTGTGTGTGTGTACAAACACATGATGTAGATTTGAATCTAACACCAAAATCAGGTGAAGTAAAAGAATGTCACCCAATCGTTTTGAGTGTTTACTGTGTACACATCTTCAGAGGAATGCTGCGTTGTTGATTATTTCTATCAACAATAGTCTTATATTCGATTTGGGACTGTTCCCATATTTTGTGACAAGTTTTTTTTTTTATCGTACTGCCCTAGGATATTTTACTAGAAATATTCCGTTATTTCTCGGATTATTTAATTTATCTTACTCTTATTTTGGTCTTAGATGCGAATTTTTGTTTATGTGTATACATACATACATACATACATACATACATACATACATACATACATACATACATACACATTTATATATATGTACATATATATATCCGTATATGTATGTATGTACGTATGTATGTATGTATGAGAGAGAGGGAGAGAGGGTTTAAACTCATGCATCCATATGAATTTACAGCATTCTTATTTTCTTGGAATGGTCAAATACATAAAAAGGTTTATCAGAAGATTTTTATTATCTTGAAAAATAGTACAGCTAATAATGTGATTGGTTTCTGTCTGTTGTATTTTGGGTTAAAGTTGCAGTAATTCTTTGCTTTGTATAATTTCTATACTCCTATAACTCTATATGCCCAGTTTGTTGCTAACAGAATTCAAAACAATTTTGACCTGATATAAAAAAAATTTTCAGTTAGAGTTTCGTAAAGGCTTTGGTACTTGTGATGAGAGTGCATATACTTGCATGGTCGATGTAGATTTTTGTACAGACTTTGTTAGTGATTCATAAAGCATTTATCTAGAGGCTAAGATTATTGGGACTTGGTGCATCTAGTGTTAATATTTTAAATGAATTTTTAATAAACCTAACCAGAAGAGCGAATTTTGTTTACCAGTGTAGAAGCTTAAGTAATGTCCTTTCAGGTGTTCCTCATGGTGGTGGTTTTGGACCTCTGCTATTTGATGTCTATACCAGTGACATGTGGCAAGGTCTGGCGAACAAATTGATTGCGTACGCCGGTGATGCTACTATGCTAGCTGTTGTTCTTCTCCGCACCTTTAGGTGTTTGCAGAATCCTTGAACAGGGGTCTAAAACATACTCATGAGTAGATTATGATCTGGAGCATGTAGCTTGACCCATCTAAAACTCAGTTTGATAGTTGGTCAACCCAGAAAACTTTTGCCTTCGCATCCTGATTTACATTTAAATGGTACTGTTTTGAATGTCAGTGACTTTCTGATTTTAGATGTATCTTTTGATGAGAAATTAGCATTTGAGAATCATATACAAATATTGCTTTCTTTGTTTCTCAGAAACTTGGTATCTTGCGGAAAAGTTTTGGAATGTTTTATAATGATGCTATTATATCTGTGTTTTAACAGCAAATTGATAAGTGACCCTTAAAAATTATAGGAGTGTTGGCCTTACCTTTTTCTTTGCAAATCGTTCTTTATATGCTGCGAAGAACTTCCTTATTTTATTGCTTCTTCATGATATCTAAGTGTGGCTCTTCCGGTATACAAATTTTCAAATTGAACTACAGTGTATGCATTAAGAATGTGCATAAATTTTCTCTCTTCTCTTGCATATATCCCTGCTATTTGAGTAAGTTTGCTTTGATATTTCATTCTTGTTTTAATGCAAAGGTCAGAGGGAAAAAAAATTCCCTCATTGTACCTAACATATTCCACAGCTTCATGGCAGTAGCACAAATTCAGAAAAAGTCAGCAGAAGATGTTTTACACGGAGTGAGTACATTATTTGTGTACAATGCATGTATATCTGTATGTGTAGGGAAAGGGAAGTATAATTCTTATGAGGGTATTGGCCATTTTGAATGCACTCCGCTTGATGTAAATAGAGCCACTATATGAAAGCCGCATTAAAATAGATCGCTTCCCAATATTAGCATATAGATTGTGCAATATATCCATCCTGCCGTTTAGTGGATTTAGTAATCGATTAACAATATTGCCTATTTATAATCTGCCAAAACTCCGCTTTGGCAGAGTGCACTTCACTGAGGCCCATAGCGCTCAAGAGCATTTAGATAACATTTTATAACATTATGTTATACTAAGTAGTTTAAATCTGGAGAGGCGTGAGCGATTGTGCAAGTAGTATAGATAAATCGTCGTTCCTTTATGTGTAATGGAAAGGTGAAGATTAGTATTAAAAAGATAGAAAGAAAATATTATTTCGTTGATTGAATTGTGATATAGATTGAAATCTCTCTCTCTCTCTCTCTCTCTCTCTCTCTCTCTCTCTCTCTCTCTCTCTCTCTCTCTCTCTCTCTTCGTAAAATATATTGTCAAATGTTCTAGTCAATCATCCTTGCATTTTATTTGAAATATTTTCTTTATAAATGGCTCTCTTTTAGGCTTTAGAATGCCGGCTCTTCGGTTTGATTCTTTTTTTTTTCATGGTTTTAAAAGGAATGCTGCAAAGACCACCTGTAGAATATGTTCCTTTGTGGGGAGAAACGATGTCAAGCCACGATAGAAGCTTCTTTTGCCCTCCTAAATTTAATTTTTTTCCAGAAATTTGTTATGAATTAGATTTGTTCTTCACTTTACAGAAATAGTCATTATGCTATGTAATTGAAGACTACGTCATCAGACGCCCTAGATATTTTAAAGAAACGCGATCCCTCACCTAATTCAGTGCACGTTTAAGAAAAAAGTATTCCTTTAGGAGAATTTGATGTACATTTAAAAGAAATAGAATCCCTTACCAAAGTTTCATATACCTGAAGAACCCAGTACCTAAATATAATACTTTAATGGAAACTGTCTCGATGAGGAATCGACTGTGAAATGTAATAAGCTTAAGTTGAAGGAAATGGAAGTTATAAAGCTCTCGAATGCATCAAATGTTTACGTATCTGTGTTGTTTCACCAAATGGTCGAAAGTGTTTGTAAACAGTGAGAAATTTCACCTTTAACTCGGCCTTTCATTCCGGGCAACTTCTCTCAGCCCCTTTTAGTCTCGCGCTCGTTTGAAGTTAGCAGTGTGGGGCCAGATAACTTAATCATTTAGTCAGTCACTTGACGTTTGAAATAATTCGTTGGCATGACCTTTTTCTAACTCGTCGTGACTCAAATTAGTTTTAACTGCTTTTAAGCTCCGTAGGGGGCTAGTGCCGTCAGTGCACCTCATGCGGTGCACTGTAGGCATTACCTAAGGCTCTTTTTAGCGTCCCTTCGGCTCCTAGCTGCAACCCCTTTCATTCCTGTTACTGTACCTCCATTCATATTCCATTTTACTTCCCACCCTCTCCTAACGAACTGACTCATAGTGCAACTGCGAGGTTTCCCTCTGTTACACCTTTTAAACCTTTTTGCTGTTAATTTCCGTTTCAGCGCTGAATGACCTTACAGGTTCCAGCGCTTGGCTTTTGACCTAAATTCTGTATATTCTGTTCCAGATATAAAATTGTTGCGAAGGCGTGAGTAAGAGGCTGCGTTTACAAACTAATTTATTCAAACAACAAATAGACAGGTCAATAGCTCTTGCGAGCGGAAATGTAGTGCCGGACACGAGGCGAACAAAACAGAGGTCAGAGTACAATCAACTGTGTTTGTTGGAGGGTGGAAAGATGCACATAAATCAATATACAATACACGAATGAAGTTATGATGCATATAGCTGGAATGCTGACTTTGTAATGCTTGTATTAAGAATGATACACTTAACATAACATTAATATGAACGAGAATATATGTACTAAGGATGCGTGACATCTGCTGTGTTTGTTGTATGCGTGTGCTTGGCGTGCAGAGATGCTTTTTGTGAGGAGATTAGCCGGCCAGGTAAGATGGACGGTTGTGGGTCAGTGTGGGACCCCACAGCATCTTTTAAGCGTCTCTGTCAAACAAGGAAATGCATAATAAAATTGGTAAATTTGTAGTAGTACCTCATATCTAAACTTATACCTCATATATCGTTCCTGTATTTTTATTTTTTACCTTCTGCCCCTGTAAGAGAGCATTAAGTGTCTCCAAAGATTCACTCATAAATATTTTTACTCATTATTTAACCGACGACCAAATGTGCAAACTTCTGCAGAGGTGAGATGCAGTTTGATTATTTTCCAGTTTTGCTAGTTAATGATTATTGCCAAAGGTACGCCAGTTAAGTGGCCACGTCGAAGTTAAATAATACGGAAGGTCATGTTAATGAGAATGTATAATACCAATTTTTTAACAAAGTGCCCTCGCTCAACGGTAGATGGATTTTTCAGGGAAATAAAGTGTGATTCTGCTTCCCGTCTGTTGTCACTAAAAGCTTTTTTAATTGTGTCTGGAATACTTACCTTTTAAGTTTCACCTCAGCATTTTTTTTCCGTTTGGCTCTTTCTAAGTTCTTTGCATTTCTGTTCCTTAAATGTTGAACACCAGCCAGTTGCCTTCGCCTTGTACATCTGGCAAGATCCCGAAGGGCACAAAGCTTCTAAAAGCAAAAAAAGGAGAGAAGAATGCGAATCCTTTGGGGATACATGTCTAACTCCATAAATCTCAACTTCAGCCAAAATTCAAACATTCCGGCTTTAAGGGCACAAGGGATTTCCACCCAAAGACACAAAATCGATAGAGGACAATAAGGGGTTACACAAAGTCATGTTATAGTGAAACGATTGTCCATTTTTCAGTACTGATTATATCTCTCTACGTCCAACATATAGAAATAATTCTCGGTCCGTTAAAGGAAAGAAGAATGAATGCTTAAGTTATAATTGAAGTTTGTTTGTGTGTGTGTGTGTGTGTGTGAGCAGAGAGAGAGAGAGAGAATCAATAGTACTTTGAGTGAAGCCTATCATCGCAGGAGTCAACAAAGTCAGAATCGCTTTTCGAACCTCATATTATTCCATTGATGTCAATTTCTATCAAGTAGTGTTGAGGTTCTGAAATAACCAGAATTATGACGAGAAATGAGGAGATGGGGATACAGCTATTGCTAAAAAGAGAGAAATATATCGAAAAGATTGGGTGGTACGTAGATAGTTGAACCAACTGTCCATTACTTAAATTCAGGTTGCAAACTATTCATCTTATGATGAGCAAATACATTATTTATGAGTCAAGATTTTAATACTCCGAAACTTGAAATGAAATAAGAATGGGCGCTCTACCGAGTTAGAGCTGTTACCCAGTGCAATTTATTGGCTCTAACCTGTGAAGAATGCAGATAAAAACAAAAATGTTCGGAAATACATTTTTCGTGTTTTCCAGGAATAATGGAAAACTCGTTGCCGTTCCGAAATGCTTGTTTAATTGATTTTTTAAAAATTTTAGATATGGTTTACATACGTTCCGGATGAGTACGATATTGTTTTCTGATTTGAGAGTTGATACTCTAGATTTGTATTAATGGTTCAGCGAATAAAATGAGTGAATAAACGTGATGTAGGATCAGGATATATCTTTTGATGACTAAGTATTCCTCAGATTTCTTCAGAAAAAAAATTTCTTTACTGTAAGCTGGATTATTTCTCAGTCTTTTAAATAATGCGAGTTTTTGATAAGGTAGTTTTTATTTAGTAATTGCATTCGTTTCTTTTGCATATTATCTTATCTAAATATTTTTAGTTGTGTTGATTATATATTTGAGTTTATCTTTTTAATTCTCTCTCTCTCTCTCTCTCTCTCTCTCTCTCTCTCTCTCTCTCTCTCTCTCTCAGCGTAGCGTTCGGTTCCCCCGACCGGCCAATGAAGAATTAGAGGATTTTATTTCTGGATAGAAATTCATTTCTCGTCGTAATGTGGTTCGGACTCCACAATAAGCAGTAGGTCCCGTTGCTAGGTAACCAATTGGTTCTTAGCCACGTAAAATAAATCTAATCCTTCGGGCCAGCCCTAGGAGAGCTGTTAATCAGCTCAGTGGTCTGGTTAAACTAAGGTATACTTAACTTTCTCTCTCTCTCTCATGGATTTTTGGCCCGTAAGTACATTATGAATATAGCTCATTATATAGAGCACCTCTTGCAAAACTCCAGCTCGTCCGTTCCAAATACGAAGACTTATTTCAAGTCTGTTCATCTCAAAGTATCAGGGCGCCCGGAAATGATGGAGAAGACACAGTCCATGTGTATAGTAGAGGCATGATTCTCTCTTAGAAAGACTGCTGAAATTCCTTTCAGTAAGAATTCTCTCTTAGAAAGACTTCTAAAATTCCCTTCAGTAAGAATTTACATTTTAATAGTACTGTTGTTATTTTTGTTTTTAAAACTATGCAAATATTCAAGTAAAGCAAAAATAATAAACTATTAACTTATTAGTAAGTTAAGAGGCAGTAAGATTTACCCAAGATAAATCAGTCTGTTTCGAAAGAAGTAGTAACAACGACAAAGAGAGTAATGAGGTAGAAAAACGAAATTAATGATATTAGTAACCAAAATGTATGCTTGATAAATGTTTGTTTATTATGCTTCTTTTAACGTTCTTTAGATGATTTTCTTCAAAGATACTAGTGGCCTTTGACCTTCCGGAAAATTAATGTGTAATTTTGCCTTCTATAAAAATGCGAAAATTTTAACACTTTTTATTCGGGTTTATGAGAGATCTTTTCTTTTTATGAAAAACATTTTTGTTCTTCAATTTTAATGTAGTGGCATTGGTTGCAGGCTTCCCTTTTGATCTCCAGATATTGAAAAGAAATAAAAAAAAAAAAAAATTTAAATTTGTAGGGCAAAATTTTCTTTTCCTTCTTCATTCTTTTATTCCTTTCTCTCTTATTATATTGGATATATATCTAGGTATATATCTATTGCAATATCTCTCTCGCCAGTTAGTTTTTTCTTTGCATTTTTTCATACTTATCTCCGTTTCTTAGTACAGTTGGATTGCATTATTCATGGCGCTCTTTCTCCTCACATGAATCCTTAATCGGAAAAAGCCGCTGCTATGTTCTGGATGTATTTTTGGTCGACGCGGAATGGACGACCTCTACTCCCTCATGAGTCTCAGTTTTAGTGTTTCTGCTCTTCCTACAGATGGTCGAGACCATAAATACCATCAAAGGAACTACGGATTCCGCTGTTGGAATGGTTTACGATATTATATATATATATATATATATATATATATATATATATATATATATATATATATATATATATATATATATATGTATGTATGTATGTATGTAATATAATATATTTATATATATATATGTATATATTATATGTATATGTGTGTGTGTCTGTCTCTGTATGTATTTAATCATTCATTCCCTTTTGTTCACAATGGAAGTTGTCGAGCCAAATCATTTATGCAGTTGCCAAAAGGTTGATGAGAATTTTCCGAAATGAAATTAGTGGCAGGTTTTACTGATAGTTCTCGGGAAGATTGATGGTTAAACATAAATTTATTTTTTTCCATCCCATCGCTTAAGGGAAATCATGTTACACGTAGTGGGTGTGTAACTTTGATATTTAGCATATATTAAAGTATTTTTTAAATGAATACTGACATGTTAATTGTATGAAGATGGTTTTTAAAAGGAAGAGTCGATGCTTTAGCTTCTTTGAAAGATCGAATATTAACGGATTTTCTGAATGATAAAAGGGTTAGTAACAATTGTAGTACTTTCTAATAAGGAAAGAAAATCACAACCGCATCCGTTTGATGTTTACTGATCTCTAATAATGAATGCTGGATGAGGTAGCTTTACAGACTCTGAGAGGCCTCTTTAGCAGTGGTTCTTAACCTTTTTATTACCATGCCTCCTCTAAGAGATGGTCCTTTCCTCCACGCCCCCTTGCATCTGTATGCAAAATTCCCTCCCAGATTTAAAGAATAATAAAAAAAGAGAAAGCGAAGGGGTGGTTTTATTCTTTTGGGAATGAATTAGTGAGATACTTGACACTGCTTCTTAGCTACTAGAGCTTGAATGCGTGGTTGAATGCCAGAGAGTCCACAGCCTAAGGTCCCCTGCAACATTCAGCCTGTTTCTGTATTTGGTCTTGAGAGCAAAGTGCATGGAAAATGCAGCTTCACAAAGGTACGTGGATCCGAACATACTTAGTATCCGAACGAGTCCAGCTAGAGTAGTAGACTATAGGGAACCGACGTTATAAGGCGATACTTTTGCATTTTTTCGTAAACTTCTGAATATTATTTCCTCACTCTTTTTAAGAGAATAACGAATATAATCAGAGAAATTTTAATTTTTCCTCAGGGCTCGCGCCCCCCAGGTTAAGAACCACTGGTCTTGAGACTCAGTGGAAGTCTGTCTTTCTGCTCTGTCTTCATTATCATCTCCAGTTATTGGACAGAAAGGTGGGGTTATTAAGTTTATTACCCATCTTCTGGACATTAATCTCTGGCATCGTCATTCAATTAGCCTATTATATTTATTGCATAAAATTTGTCATAATTTCATAGATATGTACAGATGAGCAGTTAATTCGAACAGGCTTGCCTGTTCTTTTGTATAGTTCAATACCACAGTCCTCTAGGAGATTCATTTCTATTGTGAACGAACTGTGGAATGGTCTTCCATATCCTAAACTAGTATCCTTGAAATTTTATTGCTTTATTGTTGAGCAGGCTGACACGAGTATGACTATAGTTTATTTGTTATTTATTGTCTTTATTTTACTTTCTTAGTTATCTTATTTGTTTTACTTTGTTATTACTTTTTCATGATTTATTCTTTAGGTTTCAATTAATTTTTCCGTATTGAGCTGCTTTCCCCATTTGAACCCTGAGGCTTTTCCTGCTAGAGTTGTATATAATAATAATAATAATAATAATAATAATAATAATAATAATAATAATGGTGAAATGTAAATTACGGAGAGGAGTGTAAACTGGAAATCTGTGACGGAAACAGTTTAATTAGATTTCATCCAATTAAGAAGGGAATCGACGTGAAAGGCGCGTAATAGTGAGAGAAAATACCCAAGAACTTCCAATATCGAAGCCAAATGCAAACTGTTTTCTAACGAAGATTTCATTGTTCTCAGTAGCGTCGTATCTTCATGGCAGTTTCACAGTAATTTATTTATCCAGGTTGTCAGGATATGGGTCCAAAATTTACTTCCACCAGGAGTAATAAATTAACTGAATGGGAAAGTTTCCTTAGGAAGAAACTAACTTGGCCAAGTGCACGTATATTCGGGAAGAAGGAAACCCTTCAGAATTGATATTGAATAGTGGGAGCTGAGGTAAGAAGTTCAGTGGAAGATTAAATCGTCAACGAACAAAGAATAAGAAGAGTTAAACCAAGAGTTATAAATGAATGCAGGGTCCAAGCGTTAATATTTAAAAACATTTTCCTTAAAAGGATGAGTATATTTAACAGTATATTATTGTATCGTTTCTCTTCAACATTTAGACTTTTTTTAGAGGTTCTCATTAGTTTTTTTTTGTATTCGACATTACAAATTAATGGAAAATTAAATTTATTGTGAGTATTCCTTAAACGCAATCTTTAACTCGTGATTTTTTCACATAAAAGAACGGAGAGTAATTCTGAAGCCCAGTAATAGAAAGAAATCGAGTTAAGTCCGAAGCTGATACTTACAAAACGCTGAGAAATCCATTGATCTTGATATATACGAGAGGTATTGGTAGCGTTTAAGCTTTATTTGCGGCCATTTATTGTGGGTTTCTAATTTTTCGATCATCATCGGTTTAAGCGCTAATTCCTAATATAAAATACCCATAAGTTGGAGATGAAAACATTTTTTAATGAGTTTTGTGTAGGCATCTCATGCCGTCCTTACAAATAAATACAGTCGATTAATTTCCTCCTGGAGTACTTGAAATTAGTAACATTATCCAAAGACAGAGATCCTTGGAAAAAATATTATGGCTGGAAGGTCTCGTCGGTGACATGTGACATTAATCACGGAGTAGAAAACCTACTGTATCATTACATCATAAGCAGTATCTGTTGCTGCAGTCATAATGATCACGTATTCATGTAGAAGAAGCTAAGGAAATGACGATGTGTTTTAGCATCCGTCAAGCTAGGATATTTTGTCGCTCCGTGGTTTAACGCGTCTTAATATTGTTTCATGTTATAACCAACACTAACCTCCCCACTATGATGTGTTCCCTGTCAATGTTGGACCTTAAGCAGATGTTAATGTTTTGTAAACCTGATAATCCATGCCTACGCAGTTATATAAGAGGTGATATGATACTTTGTATTTCCATTTGAGCCTGTGGACTGGCAAAAAACAATGGCTGCTTTTAACGACACAAGAATGAAATTAGTCCTCTATAAAATCGTCGAAAAGAACGCTTAAAATTAATGTGAACAAACAGAAAATGGGTCCGGGAATTTAATGAACCCAACTTTATTGTTACTGAAATCCACAAATAAATTGTGCGTAAGTATGCGGAAAAAACATGGAAGGAAAATTCATCATCGTTATTTTATTTACTATTTAAATCTCTTTTGGTACGTGTGTGTGTGAGTGTATGTATGTATGATTGTGTGACTTCAGAAGCCTCCCAACCCATGTCTACTTTTATCTGACCGTTAGTATATTCTGTTCATTTCCTGCAACGTTCTGTTTTCCAACGCAAATACCACCGGTTCAAACATAGCCCTGCAGACTTGATATCACTGCAGAAATGGACAAACCACACGATGTTGCAATTTTAGCAGTACAATGTATAAAAAAGGAATTAAACGGGAAACGGAGTTGTTAAAGTTACAACAGTATGAGACTACTGGCGATTAAAATTTAATTCCTCTTTGCATATATTTTATATATATATATATATATATATATATATATATATATATATATATGTATGTATGTATACACAGTATATATATACATATATATACAATCAACGGTGTAAAAATAAATATAAAATATTTGACCACGAGGAAATTTGTTATATATATATATATAATATATATATATATATATATAATATATATATATATATATATATATATATATAATATATATAAGAATCGTAGGAAAATAGACCTGACAAATATCTCAGGTTGAAGAGGTAAAGGCATATGTCTCCTACAGTCATGTTTATTATGCTAACGTTTCACATCACATGATGATTCAAGGCTGGAAAATTACAGACTGTAAATACTTAAAACGTCACTTATACAAGGGGAAACTTTAAAAAATTTTAACATTTACAAATACAAAAATTAAAACAAGAACTTTAAAGGAACACCTGCAAGACAAGAGCTAGAAAGTGACTAAAAAACGGGGAGAAAATAAACATAAGAAAGAAACCTATAAGGAACGTGGAGAATAAACAAACAGGCAATTATGCTATTAACAGTTATGTGGACGATGATTGGGCAGTTTAGTGTTGGCACATTAGGTTTTATAAAAAGCGACTCCAAACAATTCATCAACTGTCGTCCCGCATGGGCAGATCCAATATTTTAAAAATATTTATATCCAAAACGGCACCAAATCTGGGAGAATGGTTCCTGAACCTGATAGTTCGGGACTGATAATGTGCAACTCATCCTGAAGCTGACACCTGGTGGGGAGCAGAAACGACCTTGAGTAGCCTCCTTGTACATCCATCGTAGGTTCCCAGACTACTTCTGAGACAGGCACATTTTTTATAAATAATGTTGGATGTCAGGGAAGGGCTCAGTCTCTCCTTAACTCTGAAAAAAGAACGTATGTGATGTGAAACCTTGGCATAATAAACTTGATATTTGTGAGAGAGAGACATTTTTACCTCATCCAGCCTGATATATATAGTATATATATATTTATATACCTCTATATATATATATATATATATATATATATATATATATATGTGTGTGTGTGTGTGTGTGTGTGTGTGTGTGTGTGTGTGTGTGTATGTGTGTGTGTGAGTGAATTATACTAAAACTTTCACATAAGTTTTTTCATATACTGGCAGATAATGTTCTGTACCGGTTTACTGATACTGTTGAAAGAAACACTTCTAAAGCAGAACGGGGAAAGATAAACAGCTTAAACGAATAAAAAAATCTGCGAAATACTCTGAAGCAACGAAGTAAAAGTCGTTGCATATATGAATAGACATTCATAAACATTCACCTTGCTGCTGTAACGTAATACCTTTATGAAATCCGTCATTGGAGACTAGAATAGCAAAAGGAGCGTGAAATGCAGCCATGATGTATGAGTAACTTTTATCATGTGCAATAACTGGCTTTAACAGAAACTTCCTTAATAAGTAGTGCAGCTGAATAACACTTCGAGTCATTATCTGTCTGTCATGTACCAATTACGGCTAATTAATCTCGGTAGGAGATCTTCTTTGTTATCCCTTACATTGACTGGGTGTTCTTTGGTTGAAGTCCACATATGAATAAAAGTAAAACAAAATGATCCTTCATAATTAGTCGAGTGCTATCAAAATACATATTATACTCGTACATCATTGTAATCGAGATGAAATTAGTTTTCTGCTTATAACTGCGTTTCTTTTAATTTATTTTATTTGTTTATTACTTTCTTCAAGTCGTCAGCTTGAAAACCCTAGTGGACAGAGTCGGCCGACTATAAGCCCGAGAGGGCTCCAAGGGAAATCATCCTGCAGAGAGAGACAAGTTATAGGAAGGATAATGAAAAAGTAAATATGAGGGACTAGAAAATAAAACCTATGTGCCTGACTGGATGAGACGCCAGCAGAACGCAGTAATGAATTTGTTCTGCTCAAACATTTGAGATCTGTAATTGCAGCCAAGATAGAGCTCCTTTGTAAATTGAGTGGTATTAAACCTGGTACTAGAAAAAAAACACAAATTGGGTAGTATTAAACCTGGTACTAGAAAACAAACACATTATTGGCAGTTACAGCCTCTACCTAGTGTAGCTTAGCAAAAAAAACTAGGTCAGGGGAGAGATGAGTAATAGGATGTTTTGTTGTTATGGTACATTTTGTACAAAATGTACTCACTTCACATCTTGCCAAAAGTCATCATTAAGATTTGATAAAATAAACATGACTGATGACATAACTTATCCAAGAGTTTAAGATGAGATTCAGCACCAAAAGACAACATTGAGAACAGTACGCCAAAACAGGAAAGAAGAAAGTAGAATATTTTGATATGATAGTTTCATTATAAAGCTTCTTTGGAGAAACAGAGGAAGTAGTATTACACATATGCTTCTCAAAAGTCAGTTTCTTACCAGAAGTTACACCTAAAATCTTAAGATAATCACTGTGATATTTCAAACCGTGCCATTTAAATATAATCAGGATACAAAGGCAAGTGTCCTGGATAGACTAACTATCACACTTTTGAGTTTTAGGAAGGGTTGTTTTTATACCCATTCGTGAATATGTGCCAGACTCTGTTCAGGGATTTCGCAACTACAGACCCAAGGCACAGAAAAAAAGTTACATACCTAAGTTTACAGACTGAGCCATTAACATCTTCCAGGCTGGCCTGAAGGATTACTTATTTTACATGGCTAAGAACCAATTGGTTACCAGCAACGGGACCCAGTTTATTGTGGGAACTTGAATTATAGAAGGAGAATGAATTCCTATCACCAGAGCCAAATTCCTTCATTCTTCTTCATTGGCTGGCCGGAGAATCGAACGCTGCCAGAAGAGTGCTAGCCGAGCACGATATCGACCCATCCAATGGGGAACCCTAAGGTACAGAGAAGGAATAACATTCTAGAATAGCAGCATCATTAGTATATGCAATTAGCACTCTTCAGACCAAATCATATGTCACTAGTATAGACAGATAGAAAGGTCCAAGGACAGCACCCTTTGGTGAACACCTGAAGTGACCTTGGGTTCTGCCTGTTAAAAATTTATTTACAAAATATTAATACTAGATCCACCATTCCCAAGATAAGTTCTTCATGAATTACAGAGTCATAGGCTGCATTAAGATCTAAAACTGACCTTTGCAAGCCTCAGCACCTCATCAGAGCAACCTTTGCAAGATGCAGATATTGACAAGAGTACATCACAAAGTACCATATGGCCTTTATAAAACTCAAACTGTAAATGACAGTAGGAGATTATTGTCTTAATAAACCTGCAAAGACGCTTTAGGAAGCAGGTCTCAGAAACTCAGATAAAAACAGAGAATTGAAATTAGCCTGTATTTTTGAGGGACATAGGATTGACTTAGTAGCTAGGTAATGCTGCAATGTTTTCTTTTCCTTCAAACAGAAGGAAAACTTGAAGTCCAACTCAACTTTCTGAAAATATAGTAACTTAGAGCAATGAAATCAGCAGTCTTGTAAAAAAAGCTGAGAAAGATCCCATTTTTTCTATCCCGAGTAACTATCAAGCCCCATAAGCAAAGCTTTGACTTTTCTAGACTTGAAGGCCACTGAACACAACTTAGACTCTGAAATTCATGATATGGGTATACAGTAGTTCCACAAATTCACAAAAGGGAGGCATACTAGAATCAACCAGAGATTAATGACTTATGGGTAGACCACTATTTATGGTCACTGAGAGCAAGAGATTACTCCTTCACTTCACTGTGAGCCTGCAACTCATATGCAACCTGAGCTTGACGTTAAAACTCATGAAACGCATAAAAAATTTTTCTTCAGTTGTTCCCTGTGAATGATAAGCTTTGTTTTTCTTGGTAGACAAGCTTATAAGTTAGCATTAAAACCATGGGTATTTTTTAAAGAAGAAACTAGATGATTTTAGAAGGAATTTTCCTTCAGAGCAAGAATATTCGGAAACACAGTTATCGCGCACCTGAGCTTAATGAGATTTTGGTGGAATACAGTCTCAATTGGCCCTGATTTCAAATAAACTTAACATCAGGAACAACCTGGTCCATCTCCACATTAACCTTAATCAGACTAATACTGATGAACCCAAACAGCAAAACCTACTGGGCAAAAAGATACAATCCCTGTAACGTCTCAGAATACAAGGTCAAGATGCCAGATTGGTGTTGCTGGTTCATTATTAAATGCTCAGAACCAGAAATTATGGAAAATCTAAATCAGCAAAGCCATGGTTATCTTTGGGAGTAATCTCTTGAGCATTTATGTGTGATGAGCATTGTAATCACCAACGAATATGAAACAGAGACCCGAAAACAGCTAGATTAAGTGAGCAACTGGAAGTGGAGGAGCCCAGTTAGAATGCGTCTCTGTAAAGAATTCTATATTCTTAGAATCTACTGTCAACCTCTATGCCATTCTTTATAGAATGTAAAACTAAGAACACAGAAATATCAGTTTAGTTTGGCTGTTTTTGTTAACTGTTATTCTGTTCGTGCTATAACTAATTCATGTGGTCAGAATTTTAGAGATTTTATGAAATCAGAAAGTAAAAGTATTTGCCCCAAAATTGATAATTAAAAAAGAAAGTTAGAAAACCGCTTATGTGGAGATCCAAACCTGGATTATGCCTTTACTTCTTATTACACTTTGATTAGAAAATCAACATAAGATATATTCTCTGTCCCTGAGCTAAATTTTCTGTGAATAAAAGCAATTGCTTCGGTTGTATATTCAGGCTAAAAGTAAAGCTAAAGAGCATCTTGTTGGAAGACAAATCTGGCACTATAATAAAGCATAAAGGGGTAGGCTTTGGCTCTCATTTTCTGTATATATATATTTTCAGAAATGTATAATCACAACGTTGTTTTTTTTTTATTTTGCGTATACTCGAATACTAGTTGAAAATGCCTTAAATTTAAATGTGCCATTGTTGCTGATAATTCATCGTTTACCTTTAGTAACGTTATTATTATATATATATATATATATATATATATATATATATATATATATACATATATATATATATATATATATATATATATATATATATATATATATATATATTGTGTATATAAATATATATGTATTATATGTAATTCTTGTTATAAGACGCCAGAATATACAGGCGTCTACAACGAAAACGTCGTTTCGCCACAATTCAAAAAACGCCAGAAAACTAGTTTGAAATTTTTTTCTTTTTTTCTACTCTAGAAACTTTAATTTTCAACTTACAGACAACTTCTTTATACCAAATTGAAGCTTCAAGTACCATCTTTATGACTGTTGCAAAGAAAATGTAACAAACTGCATAAGTTTATTAGTAGCTAGTAATATTTACAATAAACTAGATTCATGCTGTTTACCGGTTTCTTATTTTTACTAAATACTTTCCATAAAACTCAGCCTATATGATTGTAATCACTTACAAATTACTTATTATTATGGAAACTAAAAAAATTAAAGTGTCTGTACATTAAAATAAGCTTCCTAATAAGTGTAGTTACTTAAAAACAAACAGAAAAAAAAAAAATGCAATAGTTGAGTATGTGATGTTTGGGTACCCGTTTTCTGTAATGCGCTGTCAGCTGAACAGAGTTACCAGACGTATTCTACGGGCGTAACTCTTTCAGCTTACTCATTCCATGATAGGCAACAAGAACACACATACACGCACAAACTTCAACACTCCACTGTATTTTTAATTTTGTGTAAACTTTATAGTCAATGCTTAGGTGTGATTGAAAATCTTTCTATACACTCAAGTATCATAAAATTAATGTCTACCAAAGTTTTTATCATTTTAAACAATAATAGTTAATAATAATTTATCATAGGTACTGTCTATGTTTTTTGTGTTTGTAAAGATAAAATAATTCGGGGCATGATTATGAAATGTGATTAATAAATATTAATTACTTCAAAAGTACAAAAACTATTTTGTGGCTGGGTGAAATGCGACACAGACTCTGTGATAGAGGTAAAGGTTTACCCCAGGAGATGCATAAAAAAGTAACGGGGCTGGACTGACCACCCTATCTCAGATGTTTGTTTACCTGGGAAGATGAATAAACAAAGTAACGGAGTTAGTTGGGACCGAACGGCCGAGAAAGACACACATTCGGGTTTCATTCCTTACCAACTAGTAATGAAAGTGGCAATGAGTTCCGTGAGATAATGCTAAAATAATAATATATGAGTTACATAAGAATAAAAATACTCGCCTTCCAAATTTTGCTTTTCCCGACTATTTTGGTTTTCGATCCTAATTGTGAAAATAATATTGTCTTTTCATTATTGACAGTTAATATTGTTAAACTTCAGAACTATTATTATTCCATTTCTATGATTATCAGCTATCCTACAGCTGCCAAATTTACTGTTTGGTTGTGTACGGGTGCTTTTTGTAGTCGCTGTTACCGAAACTTAGGTTTATTTTATTTTATTTTTATTCTTCTTCAGATGAATCGGAACCAGCCTGTTCCATTTCATCGTCAGCAAAATAGCTTTCTGTATTTTCTCCAAAATAATCTTCCCCCAAAAACCTACCGAGAATGTCTGTATTTGCAACGGAAGGAAATGGCGTTACCACGGCGTAGCTGTCACTAGGATCAGATCCCGTATTTTGATCATTCTGTCTGTCCTCTTCACTATCATCATCGGAACATACACTATTATTTCGATTTTTCATGGCTTCACAGAAAATTTCATCTGATCCACTTGTTTGTAATTGTGAATTGTGAATACTAGAGCAATCACTGAATAAATCGTGGGAATAAACATCTTCACGATCACTATTATCAGCATTGTCATTTTGCTCATAATCTAATGCAGATATTACCGGGTTTTCAATGTCTTCATAAAATGTCTCGTCTGAATCTGTGAATCTTTGGCCCTCGGGTAGATTAGCATAAAAGGTGCTGTCTGTTTCACTAAAATTTTCCTCACAGGAATCACGATTTTCATCAAAATCTAGAATGGCATTTTCATTATTTTCCTGAGTATCAAAAATTTCATCAGATTCATATACTATTACGGTCTGTTCTAAGGTGTTACAATCCAACTCATTTTCCAAGCTGCTACATTTACATTCATTTTCCGAGTCTGTAAAGCGTTGGCCACTTGACCAACATGCACATGGTCTTTTGTCTGACGATGACATTAGTAACTTGAAATCCAAGAGCAAACTGAGGGTGTGTGATGAATGCCAGGCAACTTACAAAGTTCCAAGCATCAGGCAACGATTATGAAACCAGTGGCGTCAGTGTTTGCTTATAAATTACTCGTGATCATAATGTCGCTAACGTTTCAGCTGACTACGTTGTTTGTGGTTTTTCTCCCAGACAGCTTTAACACGCTCGCTCTCCCTGATGATTAAGTATTAATGATTATTTTGTACTTATTTTACCCCGCTTTAGTAATAATTATGTTTTAAACTATCGCAGCCTGAATGCAAACCTGATGATGTCTAGCGATTTTTCTACATAATATCGAAGTAGAAAATAATATATTATTGTAATTGTGGTATTTAATCTTTAGAGGACTGCTGAAATAATGGGAAGGAAGAACTAAAAATTTTATTCAGGCCTTATTTCAGATAATAAGGAAAAACACATACATTGCTATACTTCCGGACGTAAAGAATAATGATAAAAGTGTTATAGGTCATCAATACTAAACACAAAATACAATGCAACATGTTTAATTCAATATAGTACATATTACACAACTGCTGTACTCATGCATGAAATATTGATAATAGTATTAATTCAGTACGCATTACACTATTGCTGTATTCATGCACGCAATATTTATAATAGCAGTAATGATACAGTACACATTACACTATTGCACTACTCATTCCCGGAATATTGATAATAATAGTAATAATAATAATGTTAAATAAATTAAAAATACCACAGCAAAGCAATGGAACAAATACATGAAAAGTTTGCAAATATAAAGCAACAATTATTATAATGCACATTTTCATAATAATAGTTTTATGATTAATTTCCCTGTAAATCTGGTGCTGAATGTATAAATTTAGTGTTTATGCATGAAAGTACTCATAATTAGATCATGTTTTGGATGCTGTAATTTTACTTAATAACAAAAAATATTATTAACACTCGTTCTCTGCAACTAGCAGTATATATTCTTTTCTTGTGTGATTGCAATTTGGGGTCCTTTTCGTTCCGGTTCGTCAACATTATGGCAATCAGAACGGCTATTGAGTTCTCATGACATCTTCATCACGGAGGATAGTGTTGTCAGGGCTGTCAGCATCCTCGTTAATGTCGTCGTCTGAGTCGACATTAATCTGCTGCTGCAGTGTCATCAAGGAGTATTGCCGCTGTAGTAGATCATTGAACCATTCCCTCTGTTCGGTGCTTGGAATCATCGGGACTAGGGTTGCAAGGCTCTCCACCTTTTTCCTGGTGAGCATCCTTTCACCATCAAACTTGCATGGCAGCACGACTGATGCCAACCCAACTTGCATTCCCTTGCCACGCCCTCGTCCTTTACGACTCTGCCGGCCCTTCTGGAGGTTGATGTAGGTGGTATTGTCAGGTCGGTCGACAAGGTCGAAGTCTTTCTTCACGAAGAAGCCTTGTTTGTGTGAGGATTTCATTACAAATTGCCGTGCTTTTGATAATACCCCTGCAGAACGATTCGTGACTACATCAGCAAGCACCTTAATATCCACAAAATGTTCTCTTGTCATGTCATATACATTGTATATTGACTTGCATGCTGTGCGTATCAGTTCGCGGTATCGAGGTACACTGCAGATGTACGCTTGTCGCCGCAGCATCAGTTCTATTTGACCAAAGGCACGGTCACAGGGCATGAAGGAATGCCCACTTACGAGGAAAATAAATTCCACCCTCATAAGTAAATTTTTCTGTATCTGTTGCAGCATTAACAGGACGTTGAAGATATTTTTGTTTTGTCCTGCACAATTATCTGCAAAAATTCTCAGTCGCTTAATACTGTCTTCTTCTTCCTCTCTCACTATTTGTAACCAACGAAGCAGGCAGCTACCGACTTCGTTTGGACCCCTTTTTGCAACTGTTTCATCCCACAGGAACATGTTACCCTTGTTTTTGGTGATGTCAGATATGCAAAAATTTAATAACCACAGCTTACTTGTATAATATGCCCTATTAACAGGCATCTTTGGGCATGGTTGCTGTTGCTGGAGATCAATGGCAATGTAACGAACATCCGGGTCGTGAGGTTCTTTCAGAAGCTGTAGACCTTTCTTTGCGTCTTCTTCGTGATTCGTCATCTCTTCAACAATCTCTGCTACTTTATCCATGTCATCTGCTTCCTGTGCCGATTCCTTCTTTATTTTTAACAGTGCGCATTTATTACACTCATCAGTTCTGGGTGGAGGAGCAAATGAAATATTATAAAATGTTGTGAATATTTTCCGAAACATTTGTTCCTTTACGGTATGCTGATCATTACCATTCTGGTGCATCCACTCCTGATACTCAGCAAATAGTCCAGTAACAGAACCCCCAAAAGGCAAATACTGCCTTAAAGGAGACTTGGCCTGAGTGTAATGGCTTGAGACCACAGGCAATAACTTTATAAAGTCATGTACATAATCTAAAACTTCCGCCTTTAATTTATTAGCAGGATCACGCTTGCCCCTTTTATCAGTTGGCACAATCCCAGTGTGGATCTTAGCTTTTTCCATTTATTTTAAATCCATGACAATTTGCGTTCTTTGATGCCATGAATGTTCATAAAACCAACCCGACACACTTCAAAAACAACACCAGTGTGTGTTACACTGTACACAATTTTGCTTCCCTCTTACTTGTAGCTTTGGTCGTGTACTTCCTCTTGAAGGGCACTTGAGAGAAACACGAATTTAAATATTCATTTTGTTTATCGTAATCCCCGACGTCCCAATATGCCTTGAAAATGTCTTTGATTTTTCCATTCCCAACTTTTCAAAGCACCCATCTTTATGGGGTTGCCTGTTTCCCTGGCTGGCATCACTTTCTTTGTTTTCATGCTTATATGTTCTTGGCCAGGCTTCTCTTCATCTTGAAACATTAGCAGCCCAAGATTCCTGCTTTTCGTTCTCTTTTTTGGCCTGGCCTGGCATATGATCGAGGTTAAAAGCCACGTCCCCCTTCTGGTATCTCTCCTGAGCTGCTTCCACTAGGACCCTCCTGGGTCATCACCAATTACATCACCACTGTGCTAATGCGTCGTCTTGAATACTTTCTGCCATTTGGTAAGAATAGTTTTAAAGAGAAAAAGAACAGACGTGAAGATAGTGTGACCTAGTCAGGGATTATCGTAGTAATGATGGTCAACTTTCTATAATTATGAGGTTTTGTAGATGGTACTGATCCTTGCTTAAAGATAACCAAACAGGGATCATCGTATTTTCATTTTTTGTGCATATTGACGGTTGCCTGAATTAATTTCCATTATGATTCAATGATTAATATAAGTAGTCTTGATCACTATTTAATCTTAAAAAGTTAAGTAGAAAAATTTTCAGCTGCTGCTGAAGAGTAAGGGATGGACATTTATAATAATAAATTAGGGGGTCGGCCGGCTACTACCGTTTTTAAGGGCAGGACTTGCTAACATTCATACCACTTAATAGGGGGCTTAGGACATCTCCAAACCGCATATGATTTTTGCCTCCTGACCTTTGGTTTTGTGACTGCGTGATTTATCCCAAAATAACCATTTTTCCAAATCTATCTCCTCCTGGATACTAAATATTAAAACCACAGAATTACTGCCATATATAGACCTGATGTAGACCTCCAATAAAATGAAAAGTTTTTATAAAGTAATTTTTGCTAGATATGAATTTTTTTAGTTTGGGAAAAAACTCGAAAAATCCCATGCTAACAATCACAAAAAATTATGATAAAATTTTAAAAAGAGACTTCATTTTATTGTTCTAGAACGTCTTGCAAGCTATGTGCCAAATTTCAATACTATAGCTTTAAGAACTGAGGAGGAGATAGATTTTGAAAGGTCAAAAAATATAGTTTTGAGATCAGGCGTTCAAAGTTTTCTTTGTATTTCTACAAAGACAATGTTAATAAATCATGACAATTGTGAATGTATAATCATTTTTGGGTGTTAATAAGCCAAAATTATGTTATTTATCATAATTTAATCATAAATGAAAGATCCATTTGCTAAAAAAATCTTGCTTCTTTGAGCTCAAATCCCCCTGCCTTTTCCTGCTTCCAGGAGTATTATTCTCTTATGAGAGGGTGTCTGTGCCAAGCTACTCACTGTGGTAGTTTTATTTTAATTGTTGTTTCGAAACCATCATTTCATATTGCTATATAATTTTTTGTACATGTGCCAGAGCAATCTTTTATTTCGATCTCTCACTGATCTTTTTTCTACTTATGAGAACAAGTTCATTATCTTCCTCATCCCAATGCTCTTCACTATTGTTTGCTACTTCCGCCTCTTTCCAGCAATGACGTGCGTATACCAATACAGGAGTCTTGTGCGTGACCTGCAGTGGATGCATGGGGAAGTTCAAGGGTCCAGGCGTGGCCTGGCACCGGGTGAGCGGCGGCCCTCCTCGCATAATAGTACTCCACTCTCTCTTTCGCTAGATTCCACTAATATTATCGGTTCTTGAACTCTTGCAGGCTAATCTTCTTACTCTTGTGAGAATAAAAAGATGTTTTACTTGTTTTTCCTCTTGGCATGATGAAGTTTTGCCATAAGAAAGAAAAACAGACGTAAAAGTGATCGAATGACAGAGGTGAAAAATGACCCTGCACCTCATGACTCTTCTGATCACACTGAGGAAAGTAGCTGCTGTGACTCTGTTATGATGCGTGGAGTTGTGAGAGATCCCATTGCTCACAATTTGTTTGATATAAATGTATAATTATAAAAATGTACGATAACAGAAGACCACTACATTTTCTTGTAGGATCGATGTTTTGGCTCACTGAGTTACTTTTACTAAATACCCTGTAACTACGAAACTAAAAGGAATTTTGGCAAATGTTTCGTGGCAGGCACATTCTCCATTGCCATCGAAAGCGTGATATATTTTTTCAGGATTTTGATTTCGTCCTATACCTCCATATTGTAGCCGGCCGACTTAATACGATAAATTTAGAAACATACCAAGAGGTTAAGAATCGGGCCTGTTTCATTTTCGATGGGGTAAACGGGTTTGTAGTGTAAAGGATATTCACCCTTATCCATCTGGTAAAATGGACTGAAAATCGCACAACATTATGTTAAATCTTATTTTGCTTCATGGAAGTCCCGAATGATACGGTCTGTAACCATTGTACCATGACATTCTTCACTGGACATTAAGAAATTGTCATTTATATTAAGTAATAACAAAAAAATTATCATTATCATTATTAGCAAAATAAGGCAATAAGTACCAAATTATGGAATATTCTATAAAAGTTGTACGAAAAATACTTGAGAGCAATGGAAGTAACGCTTAATTAAGTACTGTGCTGTCAACCAAAGTGGTAACACTGTTTAAAGGAAGCAATAAACAACTACACGTGACTTTCGGGAGAGACTAGCTAGCCTGTGATTGGTCCATTCGCACTCTTCCCCCAAAACATCCCCCAGACTCCCGCACAGTGGAGGTGAGGAGAATAATCGAGACGGATGGGAATTTCACTGTTATGTTTGAGGCCAAAAAGACTATTTAGAGTTGGAAAATTAGCAAAAGCAGACTTGGACATGAAAATTTAAGTATCAAACTACGTTTTTATGTAATAAAACGATTTTTGCCCAAGTGTGGTGATTTGACGTTTTCGTAGTAGACGCCTTTTGTTAATGCTATTTGTAGACAGTAATTATTTCAGCAAGTAATATACCACAGCGTCGAAGCCAGTAATTATTGAGAGTCAGTTAATTTAAGCAGATCTGTCAATTAGCGTGTAATTAGTCAGACTATGAATGATATCCCAGATTTCAGATTGCCCTTATATTCCCACTTCATGACAATAGACACTCATGTTGGTCCTTCATCCTTGATCGTGATGAGGTGGCAGTACCGGGTGGATTGCTGTACTTGTGTGCGGTAAGACAGCCGCACTTGATGGCCGAGCCAGGCCGACGTCTTTCTTTACAGTGTTTCACGCGGCTGTAAGCTTCGAATAACTGTGGGAGAGTTATATGGTGGGCTACCAGTATAGACTAAAGGTGGTAGGCCTTTAAGTCTCAAGGAAAGGCTTAGTAAGCTGCAGGCTAAGGATATCAACGTATAGACTAAAGGTGGTAGGCCTTTAAGTCTCAAGGAAAGGCTTAGTAAGCTGCAGGCTAAGGATATCAACGTACTGGAAGTAATTAAATGCTTCCACTAAGTTTGTTTAAATTTTATCTAGATTATTTGTGAGGAAATACTTTTTTTTTGGGGGGGAGAAAAGTACTATTTAGCGGAAGTTCAAACGTTATATATTTTAACGATTGCAATAGCTATCTTAATATTTGTAATTTAATAAAAATCTTTAAATATAAAATTTGCGTTGTATTTAATACCTACTTTTAAGTACAGTTTCCTGTTTTTCGGTTAGATTAAGGAAAGTTTACTCAGAACCCATTACAATTTATCAAGTGATTAACCATCATCGGGGTTATACTTTTAAAAAAATAACAACACGGAATTCAGACAGAAAGACAGGTAGACAGACTGTCTTAGCGTTTTATTGTGGAATATGGTCGAGAATTATGCCCATAGTGCGACGCGACTGTTGCGTTTTTGGTTCCAAAATGCAAATAAAACACCCACGTGTGTGTGTGTAGTGTTTTATATATATATATATATATATATATATATATATATATATATATATATATATATATATATATATATATATATATATATATATATATATATATATATATATATATATATATACACACACTTACATATGTGTGTGTGTTGGTGTGTCTGTGTAAATTTTTTCTTTCATATATTCACGATTGATTCATATTTATTGGTAATTAATTTAGAGATGTATATAAATTAATAATCGTACTTCCATTAGCGTCAGTTGATTATGATGCTCGTTGAACTTCATGTTTCCAAACATTTTGATTATCGACTAAATAACGAACTACATTCCCCTTGTCCATCTGTTTATGAGAGCCGCTAACTACTCAGAGTTAATGGAGTCAATATAATTTCATTTACGATGTCAGAGAAATTGCCAGTTCTCCCATGAAGTCGCTTATTAAGGGCCGTTGTAAACCACTTAACTCTTAATTAATGCATAATGGTAATTATGCCGTAGAACAGTTCCCAACTTTCATATATGCAGGCTCTTATTATCTGCAGCTTTGACTTAAACCCTGGCTAATAAATTAAACCATGGGTTTGTTGCTATCTGTATACTTGCGTTTTGTGGACATACAATTTGTGATCATGTATGCATATGTACAGCCATGTTTGCTGACAGTTAAATATGTATGACCTTTGAGTTTTTGCTTCCAAATCACACATCACAACGTTTCAAAACTGTTGTGTATATCTACAGTATGTACATAACTCTTATATACGTTCCCAGTTGTGAATGGATATTTACATTTTCAGTGTAGTTGAAATACATGTGAAAGATAATGCTTAGACTGACCGCGTGATTGTATATAATTAGAAACTGCCATTCCCTATAGATCTTGCGTATGCGTGAGAGCCACAGGTCTCGTTTGTTGTACACATAATAATGTACGGTCGCGTGTACACTCATGTTTTATTTACGTAATACACAAATATCATTGACAATGTTTATAAAGTCCTGCGCATACATTTGTACGAAACTATTTTGAGACTAATGTATTACTGGTGGTTTGCGAAGAGAAATGTGGGATTTTTAATTAAAGAACAGCGTGAGACTGATTAATTATGAAGGTATGTCGTTTAAACAGTAGATTCAACCAGTGTAAAAGTGGTTCTTGCACATGGCGTCCAATAATTAAGGGTCTGCTGGAAACAAGAAACCATCCTGGTTTCTCCCATAACTGGGCAGGTGGTGAGCTAATCGTTTAGTCCTCTACCTGCAATAATCTAAAATGCTAAAGATCTTTTGATATGCTCGTGTACTTGTTTGTAGTGCTTTACGCAGTCATTTCAAAGAATTGGGAACGTTTTGAAATTAAATTTACCTTGGGATTGACTGCTCTTTGAAATTACAAGCTATTAAAAAACATGCCTTATTGAGATACTGGAGAAACAAATGAGAATTTAATACACAAACATCAATCAGCACCTTGGCTGGTTATCTGCCGTTATCATAATCCTTCTTCATGATAATTGCTGAAGAGGCAAGTACAGTCTTTGTCTGAAGTTTCCTTCTAGGTTAAGGTCATCGTTTTCGTCTTTCTAGAGTTTTCCATCGCGCTATTGCGAATATTTTGCGACGGAACTGACTGTCGTAATATGATTCTTAAAAAAAATTACTGTTTATGGCCTTATATTTATCTCTCGTATTTCATTTCGAAAAATTTCAGCACCGAATACCTAACTAATTAGCTTCAGCAGTTATCATCATTTTTAAGAGACAGTCCAAGATAGCAGGAAAAAAGTAGCTTAAACCTATTGGCCAATAACCACAGAAATCATGGATAGAACTGTTGTTGTGTGTTGAACAGTTTTTCAAGGACAACTGATGGTTCCAAAAATTTGTGACATAAAGATTTTCAAGGTTTTGATGACTTCGGTTATCAGTAGAACACAATCAATATAAAAAGTAAGTAAAAAATTTCAAGACTTTTTTTTCTTTAACTTTTCTTGGCAGTACCAGACCTCATGGATGAAATATGTTGAGAGCTTTCGAAATGTGTCTGTCTGTTTGCCATGAAAGGCTGGAAAACAACAGGATGGCTCTCTTATTCCAACCTGGGAATAAGATATTCCAGGCAAATCTCGTACCAAAGGTTTGTTTATGTTTCTGTTTATATATATATATATATATATATATATATATATATATATATATATATATATATATATATATATATATATATATATATATATATATATATATATATATATATATATATATATACATATATATGTGTGTGTGTATGTATATCAGATGGAAAAGGCGTTTACGGTGTCTTTTCCATTTAGTGTTTCTTGTTATCCGATCTTTCGCCTATTGGTATCTTCAACACAGTGTAATCAGAGGTTAAAGAAAAATGGCTTATTGAGAGCCATGTGTCTTCGAACTATTAGGGTTACTAACGCCACAGTCAGAGTAGTGGGAATTTCACTCGGATCCTTTAATTATGTCTTCATTGTTCCCAGCTTGTTCACTTAGATAAACAAGTCTCATTGCTTTTTGGCTTACCCGAATCATGTTGCTTCAATTAAACCATTCCAATTTCATGCGAGGCTTTTTGATACTGTATATTGTACGGAATCTTTGTAAATTAGTTTAAGCTTTATCAGTCTGAACTTTTAATGAGTTGTTTATTAATCACTGTTTGAAAACTCAGCCACACAAGTTGCAACTGCATAGTATATCCTCTTGTGTCCTCATCACATTTTAGACTATTATCTTACCGCGTAAATAATCTGATTATAACTTCTGAATAATATAATTGCAAGATTATGCAAGGCTGTATACTCAAGCATGGGAATCATATTTTATTTAAAATGATTTCTGTTATAAATGATTTAAACATAGCGGGAAATACTGGGTTTTTATAAAATGCCCCAATTCCATTTCATCCCTGTCCTTTCCTGGTATCGAACGCAGGTCTGTTCAGATGAGAGTAGACGATGGTAACAATTGTAATATGAAAGTGAGAACTACAGAGAGAGAGAGAGAGAGAGAGAGAGCGTTGGGAAAGAGCCTCATAGTCATAAATTTCATCTTGCAATCAGTTCAGAAATTATTGGCTGAGAGAAATCGCATTCAACTTGATGCCCAACTGTTTGGGAAAATCTCAGTAATATCCATTAAGGGGATACACGTTTAATAAATTAATTTCTAGTGTCATATATTTTGCCTCTTCCCATTAGAGTGAACTATATTTCGTATCAATGTAAAATATAATGATTTAATAGGATATTTTATAATTTTGTATTATAAAAGTTTTATTTCTTGTAAAAGCTCAACGCCATTTTACAGAATGGCGTTAGGGACATGTCTGGTGGAGTTCCAAGCGTTAATTATTCCTTGGGCTTTTGTAGTAAGGTGGCCCTTTCCTTTTTCCCCTGCCTTTGACTGTCAGATAAGCACCGGGATCTAATTGGATCGCCCAAGAAAACCAGCATAGATAATCGCCATTCAGAAATAAATAATAATAATACTATAGTTGCTGAAATTTAATTTCAGTCAGTCTTGCCCTTGAATTGTGCTACCAGAAATTCGATTTATATTTAAATTTGTGAAAAGAATGCAAAGGTATTGGGTTGAAGTCATCTCTCCATGTTCCTCTTGCCTTACCTGTAAGTGAAGTCTGTTTCGTAAGTAAAGTAGTTGTTCCTCTGCATCAAGAACAAAAGGTTCTCTCTCTTTCATAATTCTCTTAACTTTCTTTAATTTTCTTAATGCATACCTGCTGGAATGTTTGATGCATTAAGTTCTGGGAGTGATTCTAAGTTCCTAACGATCAAATATTTGAAGAAAGTTAATTTCATGTTGGCTTTTGCCTGCGTGAATGATGCTAAGTTTGGTGAACGCACGATGATGAAGAGATCATTCTAATGATGTTATTTCGCATTTTCCTGCCAGAGTCATCTTATTTATGTAAAATCTGCTATCTTGTAAGCCACGGGGAGGTCAAAATGGGAAGGTTAAGTATATCTTAGTTTAACCAGACCACTGAGCTGATTAACAGCTCTCCTAGGGCTGGTCCGAAGGATTAGATTTATTTTTACGTGGCTAAGAACCAGTTGGTTACCTAGCAACGGGACCTACAGCTTATTGTGGAATCCGAACCACATTATAGGAGAAATGAATTTCTATCACCAGAAACAAATTCTCTTGTTCTTCACTGGCCGGTCGGAGATTGAACTCATGACCAACAGAAAATGGGAAGGAAAATATGCCAAACTAGCCCAGTTCCTATGGAAATAAGGTGAAATAAGGAGAAGGAGAAAATGGGAAGGAAAATATGCCTTAAACTATCCCAGTTCCTATGGAAATAAGGTGAAATAAGGAGAAGGAGAAAATGGGAAGGAAAATATGCCTTAAACTATCCCAGTTCCTATGGAAATAAGGTGAAATAAGGAGAAGGAGAAAATGGGAAGGAAAATATGCCTTAAACTAGCCCAGTTCCTATGGAAATAAGGTTAAATAAGGAGAAGGAGAAAATGGGAAGGAAAATATGCCTTAAACTAGCCCAGTTCCTATGAAAATAAGAAGGTGGAATAAGGAGCAGGCCCATTGACATCAAATACGGAGAAAAGTAGTCATTTGAAGAGAGCAAAGGAAATGATTTTTGTCATATGTGAACAAGATCAGAATTTCTTCGTAGTATGTTAGAATTAATTACTTAGAAGCATAGCAATAGTGAATCTTTGCAAAGCTATAAGTCACAGCTAGCAAAGGAAGAAAAAGCATAGCATAACTGAGTAACAGCTTCCCTCACCATATGAAGCAGGAAAGCATAAATCGAGATGTAGAAGGAGGTTTGGAACAGTTCGAGGTATATGCTTTAATAACCCAAGTCCCTAGGCCACCAGCATAAGTTTCCATAAGCTCAGGGCTACTGATACCAAAGCAGCTGCCTAACTACGTCAGTTATCTAGAAACTCTTGGAAGTGCCGCAACTGACATTGTTTGGAGGAATTTGTTAAAGAGGAAGGCTGATAGAAGTAACTGACTTGAGAGAGATTTCAGGGGTACCCATAGAGAAAGATGTTGTGTTGTATTGGACCGGACTTATTCCATCACACTGGATACAGAAAAAAGTAATGGACGCGTTGAGTCCGACTTCAGTTTGGATTGAGTGAAGCCTCGAAGAGTGATGTGTTGAAGTATCCCAGCAGTGAGATGACAGAAAGGTCCTGTGGCAGGAAGAGAGTTGCAAAGATACGAACTAATAGCAGAGAAAGCTTTTTTTTTTTAATGGGGATATGATACGAGGGATATTTAAGATCCACAAGGTTAGCTACGAGACGTGTTAATATCACCCAAAAAAGAAAACAGCATTTAAATTAAAAGGTGATTAAATGTTTTACACATCACGATAAGGTAGGGAAGACGTCAGTGGATAAATGGATTTAAAAGCGGAGACGATGAATGATAGGGTTAAGCGTTGGTCCTCTATGGGATGTTTTGTAAGGCTCGCCGAAAGTTACGTTTCTGGTGAATGTGGCCTGTAAATTTTTTACACTTAAGCTCATAAAAGCATAAAGCGCCAGATACTGTGGTATGCTGGCGAGAATGAGTTTATTTTGGCTCTAGTAAAACGGATTTGAATTCAACATATCTCTGCTTGTAAGGAAATAAATCCTTATCCTTGGTATTCTGGTTGGCTAACGGTAACTCATTCTATAGTACGAGGGATCGAATCTTCCAGAGAAGGAAGATACTCAAATGTTTATTAAATGAGTAGTGAAAGCAGTAGGGTTATCATGAGTTCACTCTCTCACAAAATTAGCCAGCCGATTACTCCAAGAATTTGGTCCAATTATTCGATCCGTACCTCTGTAAATGATAGCTTATTCATTTGGGTTTATGAAACAAAACAGCTCAACCGCTTATGATAAGTCTTATTATCTTCGAAAATAACATTTTATTTTGTTTGAAAGAGAAGACTACAATTCATGACTTGCTGTCATTTTCCTCCCTATTCACTTATAACAATCACTCAGGGATTTAGCAAAATAATAGTGAAGTTTTAACTTGCTATGAAAAGGGGATCAGATACTGTGCGCATAAAGCTGGATGTGTTGCTAGAAAATACCAGAAGGCCAGAGAATTAAAGATCTAATTAGGTCGCCATTACGGAATCCTGAAATCAGGTTATGTTCAGTGAATTTTAAAAAGGTTAATCTTCAGCTCATCCAGTGCTGAATGCTGGTGATATTAACCCAACTACGCAGGTTGGTCAGAATAAGTCTAGAGAACTAGGCCAGCAACTATTACTTTTATTTGTTATATATATATATTTTTTTTTCTCGCAACCTTTTTTCAATCATCCATTGCAGAGAATATCATATTCGGATATATTATCGGCGAACAAATGTGTCATTTTAAATGAATATTATGAATGTCAGAGTCAAATAAAGAGCTTATGGAGTCTCGTTATGACAGAGATAAAGAAAGTTTTATTCCACATTTTTTGGTGGTATGCCAGATTCCTTTGTCAGCTAGAACGTTATTGACGAAATTTCATCGCAATTTCCTTTAAAGGCTGGTCATAACCCATGGCCCAGTTCCTAGGATTGTCACTTTGAGAAGCCTCCGAAGAAATAGTTCAGCCTTGTGACAATAGACTTTTAGTTCCTGAGTTAGGTTTCATTCATTTTTATCTTTGTCGAGTTTCTGCAGCAAAAAGTAATATGATCGTGCTTTTAATTTATTGCTTGCGTGGATGCACCTTAAGCGCAATACTTACTTGCTGTTTTTCTCACTATTACTACTAATATTTTTGCTTCCTGCTGTTGTTGTTGTTACTGCTGCTAACTGCTATCTCTGCTGCTCTTACTTTGAGTAGTTTTGTTACTAATATTTTTGTTTTAGCTGCCGATTGTTTTGTTTTTTACTATATGCTTGTATTTGTTTTCCTTTTCATTTTTTCTATTGCCCAAGAGCAATTAGAAGTGTTACTTATTAGAACCTTAGGCCACTATAATTAAAATGATTTAGGTTGAGTCATTTTGTCGCTTGTTGTACGTGTAGCTTTCATAATTGGATTGTTGCCCAAACTGCCGTGGATGTAGGATGTCTGTTGTTATTAGGTCCTGAAGCTAGAATAAAAGAACGTTGTCATTTCCCATTTTTCGCTCATTTTTGTTTTTAACTTTTATGTTTTTTATTTCAACTTGTGATTTTTTTATTCTTTGAGTTTTGTTTCAACTCCTGTTATCACATTTATCTGTTTATCGGCTGCCGTTATTATCAACAAGTTTACCTTGGCGAAAGACAGCTGAACATAAACAAAAGGTTTTTGGTGGAATAATGTGATATCTTCTACGTTTAATGCGCACAGTGGCATAAATTTTGACACAGTTTTGCATTATAGTCAGTTTCGCTTCGGAAGCACTTCGCTGTTGCTCCTCGTTGGCTTATGGTAAAAAGCCTTCTTTCAAGTTTTAGTATCAGTTCGATCATTTACGTTTCAGAGGTAATGTAAAGATCGTCTCTTTACATTACTTCTGAATCCCTCAATACCATAGAAAGTAAGTCAGAATGCAAAACTTGCTGGTCGTTTATTCCCGATTAAAAAACTAAATTGTGATAGACAGATGTCACTAGCAAACATTCTGTAGTTAAAACCGTTCATATTTGTTAGTTACTCATTGCTACATGTCTAAAGAACTGGCAACTGCGTTATTTTAAAAGGAGAAGCCTGTGGTGTGGGATACTCAGTGACCATTATGTAATCCTAACTCAAGGAAGGACTGTTGGATGGAGAGACCCACTTTTGTTTTTACCTCTGTTAATACCGCAACCGCTGTTTTTACGCTGCATAATCCTTGAGGAACGAGAAATATACTGATATATGAAAAGAGAAAATAACCTTACTGAAGTCTGCTGCGGAAGGAACTTACTGGGCATTGTAAAATAAACTGACGATCATTCAATTAAAATTTGACTAAAACTACTAATAAAAACTAGATAAATAGGAAATAAAAAAAAACTGGGGTGATTGCCATTCAGTATGCATGACAGAATATTAAATAAACAGCTTGTACCGCTTTTAATATAATTAAGATCCTATATAGTTCTTCTAGACTACGTATTAATACAAATAAATTGTTTAAGTTACTAACGGTACAGACACACATCCAATATTGTGGTACTTCAGCCCAGGTTGTTATTGCAGGATCCGTGTGAGATCGAGTTGGCTTAGAGTAGGACGTCGTGTCAAAACAAGGAATGGCGTTTTCTGAAACCGTGTTGCTTTTCATAAAGTATTTCCGGGAAATTGTTAGCCAACTCAAAGGTTCACCAGCGAGAACCAGTGTAATAGTATTCTCATTAAAACATCAAATGAAGAAGTGTTGTAGATAAATACATTGGCATATGCTGGTGAAAGTAATAGTTGTTTTTGTATGACAGTTTCCACAGTAAATGCCTAATGCGAAGTTGCTAAACGTCCCAAAGAACACAAAACAAACTGTTTCATACGACAGGGCCAGAAAAGAAGTAAAGCGGTATCCGAATGAGCTAGACTAATGGGTCATTGGCTTCGTGTGTCGTTTATTTAAATTCAAAGGACTAGAAGCATGTCAAAGTACGTACCTGTTTTGAAAACAAAAATGTGGGGTTATGACAGGAATTATTAATTTCCATTTTCATGGGGATAGTATTACCATGTTTGATAAATAATATTCATTATGAAAGATATAAAAGTAATAACCAGCAGCTTCCTTCTCTCTCTCTCTCTCTCTCTCTCTCTCTCTCTCTCTCTCTCTCTCTCTCTCTCTCTCTCTCAAAATCCATTTCACTTCCTTCGGAAGTCGCCACGAAGTTATAAAACGAAATCTCTCTCTCTCTCTCTCTCTCTCTCTCTCTCTCTCTCTCTCTCTCTCTCTCTCTCTCTCTCTCTCTCTCTCAAAATCCATTTCACTTCCTTCGGAAGTCGCCACGAAGTTATAAAACGAAAGTAAAAAGCTGCGGAAGGTTTCAGGAAACCTTAAGGACTACTTGAGATGCTGCAAAGACTTTAATGTCCTTAAAAGTGCAACTGGACATTTTTAATTTTTGTTTCATCCCTGCCCAGGTTTTCGTCGCTTGCCTTTTTCCAACTGTAATTCTTTTCGAATTAGGTTCATTTCTTCATGCAAAAATTTCCAATTCTTTTGTCCACCATTATTTTTTATAGAGATTGAATTCATCCTATTTTCAATCAAGTCACTTTTCGTAACACATGAAATCATTAGAAAAAGTAAGGAAGTCAGTTGGCAGTTTTACAGTATTTCTTGGGAAAAAATTATATAACATGAAGGTGTCGTTTCATAATTTTTTTTTCAAAGTGGAAAAAGCGTATATCATTCAGAAGAAAAATTAGAAAAATTTTCAAAACCCTCGTAAATGGATTCATAGCTTTCTTTCTGCCACAAGTCTTGCAAAATCTACTTCCAGAATGACTGGAATTACTGACTTACATCCTTGTAAGGAGCTTTAATTTGTTGGGTTCCAGGCCTCATTATGACCATTGCTGTTAGCACAAGACTACAAAGTCTCTGTAAAAAGTTTCAGTAACTCTTGGCTTCTCTTATGCTCAGTCCTTTTGTATTATGTGGGGACCAACACGAGTGTAATGCCACAAGTGATGATTTAGCCTCTTGCTTCTAGTGTTTCAAAAGACGGATTCTTAGTTACTAATGCCTCCTATACTCATGTTCATTACGCTTATTTCTAGCGAGGAAAGAGATTTAATTGTGATATATTTCTTGACATTTATCATCCCAGTAGTTTATACGGAACTTGAAGAGATAAATCAGGAAGGACTAAGTGTGTACTGAAGTCCCCGAATATATCTAACACACACACATATATATATATCTATATGTATATATATATATATGTGTGTGTATGTATATACAGTACATATACTTTATCAATATATATATGTGTGTGTGTGTAATTCATCTTGACTTCTTAAGTGCAAATGTTCTTTTATATTTTGGTCGAAGAGCCTAGTAAATGAGCTTAGAGGTGAAAAACACAGGTAATAACTTCCAAATGTTCATTTTAATAGTCTGTTGTTATTATACGAAGATACTTGCATCCAGTACCCATAATTTGGCTTCCGTCATGAAAAATAGTGATAATTTATGAATTCCTTTGGCTAAAGTTAATTTTTTAACAAGCGGCCTAAAGATTAAGTACACGCAAATTTAAAACCCGATATCAGATTTTGGGCGATTTTGCATTTACCCGGCCCATTATAGTAAATTAATCAGCTAAGAGCCTCTTGCATAGTGGAGAGATCATAACCATATTCCATGAAAGCATTCACATAATGCTTCAGTCCCTGCAAGCATTCACATAATGCTTCAGTCCCTGCATGACTATTGAACAGTCATTCCCAAGCGTTCTCGGCTGTTCCGTTTTAGTGCTTATTTCCAGGAGACTGACATCTCCATGATTGGCTTCCAATAATCATGTCTTACTCGATTCTCTCATCCCACGTGCACATCCCCTGGAATACTGCTTAACTTCATCGCTTCTGGGAATTGCAACTGAAAGCGCTATGAAGGAAAACACTTCAACGAAGTTCAAAGCCCATAAAAGAGGCGTAAAATTGAGACACTTTTCTATTCACTCGCCGAAGTGCTTTGCAGATACCAATACCAATAAAAGGAGGAGAACCAATCCCCCAACCTTAGAGAAAATTTTTTCATAAGTTTATGATGAGATTCGACGCTCTCTGCGTTACTTGGTTAAGATATGCAAATGCTTTTCCACCAACGAATTCCTTTCACTTCTCTATCCATGAAGTGCTCAAAGGCCAGTGAAGAACCCTATGGATTTTGCACGTATTCACTCTCTAATCTAATGCTTAGGTTCATGTAAACATTTGTTCTGAAGTTTATTGAAAATGAGAAAAAGAAAGAAACATAGAGAAACGTATTCAAGCGCAAACACACACTCACACATACGCATGTTTTGTCTTATTGTTTTATTTGTTTTCGTCTTTACATTTTAAGCTTTGTTTTTATGTATTTTGTATAGTATTTTCTAGCAATTGATATCGGCATTAATATGCCTTGATGCCACGACCGCCGAGTACTTTCAGTTCATCAATCAACCAAAGTTGATGGTGAATATGTGTGAATATTACCAATGCTTTTCCAAAATAGGTTTAAAGGTTATTAAATATGCCTTGAATCAGCTGAGGCTTCTTTGGGAATACCGTACTTGATATGCTTCAGGCTATTAACATGCCTGACTTCAGATTCGATAAGTCAGTATCCGGGTCAATACACTTTCATTGATCATTTTGAAAAATAATAAAAATCGAATTAATGAACATAAATAAAAATGCTTAAACATTTCATACGAAAGAAAACTTTGGTGAAAAAGAATCCAATCCAAAGAAAATGAAGGATGGTAGCTACTACATCTTTTTTTATTTTTTTTCGAGGAATGGTTCTAGCAAGATCGTCTTTGTAGAAGCATAAGCTCCTTTGGAACTATAAGCTTACTGCAGTTGGTAACTTCATAAGTTTTAGTTGATTACCGCTTTTGATGTAAAATTGCATTTACACCTTTTTTTGCAGGTCCAAACCTTGAACGATATTCTTAAAACAACTGATTAAATAGAGTTATATAAAGTCTTAAACCAAAGGATTTTTTTCCACTATGAGATTACATGGCAGCTTTTTCATAACAGTTATATAAAAAGTTAATTAAAGCTACCTACCTTTTCATGCATCATTTGCTTCATTCAGTAACTCGTTCGTTCCATCCTAAAGCCCTTTAGACCAGGACATTTTCTATTTTGGCGTTGAAATTTTTCATGGGATAAAAGCAGAACGAGAGCCATCCTGTCATGAATTCAGGTCCATGTTACGGAATGAATAAGTTCCGTACAAGCATTTTTCTTGTGAAAATAGCTGTGTGTTTTGGGAAATTTAGTTAATATATTTTTATTGTAAATTTCTATATTTCCGCCGATCATAGTAGGGATTGAATAAGAAGGTATCGCTTTGTCTTTTTTTCTCGAGAAGAATGGGGAAGTCGTAATTTATAGGATTTAAGATATGAGAGTTGCTTTATTCTCATATTTCTGGGTGAAACATCATTCGGTTTATAATAAATTGATGAATGATTAAGCAGATAAGATGTTTTCAGAACAAGAGACGTTAGTACATTTCTAATATATTATTAACTTATCGGGGATAATTTCTTAAGTTTTAGTTTCTTAAAGATATATTTAACATGTATAACAAATAAATCAACCCGGCAAAAGGTCGAGAGTACTGTGTAGATGCCCATCTGTTTTCCTCCGAGGAAAGATCTTTACTTCTCTGTTTTCGGTACAGTCTAAAAAAAAATATGATGTATATACTCTAGTTATTTCTTTTGTTCGTATCCCTTTCTTCTCTTCCTTTTTGGTGATCCAATATCTTAAACTCAATCATAATTCAATTCTCACTTTTCATTGGAGAATAAATCCTTTGGATGAGACCTATGCGAATCTGTACAGGCAACTACGTGGTTTTTGTAGACTTATGCATATTTATTACAATAGTAATAAAGATATGCCTCTCTCTGAGTCAAATTTTTTATATGGAATATTTGACTCGTGAATGCAAGCTACAAAAACCCCCAAGAATGAACAAGAATGAAAATACAGTGTGGATGAAAGACACTGGTAGTTTGTATGTGAGCTGTAGACCGGTCATTCAGAAATTGCAGACTTAAGCAGTTATTGGTGAGTGCTCTATATTTGATTAAAAATATATGAGATTACTGGATGGAGAAATAAAAGAAATGTTCTGTTTATCAGTGAATCCCTGCAAGTGCCTCCATTTATGGAACGAAACTTGCAATGAAAGGTGAATTGCTGTTACTGTTGTCGTTAGTAATACGTTCGCTACAGTTCTGCCCATCCGATCCTTTGAGATGAAACACGTTGGCTATGTAAGCTGTGCGTGGGTGAAAGCCTTGGGGCCTGAGATGTCATTGGCGTGTACTGTAAATCCTCGTCACTGCGTGATCAGCAACATGATCCATCTCTGCCCCCGGGACATTGATAGGCTGTAATTGATTGGAGCGAGTTACTTAAAGGGTGAGTGCTGATGTAGGCCATAGATAGAGAGTATGAGTGGGAGACAGATAGACAAGTTGAGGGAGGTGTAAATTCAGGCTTAAGTTTAGTAGATTTCTTAATATGAGTATTCACGTAGATGTGGCAGTCTCATTATAATATAAATGATCAAACATAATGGATTATTTCCCGTAGCGTTTTCACGCCAAACTCTAAACGGAAATGGGATCGTCTTTCCATTCCCCTCCTTTCCATATGTAAGATATCGTTTTTCAAAATTTTTAAAAGTTCTTATGTATATATACTTAGGGCCCTCAGACATAATAACGTATGTACAATGATTGATTCATGTTTTTTTTTCGTCAGGCTTAAAAGCTTAGTTTCGAGTTTCGAAAAAGTGGAAGCACTTTGCGAGGAAACAGTATACTATTAAAAAATATTGAGAAAGGTATATATTTTTTTTTTATCAAACTTTAAAGTCGCCGTCGACGTCTACTGCAGAGATTAGCAATAACACATTTCGTTTAAGTTTTTCCTTTACTGTACTTTGATATTTTTGTTTTTGTATAAATTAAGTCAGTGTTATTATCTTCCATCTCAAGACTCAGGACTGGATATAATGGTAAACCTTATTATGAAATGGTGAAAATCTCCTCTATTTCGGAAACAGGTTCAATATCCCTGTGATGTTATTCGAATAAAAAATGAGGTATCTCTTGGGCTTAACTCGTCTACCCAGAATCAGTCCTATCGGTTTACTGCCAAAATAATCTGATAGCTTCGTTTTCTCATTTTCTTACACTAACGTTTTGCCATAATATCCATGTTATTGACAAACTCGTTCCCGCATAGCTACAGCTACGTTTTTGTATAAGAACCGTTTGTGCCGGGGACAAGAGACATCCATTCATAAATCAATAGCTCTATTTTTAGTATAGCCAGAATCAGTACGATACAGTCAGGGCTATACTTGGAATGCATTTAAAAATCTATCTTATATTTTGGTCTCTGTCAGCACTCAGTTTGAATATCTTTTGTCACTGGCCCTCACACATCGGGACACACACACACAAATATACTTTTGTTACACGTAGTTGGAGTAAAACAACCTCGTATTCAAGCACTTTAAATATTATTTATTCGATTTACATTTCGGTTCCAAAATATTGCTGTCGGACATTCGTGTCATATCGTGACAATTTTGATATGATTATTTTATTAGTAACGAAGGACAACAGAAGAAGCATCCCGTGCTGGCGTGAGGCAATTGAACAACAAAATGAGGGCTAAGATACAAACTCAAAATCATCGGAAATTGTGTAAAATCATCAGTGTTCCTTGAATGCATTGATCTCTAGCAGTGACGGAGCTCAGTTTGGTCAGCAATGCCCGTCTTGTTCTCTTCACCGTAACAAATATTGCTTTTATTCCTTACTATACTTTAACAGGTTCATTTTCTCTCTCTCTCTCTCTCTCTCTCTCTCTCTCTCTCTCTCTCTCTCTCTCTCTCTCTCCTTTTTAATTTACCGTTGTCTTCTTGTGATATGATATCGTACATTACATAATTATGTTAATAGAAGTTATAGATGTTTCTTCCATTTTTGCAAATATCCTACATGAATTATCAGCGGTAAAAAGTCTGTAAACTAGTTGTTGTATCAATTATGCATTTATAACTGTATATAGTACCCCACTATGTAAAGTATAGACATTTTCATACTTTCTCCATTTTTTACAGCGCTTCATGTTTCACTCAGCCCTCATTATGTTAATATTCACTTCGGTATATTTATTATTAGTCACTTACGTGTTCATATTCGTGTATTTTAAATGCATCGCTTTTTGTATTTTAGCGCAACAAGGTTTGTGAAATATTTCATCATGTCTCACAAAACTATGAACAAGCTTTTGCTCTTAGGTGTAAATACCGCCTTCTAATGATTAAAATGTTATAATGCAACAGATATTATTGAATGTCCATCACATCGTTTCCTTACGTTTACATTTTATGCTGTTTTGATATTTTCCCAATGACCCTTTTTATAGGAAAAGAAATAGTTTTCTTACGCTACAGTACAAAATAATGGAGACTGACTCCCTCTCTCTCTCTCTCTCTCTCTCTCTCTCTCTCTCTCTCTCTCTCTCTCTTCTCTCTCGCTAAGTAGGCGGATTGACCATAGCTAACTCTCAGAATTCTCCATTAGCGTTATTAAATTGCGGCAGGTATTTTGCTCATGTAATATTTAATATGTTTTCTAAAGCTTTTCAGGTTTCTTATTAGCAAAATGGAATATTATAATAAGCACTTTATCATCCCTGCAGCTCCTGAAATTTATCTGCACGTGTCTTTGTGCATATGTGTGCGCGCGTGATATATTCATTATGAATGAAAAATTATTATTATTGGACTTCTGGTTCCTTCTTGGTGGTTATTTGATGCGCCAGAGCTTCCTTTGCGGTTATTTGCTTTCTAAATAAAAAGTAGAGTTACAGTTTTTAGTATTCTTTTTCTCATTTATGCATGTACATCTGCAACCGCAGTTTCTCGATAACTCCTCCCATTGGTTAGTTCCTCGTTGGGTGGGTGGGTTCCGTTCTCAGCTAGCATTCTGCTGACCGAGTTCAGACTCCGACTGACCAACACAAGAATAGGAGAATTTATTTCACAGTGATAAATTCATTTCTCGCTATAATGTGGTTCGGATTCCACAATAAGCTGTAGGTCCTGCTAAGTAACAATTGGTTCTTAGCCCGTAAAATAAATCTATCCTTCGGGCCCAGCCCTAGGAGAGCTGTTAATCACCTCAGTGGTCTGTTAAACTGTATATATATGTTATATAGTATATATATATATATATATATATATATATATATATATATATATATATATATATATATATATATCCTCCACATACTTCGTCTGATTTCCTGTATTTATTGGAAATAATTATATTTGGGACACTCAAGCATTATATAAATCTGCAGCTCGGAAAAATGTTTTAGGTTTATGGGAATAACAGCAAGATGGAAGTTTGACATTTCCATTGTGCATTCAACCAACTTTCATATCTGCACCCATTTAGAAAGCGAACGGATTAAGTATATAAATCCTTCCTTCGAGTTTCAGAAAGTAGATATTCCAAGGGAAGTGGATCCTATGTTGTGGAGAAACTCGACGTCTCCGACCTCGCCTCAAAAGCGCATCTTCTTTAGGCTGGACGGTGGTCGTGCATGGGCGATTTCTGCTATGGAAGACAGGATCGAAGTCTTACATAACAGGAAATGTGTTTGACCTGCTTCTTGTTATATATATATATATATATATATATATATATATATATATATATATATATATATATATATATATATATATATATATATATATATATATATACATATATAATATTTAAGCTACAAACGTTCTTTAATATATATATATATATATATATATTCGCTCTATAATACATAAAATAATATATTTTCATATATGTTACCGAAGGGGAATTTTTAGTTGATAATAAGTTCTTCGCCTCGTGAGCTCGAACCACGGAAGACAAAAACTCAGGACTGCAGTGACGCGATTTTAACCACGGCCATGTGGTTAAAATCGCGTCTCTGTAGTCCTGAGATCATGTCCTCCGAGACGACGAACTTATTATCAACTAAAAAATTGCCCTTTGGGTAACATATATGAAAATATATTATTTCCGAGGTAGAGCGAATTGGATATTAAAGGACGTTTGTAGCTTAATGCTTGTATATGAATCACGGTGATGTGATAAAAATTCATATATATATATATATATATATATATATATATATATATATATATATATATATATATATATATATATATATATATATATATATATATACTGTATATAAACATAGACAGAAAAATGGGAGACATAAAGGAAAGAGAAACGAGGAGCAATATCAGTTTGGCATTCATTCCCTAGACTGTCTTCGTTTCTTTTAATTAAGAAGTGTGTGCTCAGCTCCCTTTTAGATAAAGGTCATCACTTCTCTGCCTGGAAGTCTCGTTTCGTAGAACTAAGCTATTCATAAATTATAGCTTCTCGGCTTTTAGTACTTTAGTTTGACTGTGACAGCTCAGTACTATTTCCGTGATCAAGTGTCTGTCGTATGAACTGACATTTTCATTCTTCCATATGTTTCAACATTATCTTTACTCAATTTATTCTTCGAGGATCATATTTCTCTCATTCTCAGTTTGTCTCTTTCTCTTATTTTCACTCTTTTTTCTGCCTCGTAATTTACATGGAATATATATATAAAATATATATATATATATATGTATATATATATATATATATATATAGACATATATATATATATATATAATATATATATATACTTATAATATATATATAAGTATATATAATATATATGTATATAGATATATATATATATATATATATATATATATATATATATTAATGCATACATATACTATATACATATATATATATACAAGTATATATATAATATAAATATATTGAAATACGATAATGGATTTGCTTTTCCCAAAATTAGAGAAAATTCATCATTTGATAAACTTGTTTTTTGTTTTCAGTGACCAGACTTCATTTTGCCTGTCACAAATGATGATAGTTATCTGGTGAAAAACCCAAACATAAGGAAGCCGGAGAACTAACTGGTTATTTCCTTATCAAAGCACCATACAAGGTACATGTCTTGTAACCTGAGAAATTTAACAGTAATGTTGAAGCTTAAATACTTTATTTTATTCGAAATTTAGAGGTGAGTAATAGATTTTCAGTTAGTGTAAATGCATACCAGTACAAATCGCAGATATGCGTAATATCATTTTCGATATGCTACCCAGAATAATTTTCGTATAGTTACAGGTATCAAGCTGATATCTTGTATTAAGAGAGCATCGTTCATTTTATGTTTTAACGTAGAAGAAAGCACCGCAGAATATGCTTCACTTTCAAATCTGGCCATTTCCCCGCCAACTCTACAATGTCATATTAAATCTGAAAATAACAAAAGGTCGTTGAATAATCAGAATAGTAAAACTAATCAGGTGTGCAACAACTATTAATTGATACATATAAAAATACATAGATTCAAAGGCAGTTGCTATTGAATAATGTATCGGAAAAAGAAAGATGGAGAATGATGACCAAGTATCCGTCCGTCATTCTAGATGATGTGCTTGAATGAACGTACAGACAATAGAAGTTTTATGATGTACAAAAATTGGCGGTACTATTCAACCTTTCCTTGAGACATCCATTATGAGAAAAAGTTTTCTTTGGATTTTTTCACATTGAACTCTTTAAGGCATACTTCAGATAAACACTGTTTAGCTTGAAATGAATTTGCAATCTGTCTTTCAGTATAACAGGAATGAGCTGTATAACTTTCAGTATATCCATAACTTTCCAACAGAAAAAAGAGGCAACGGAAATTTTCTCAATATTCACAGAATCTAAACATACGCACGAATTGTGTATGAGAAGGACAGTCTTAAACTTATCTGTCGAGGATGATCGACAAAGTGACAAACTCCTGTCACAGTAAGGCTTCAGATTTCCTGGGGGTTTCAGATATGGAACATAGAGAAATTGCTTCCCTGTTGAAAAGTTTGATGAAAATTATAATTGGGGAAACAGAAAGGCTTGTTCTCTGTTCCCGGAAGTGACGCTCGTTTCCAGGAGAAACTTCCGATCGATCATGGCGGAACAAAGGGCATTCAGAGCGGGGATGTCAGCCGCGGAAATGAAGTACATCATTGTTGGAATATCAGTGAATTGAAACGGACATCAGTGCTTTGATATTCAAAAACGGAGTATTAGGACGCGAAAAAGCCTGCAATTGCCATAATAGTCTGCTAGTCGGTAACAAAGAGCGTTTCTTGCCTGAAAAAGAATTCGGGGATGAAAACGTCAGGGCGTCGCAGTATATATGTGTGTATGTTTCCATGTGTTATGTACGTGTGTATGCGGAACACACACACATGAATGTATATATATATACATATATATATTTTTAGGTATTTTATATGAAATTCTTTCTAAACTTCTTTTTTCATTTTTAGTTTTATATTAAAATTCATTGCGGCGTCAATAACCTCTATGTTGTGACGCCAGTTTTAATAGAAATAATCAATCCAATCAATTCTGTCCAGAGATGTGATTGGTGTATTAATGCACAGAACAGAGTGACCGTGTTAACATTATACATATATATATATATATATATATATATATATATATATATATATATATATATATGTGTGTGTGTGTGTGTGTGTGTGTATATATATATGTATGTATATATATATATGCAGTATATGAATAAAGAGAGACAGAGACAGAGCGTGTGTGCTCTTGTATTATTGCTGGGCCTATTTCATTGCAGCCTAGAAATATAAAATAAAACCTTTATAATAAGGAAACTGCCATGACCATAAAATCATCATGAATCAAGTCCAGCGTCATACAGATCGTAGGAAGATCGCTATCAAATACAAAACACTTCGGTTGATTAACTGGAGGTTGACATATAATAGGTTCCCACAAGAGGGAGGTTCCCACCTAAAAGGGGACATCGTCATGACTGATGATACCATAATGGATAACTGCTGCGATAATTTCTCTCTCTCTCTCTCTCTCTCTCTCTCTCTCTCTCTCTCTCTCTCTCTCTCTCTCTCTCAGCTCCATAATCTGAGGGACCAGTGCTCGTCTCTAACCAGACCATGGGCGAAGGGGCACGTTGCCTAAAATCCAGTATGCCTTTTAGGTATAAGCAATTCATTCGGCACCTGATTGTTTGTCGACTATTGTGGGTTTTACCAATGGAAAAGGGAGAATTAGTGAAGAGGAGAAAAACTCCACACGTGATGTTCAGTGCTCCGTCAGAATGTACGCCATAAAAATGGGAGTGCCTCCAACAGGAAATCCTAACACTCCTCGCATCACTCCGCCGCGCAGATGTTCATTGAAAACCGCCTGGATAATTTAAAAATCAGTCAGGCGAACAATGTCCAGTCTGATCACCCGACTGAGAAACAGCAGCAGCTCGCTCATACAAAGCATCCTAAGCAGTGAGGCAAAAAGATCTAATTTGTGGGAAAGATCATTTTCCTTTTTTATTATTCCTATGATTAATATCCCTGTAGAGTTTTGCGGTTTTCAATTTTCGTATTTAGCCTTCTGGACCTGACTTCTGTTACCACCTAAGGTCCCTAGCTGGAAATTAATCGTCTGCAATCTGTATTTTTAATAGTTATTGTTTTTAATATTTTTTTTACTCTTCTCCATATAATTACTGTCATTACCATTATTATGAATTCTATTTTTTCTACTTCTTCAGGAACTGTGTGGATAATGCCGATTATTATTTTTATGTTATCTTATGTATCTAGAGTGTGTGTATTGTATTTGTATATTCCATGTATATGGCCCTGAGCTGAAATAAAGGATATTATTATTATTATTATTATTATTATTATTATTCTCTCTCTCTCTCTCTCTCTCTCTCTCTCTCTCTCTCTCATACACACACAAGTAGTGTCGCGCGAATAAACAGCTCATATTCTCTCTCTCCGCCAAATTGTTTACCATCAGCATGGGAGGACCTCGACGAGGTAATCTTCACTCCACCGGCAAGAAACCATTCATAAGATATTCCTTCTCTCTCTCTCTCTCTCTCTCTCTGTATGAGACACGTACGCAGAGATACACTGACGCCTGGTTATTCTGCAGCTCTTCCTCTTTAAAAAAAAAATAATTAATTCAGACGCCCTGGTAACTGGATTCCGTCTGTATTCGTTTTCTCTCTAAACAGACAGTAATTAACACAGACAGAACTGTATTAACTGATAGTCACTGAAAACATTTAAATAATAATATGAGAGAATAAATCCAGTTACGTAATACATATCAGTCTGAATTGTCTGTTTTTCTTGAAGGAGAAGTATTCGCTAACACACAGAACAAGTACAAAGGCACTTTGCACCTTGCCCATCCCCAAATCGCCAGTACCCAAAATAGAACGTCCTTAAAGAGAAGCGACCCGGTTCCAGACAGTTAAAGTCACATGCTACTGGCATGAGGTATCGCAGAATTCTCATACCATCTTACTGAATTTCACTTTACCAGGATAAGGTATCTCACTGTAGTGCCATACCATTCATACTAAACTCATTCACACTGGCAGAGTTAATTTCATTTACATAACATGTTTATGATAGCACATTTATGTCATTCTTTCACACATGTGGACTTGAATGATTGGCAACTACGGGCTGGAAATAATGGAAGAAGAATTTTCGACAGAGGAATTGGTCCTGCAACAACTTTCCATGTATTTCATTATTAGGTTTGTTCTGTTAATGACTTAATTAGTAGAGATCATGATGTCCATTTAGATCAATTAATCGTTGATGCCCAGTGAGGGAATGTATTATTTTACTCTCGAAATTTATTGTCGCTAAAAGATACTGCATTAAAATAACTAATGAGTTATGCCGAGAACCTGACAATGTGATCATTAGACTGACTGCGATCGTCAGACAATCTGATGGTTAATTTTTTACGCAATTGGGGGATAGATAACTTAGTGGAATAATTAGATGAAGGATGAATAATTTTATCCGATTTATTTAATTCTTTCCTTTTACTTACTCTCATAATACTGTATTGTCATGTTACACAACCTCATGATCAAGAAAGTGTTGCGCAAAATAAGCAAACTGGATATGATTGAAAGTTTGTGTTATTGTGCAGAGGCAAATTATTCCTTCTTTCCAAGGACTTATGCACCCATTCCTTATTTAGACCCATGAATGTATGTTTGAAGCCCTTTTGATGACATTTCTCATCTCATTCTTGTATGTATGCCTTATATTAAGTTGTTGAGAGTAATAATTAATTGCCCTCACTCCTACAGTGTTTCTTTGAAAAATATTTCTCAAGATATGTGTCAGATCAACTGAATAAATAAAAAGTTATTTTTAGATTCGTATTAGGTTGTATTATTGTTTTATTAAACGCGTAATAAATAAAGTATTGGTAGGTCTTGAAACTTTAATAATTATGATTTCTGTTTAATGATAATAAACACACTGCTATTGAACAAACCGAAAAGGTTGTCTAAGCAATTTTCCACAAAATAGAATAGTATAAAAAAATTGAATATAGCCCAAAGGAAAAGAAGGTATTAGAATTTTTATGTTAGGCATAGCCTACCATCCTTGAGTATTCAAACATTTTTAGTATCCGATTGTATAACTATAAGGGTACTTATATATACTTAAAACTGTTCATCCTCTTCAAAGTATTGTATTGTTAATGAGCAATGAAAGCCATCGGCCTGACACTGGTAATTGATTATGAATAGACATAAAGCAAAAGTAGAGGCACCTAAAATATATGATTATTGAGCGTGATGCAACTAAGAATACTTTAGGCCATTTAGAATACTTCGCATTTTGTAAAGTAAGCAGTAAACTACAGTAGGTATTAGCATGTAACATTTTGTATTACATAGCACCTTATATTTTGTTGATGTCCCTAGCTATTTACAGCACGATCTCTCTCTCTCTCTCTCTCTCTCTCTCTATCTCTCTCTCTCTCTCTATCTCTCTCTCTCTTATATATATATATATATATATATATGCTGTGTGTGTGTGTGTGTATATATATATATATATATATATATATATATATATATATACACATATTTGTTGTGAGTGTGCATGTGAGTGAGTGAGTGAATTTCTGTTTGTTATGCGAATGTCTATGTGTGTGTGTGTGTGTGAAAGATGAAGCAACGCTTATCACAAGTGGCAGCTGGTGGTGAAATTCCAGACGAAATAAACCAATCAAATCCAAATAAAAAGAGTCTCCCCAAATTGGCCAAATTAGGGACGTCTGGGAACACTTCACCTAAATTGGTTGATACACCATTCTGTCGGACTTCGTCATAAAAAGTGAATGACTGGGGCGCTCGTTCTGCTGACAGCTGACAGGGACGGGCTGATGGTTCTTGTTTGCTGGCGTCATGACATCGCTGACGCCTTCGTCAGCGTTTTTGTCGTTCCCCGCCGAATGTCGGCTAGAATTTGCCATGTGGGGGAGTCGCTCTGCTAGATACTGATGGAGACACGACGGGGGAAAGCCAGTAATTAGGGAATTGATGTTTACTTCTCTTGTTCGCTTTTTTTCCCTTAACAATTCTTAGTATTCGAATTTGTAGTGGATTCGGTATTTATGAGAATAATGCCACACGTGGTACAACTGATGCAAAATGGTACATTTCTCCAGTTTTAATAGCTGGAAAAAATGGGGGTACTCGAGGGCTTCAGAGAGATTTTGTCTGAAGTTTAGCAACATTTTTCTGTTTGAGACTTAAAAAGATTCAAAAATTGACATGAATTTATATAAAACTTGAAAATAAAGATTTCTTTTTTACTAAAAGAAAAGAAATTGCGTTCTTGGATTTTTTCCTTCCCTATTGGGTGTGAACTTTTGATTCCTTCCTTTTGGGGGTGAATTGCTGGAAAGACATATAATTTTATAAGTATTAGCTGATTTTTTTTCATATCAAATAAGTCCAAACTTAACAAATAGACTGAAGGTTACCCCGTTTTTCAAGCACGGTCCACAGTTACATATATGCGATTATGCAAGGGGTTGCATCTACTAAAGGTTACTACCGCATTCAAAAGTATACTTAACTGATACGAAGGAGTGGTATGAACAGCCTTTTCGTTAAATAAGTTTCGCCTTTCTTGGGGGTTAGCATTAAAAAGTAATAATAAAAAAACTTTTATAAAGAGTGCTGAAGATGAAGACTGGGAGGGTGCTGTTCAGATACTTAATCACTAGCTAAATGCATTTATTTCATCTAGAGAAGAGCATTGCTATCACTCATTCGAACATTTTTCGAGAGCAGTTTCAAACAAATGGGCTGAAAGGAGAGAGAGAGAGAGTCTCTTTTTTTATTAGAATGGTTTGGTTTTATGAATCTACCAAGAACTATGATAGATGATAAGACTTCTATTAGTTCTGACGTGTCCTGTCCCTCAGTAGTATAAATGAAACTCCAAATGTAAGTTTTACATTCCGAGGAGAATTCATATTTCCACCATAAACTGAGAAAGGTATTCAAAGAACAAAGATATCCACTACACACAACCGTTACAACTTTCATTTCAAGGCCTACAAAGCAATTTTCCTGTTCACTTCCAAGAACGAATTGCAGATTTCCGACCGAGATAACTTTGATGGGAAGATGGAAGAGTTCTCTGTATAAAACGTAGCTACAAATTCTGTCCACCAGGATTCAAATTGGTGCTTCACAGATTGGGATTAATGGCTTAAGACGATTTTAATGGAACCTTGGGAATTGCTTTTAGAAGCAAGGTTTGGAAGAAATGATGTTTTCTGTGGTTCAAAGTCGCCGTCATATTTGCTTGAATAACGTTAAAACACACAAGAATATAGTATATGAAAATAGAAAACAAGCTTAAAGCAAAAGCGTCATTAAACAAAATATATTTACTGCTAACGCAAGATAAACCTAATGAAAGAAAATATATTTTATGAAAAATGATACTAAAGACAGAGCATAATGCAAGTAATTGATCAAACGTTAACTTACCCATAAGCCATACGATAATCGCGCCAAATGGAAAAAGAAAATAATTTATGCACTCCGTTAAAATGTCATCTACCCAATAACATTTAAAAAATGTGGAGGTTATCAACACCTCTAGTGTCCTTCCAGATAACATCTGATGAAACCAAAGTCTTGAAAAATCTTCCCCTTCTCACTTGTGTCATTATCCATTTTTGAGAGTTCTCAAGATGTATGTTTTATATTTTCTTTCTTTTTCCAATACGATTGGATATCGTTTGAGATGTTTTCACGATTTATCTCTTCAGATTCCCCTGAATGGTTCGATATTTTTGCGTAATCTCCTTTGAAGGTTCGATCAACCATCTCTTCGGGTTGAGCTTTACATAAAAGTGATGGCCTTTGAGCAGCATGTCCCTTGAAGTGTGGTCCTGTGTTTTGCAAGGAAGTGTTGTGACCTGGAAGCGTTTTGAGATTCAACGATTCGTTGAATATAGATCAAGCCTGTTGGTTAAATTTGCTACTTCTATTTATCGAAGTCGGGATGACCTTTGACCTCTTCTGTTTCTTAATACTTTTGGGTACGCTTTCCACGGAGGGCTAACGAATGAAGAAATTTTCCTTTCCAGTTGCTTGAACCCGTCCTCGTGAGAAGATTGAGGTTAGTGCTTTTTACCATTACACCACTTTATGCATTGGTTCATTTGAATTTTCTAGGAGCACTTTACCCGGATTTAGTTGTGGGTTCTTTTATTTCATGTTTGTTGATGCTGTTATAAATGATTTTCTAGGTTTAATCACTGGAATCTTGTATGCGCTTCCTTCGGTATGAAGACCACCCTTCTTTCTTTTTCCATTTTCTTATTTTCTTTGGAACTAGAATAAGAAAGGGCAAAATCAGTGTCCCCTTCGCCTTTGCTCGCAAAGAAAATGCTTTTAAATAAGGGTTTTAATATTCTCCATAGTCCAAAAACTTACTCGTATGGTTTAAACATCAGACACTAAATCTTACTCCCAAAAATTAATTAAGAAATAACACGCTATTTTTTCCGTTACTAATATACATTAGAACTAGTAGAGTCCCCCATTATTGGTGTTTTTTTAATGTATAGGAAACACAGTTTTCTTGCACAGAAATCAATACAAACAGAGAACAAATGAGTTGCTCCCATATTCCGCACTAATAAAAACCCGGTGCAGATGAGATGGCATTTTAGGTTCAGGACAGCATCAGATTCCAATTTAGTTTCAACGCTATGAAATTTCAGTTGTTTTTTCTACCTGTCATTGGCCTTATCCTTATAATTAGGCTCCCTAAGTAGCCTATATTTTTCTAATGCTGTTACGTTTCAGAATCACCACCCTCTCAATACCAGTTTTATAACTTACGCTTCATTTACAGTCCGAAGTGAAATGCGTCATTTGAATTTAGAACATAGCAATAATACATGGGAAGTAATTCAAGGACACATTTTAGATAATTTAGCACTTGCTTGGCGGCTCAACGTTCTTTGCTGTTAAGGACTTATCTTGCTTTTGCTGTTCCCTTTCTTCTTTTATGTCCACACTTCAGCAAAAACACTTCTCAGCGTCACTTTCTGTATTACTCACTTCCGCATCAGAGACATAATAACTCATCTCTTTACTCTCTTATCTCTTTTACCTACTCTGTTTTAGTTTTCTGTAAAAGAAAACTATTGTGCCGGCTTTGTCTGTCCGCCCACACTTTATTCTGTCGGCACTTTTTCTGTCCGCCCTCAGATCTTAAAAACTGCTGATGCTAGAGGCTGCAATTTGGTATGTGGATCATCCACCCTCCAATCATCAAACATTCCAAATTGCAGCCCTCTAGCCTCAATATTTTATTTAAGGTTAAACTTAGCCACAATCGTGCTTCTGGCAGCAATATAGGATAGGCCACCACCGGCCCGTAGTTAAAGTTTCATGGGCTGCGAGTCACTCAGTATTAAACCGAGACCACCAAAAGATAGATCTATTTTCGGTGGTCTTAATCATGCGCTGTAGCGGGTGTACAGAAAACTCGATTGCGGCGAAGAAACTTCGGCGCCTTTTTTACTTGTCTATATTTGATGTTACTATAGCCAAATAGTTAATCATTTATTTTACAATTTATCTTTGTAGTAAAATGTGGGTAAGACCTCCTGAACAACGTCTCAAACACGAGTAGAGGATAAAATAATGAAGTCTGGCCTTTTTTTTTTTTTTTTTACTCATAATTTCCCGTTTCCTTAATTCATAATGCCAAACTCAGGTGAGAGGTGAAGATCATTAATTTATTCTACCAAATAGCGCATAATTTAGTAAGTAACTTGAATACTTCACTGGTGTGAAGTCTTAACATTCCCCGTTGGAAAATGGCAAAGGTCATTCCACTTTATGCATTTATTTACTTGCAAGTGTGACTGCATACATTTTACGGTAAGTCAGAAAAGTCAGATGATTCCTTACTGAGAGTCCACTTTTTCTAAATCCTTTTAAGACACACACTCATTATATATATAATATATATATATACTCATTATATATAATATATATATATATATATATATATATATATATATATTATATATATATATATATATATATATACATATATATATATATATATATATATATATATATATATATATGTGTGTGTGTGTGTGTGTGTGTTTTACTGTTAAAGATGAATCGCCTGGCGCTCCATGATTCATAGTGTTTTAGCTCTCTTGTTGACCTTATCTAATCCTCAGGCGTCTTCGGAGTTGATCCTGTACAGTATATATCTGCATATTTTATGCTTTGCTCTCTTGGAATTATCGGTAAATAATTATAGCCAATTCCGTTGAGGTTTTTATTTTGCCTCTGACTGTCCGATCTGTAATACTAGAAAGTAAATGCAACATCTGTATGTATATTCAAATACTGTTTTCGTCATCAGTACAAAAAATTCAGTCTGATTTTCCTGGCTAACGGGACAGTAAACTCCATCGTTAACACGCTATGATTTTATAAAAGCAAGTTGAAAACAGATGTATTACACTTCAAGTACGTCTGTCTGCTACCAGTAAACATCAGCTTATAAAATATCGCATGTGAATGTTTACCAACAGCCTCAAGCAGGTATGCTACATGAAAGTTTTATTTAAATAGGATGTGATCCCTATGCATCGGGTCTCATTTTGGCTAGTGTAAGATGCTCTTTTTGTATATGTTATTTGCGTTAATATTTATTATTTTAAGAAGTTTGGTCTTGTGTAGGGGGGTGTGGGGGCCGGGTGGTCATGGTGGTTGGGAGGAAATATTCCCAGTAACAGTAAGAAGATATGGCTATCTTTATTAGCTACACACGCTATGCATTATTCAGACGGGGTCTTTATGGTGAATTTATCACCGCTGATGCTCTTGGGGTACATCACGCCATCAATTTTGGTTTTACTCTGTCAATATCATCTCTCATAGCCGGTTTATACCGGCATATCGTCCTTATCTTTTCCCTGCTCCACTATTTTGACCGCCCACCCTGTGAATGGAAGTTACCAGGAGTCGAATATGGCCATTTCGTTTGTTTTATACATACCTTTTTTGTTGTATAACTCTTTAATTGACAGTACTACACTATTTTCTGCCCTCTAGCCTTACTAAACCATTCTTCCTACGATGCTGAGGCTCATAAATTTTAAGACATCATCGTCTCCTGATCGCACGATAAGAAAACCTTTTCTTGAGAAGGCTTAAGGAACCTTGTATACAAAGTAAAACGATGCATCAGAAGGGAACCACATGAGAATGGTTATGGTAGATTATCGTTTTCTGGGAAACAACGTATTTTTGTGCGGCTACAAGGAACGTAAATGATTCATTCAAAAAGACAGTGTTATTGAGTGAGAGATAATTTGTGTATCCAAATGATTAAATTAAATAAAAGTGAAATTTTGAGTAATAAAACGTAGTATAAATATTATGATTGTTTTCAAGGGGTATTGCTGTAATAAAATTTATTTAGAAAGAAAACGTAGTATAAAGAAAAAACGGATAGATAAATAGAGAGAGAGAGAGAGGATGAAAACGTAATATATGAATATATATGCGCCAAATATTAAAACACGTGTAGTAAACCTAGAATCGTCTGTGTTGTAACATGCGGTATCTAGCTGGTATAACAGCCAACCCAGTCACACTAAACAGACACTAATAAATTGCCGCCTGATTTGCATACGTAAGCCAATATGCTGACCTAATTATTGCCAGAGCATGGAATTCATGACCCTACGTGGGAATTACAGACGAACTGTTCTTCGTTTTATTATGATGAGGTGCCATTTATGATAACCTACAGTGTTAAGTGATGCGTTGTTTTCTTAGGCCTAAGATACCCTGTATGAAAACATACACTGATAAAAAAGTTCATGTTACAGTGCTTGACGTGAGATAATACAGGAAACGTTTATATTCATGAGCATATGACACTTTCAAACTAAAGGGAACTTTCGTTTAAATGGTTTTGGAATATTACTGTAATGAGGTGCCATATATGATAACCTTCAGTATTAAATGATACGTTGTTTTCTTAGGCGTAAGGTACCCTATATGAAAACATAAAAATATTTTATGATACAGGGCGTAACGAGAGATAAATTTATGAGAGTACATTAAAAGAAACGTTTACCATAATGGACGGACGTGGGATACTTCCTTGATGACGTATTAAGGGGAACGTTTATTTAAGTGATTTTTGGATATATTCATGATGACATTGTAAAGGAAACGTTTATATAGCAAATCTCTGGATATTTTCATGGTGGCATACATATTAAAGGAAGCGTTTACTTCCACAGCTCATATTAACAGTGCTTCTGTTTAGCTTTAACAGTAAATTTTATTATATAAAAAAAAAGAGTTCATTGATCAGTGTGTTCACTCTGTGCATATTGTAAAATGACAATACAACCACGTTTTAAATATTGGATGCAATACCTACCGTTCAAAGGAGGATGTTGCAAACTGAGAAAAATTCTTAAAATTCGTTCGGAATTATGACATTCGATGTTATTGAGACGAAGTATATTGAGAGATTCCGTTAAAACTTGGTTATTTTTAAAAAGTAAAACAAAGATAATACCAGGATTACATCATCCATTCGCTGTAATGAAATGTTGTGCATTGTTCCTTGAAACCAAAATAAAATATATTCGTGTTTTACTTCATGTTATGTGAAAATCATTTTTAATTACTCTCGTCTTAATAAGAAGTTGACTGAACCACCAGGTAATGACCGAGGGCATCAAAATGCAGTCTATACTTTTATATATATATATATATATATATATATATATATATATATATATATATATATATATATATATATATATATATATCGTATGTGTTTGCGTGCTCGTATGCCTGTGTGTCTATACATGTATGTATATATAAGCGCCACTCACCTATATCTTGCATGCAGTCTCACGTTTCATGGGTGTTGAGTCCCTTTCTTTCCAGCACATCTTTCACGCCCTCTGTCCAACCCTTCCCAGGTCTCCCCACTTTCTTCCAAATACTTCTGAACTGTATAACTCTCCCCTCCCCCACCCTATTAACTTCCATTCTTTCCACACAGCCGGCCCATCTCGAACCAGTCTGATCCATCCTTTCACTTACGTTTTACCACTTATTCTGCATATTCCCATCGTTCTTGTATTTTCAGTTTTACCAATTCAACATATACAGCGTAAATATTTTAACTGCACGGCTTCAATATTTTTGTTCCTTTTGCATTCAACATCTGCACTTCACTTCCATAAAGGAGAGTCATTTCCACAATCCGTCCATGGGTTCAGCTTTCGTTTGTACCAACTCTCCCAGCTTCTACCCGTTCTTCTCCATACACGCTGCAACCTTCCCTGTTTCCACCATACTGCGACTCACCCCTTCTTTCATCTTACCGCCTGATATATTTTTTACTAAATAACTGTAGTAATCTCCTGTCAATTATTCTACCATCCATACTAATATTCATTACTTCCTCTTCCAGTTTCCATTCACCCTCATAACCACTGAAAGCCTTGAAAGCATAGTAAAAAAAAGCTGCCATGTTACGATGGAAGATCAGAATTTTGTTCAGCATAAATGAATAAATATCTGTCGAATTCTAATACGCCTTACCAGAACTAGAAGCATTGTCAGAATCGTAATATATTATTTAATAGTTATGGGTTTGCAAAATGGAATATGTAGCAACAGTAGTAGCCTTGCAGACACTATTTAAAAGTGGTTTACAAATAGATCTTTTCAGTGCAGTAACGATGCGTACCTTCTTCTAACATATGGGTGGTAGCATTTAATATATGTTATTATATAGGTAGCTATTTCATAATTACCCATGTCATAAATGTTTGCTTGCCCAATTGAATTTGAGGTTTGATATGTCTAAATCTTTACTCAAGACAATGTTAAATGCCTTCGCAATTCAATCATTATGAATGGAACGTCACTATCATTGTATTAACCAAAAGAAAACTGGATGAAAATTATATGCAAATATAACGTTTCATTTAGATGATCAATAGATGACATTGAATTTCCCTACTTTCTAAAATTCTACAATTTGGTAACTGGCGATACACAATGTTTCTGTTGTTTACAAGGAAGAAAATTAAATGTGAAATTTTTTATCAGTAAATACTACTGTGTTCATTACTAATAGACATTGACTTGAAGTGCTTAGTAAAGGTGTATCACGTACCAGTTTCCTCCAGCTGGATTATATGTTTGGAGGCTCAAAATCTTTGTTTTAATTGTTTAATGACATTCCATTATCATATGCATTTTAGGAAGAATGACAACTTTCCCTGTAACTATCGTATCAGCTTTTCATATACATTTTAGCAATTTGAAACCAATTATGCATCAGCACATTATATATATATATATATATATATATATATATATATATATATATATATATATATTATACATATATATATATATAATATATATATATATATATAATATATGTGTGTGTGTGTATATTATACATATATATATATATATATATATATATATATATATATATATATATATATATATATATATATATATCAACTCACGTACATATACCTGCGATGGCCTGCAAGGTGAACATTACTTAAACGATAACTGAAGAATTTTAATTTCATATGAAGTGAATGCCTCATCATTTCTGCATCGTTATCAGAAATCTTATCTACCTTCGTAAAGATCTACTAAGAAATATTGGAACCGGTTTACTTTTTACTGTGGTGAGGCATTGTAAACAGGAGAGGCGAAATATGCCGCAACATTCTATGTAAATCAGAATTTTAGTCAACGTTTGAGTTCACTCAGTTATTCTTAAGACCCACCTTTCTGGAAGATTAATTATTTGTTTGTGTCTCGGTTTTCTGGTAAATCTGAATGCTACAAAAAGTGAGAAGTTACAAAAAAAAAAAAAAAAAAAAAAAAATCAGCTAACACCTCGTGATTGGCAGGTTTGTTTGTGCGTATGTGAACAACTTTTTCTGGGAGAGAATAGTGGTGAGAAAGGTGGGGAGATAGCATTATCGCTTTATTGAAAGTACCAACATAGAAACAACAGAGCAACAGAGATAATAAAATAGTTCAAAAGGCTTGTTGAGTAATTCTGACACATAATCGCGTAAAATTCCTGTCATAGAATATCACTGGGAATGACTCGCGCAATTAATTTATCACAAAGACTATTCCTCAATTTCGTTAAAATCCAGTTGGAAGCCAGCTCTGCAATTATGCATTCCATCAAATGGTAAATTAATGGGTAACGCTTTCGCTTAGTAAATGGTCTTTTAGATTATCAACGGATAGATTTGGACAGGAGAAAATAATTAGGATATACAGGCTTTTAGCATTTCGTAAAACCTATGATTGGAATTTCAAGACGATGTCCTCGAACTGCATAAAGCAAACGAAGTGAAAAACGCGCCCCGTAAGTAGCGAAAGAATAAAGCTGCATGACACTATCTCCATGATTAATCGCACGCGTCGAGTGCGAGAACTTTCATGCAAGGTGCTGCTTCTAATTTTGCTGCGAAGGCGCTTCATCCGATGAATCTATTGTTTCCGAATCTCACGGGATTTGTTCCCAACTCTCCATTGTTGCCTTTGCACCCAGTTTGTAGACGGGATAAGAGGAAGAGGATCATGAAGAATGAAAGGGGATTTGTGACCAAATGTGCCTGCGTGATTTTAATATTACGTCTCAGTCTTTGCAATGACAAATGGGTCCAGATTTGCGCTGAACATCTATAAACTGAGGAAGAGGTAGGAGAACAGACATTTGATATTAATGATTTTGGCTGTGCTATTTTCTTTTACAAGGCTGAATGCTATTTCACCAAAAGACACTAATGTCAACTCTGCAAAATCTGTAACTCGATATACTGTACATCCTCAAAATTCGATTGCTGTAATGATTATGTCTTACTGATTGCACAGTCAAGCGATAAACACAAAAATAATAACTAGAGGATAAATGTATAACTCTGTATGCAGACAAATAGAAGCCTAGAGGTAAACTGAACAAATTATTCTCAGGAGCCTCTGACTTATGGAAAGTTCCAGGATGTTGCATTTTGATGGTGACAATACGTTTATTGTAAAGCAAAAGTTAATGAGACCGCTGTTCTAATAAGGGAAGATTGGTGGGCTGAACACCGAGAGAGGCAATAATATTTTTTAAAGGGATAGGGATTATAAGGGTCAAGAAAAATAGAAGCATTTGGAGCATTCCAAAGCTTTGTAGTTGGAGAAAATAAGAAGCTGTTGAGCCGTGTAATGCCTAGAGGATAGCCGATATCCACAATGTGGCTGGATTTTATAGGTCTGTTTTATATAGCATGGATTTAAGATTGGTTGAAAATTGATTATTTGCTAAGGAGGACTGCATGATTCGGAAACTTGATTATTTGCTAAGGAGGACTGCCTGATTCGGGCACTTGTCAAAATTACTGAATATTGAGTTTAATGCATGAAATAACTTTCTCTCATGGCCGACCAAACTCTCTTACCAAAAACCTAAGAGTATTATTCAGTAAAAGCAGGATGTCGAAAAAACTTTACCTAAGAATGCAGCGTTGAAAAGCAAATTAAATTTAGTGTAGCAGCGATAAAGACAATTTTTTTTAGATTAAATTTTAACTAAGAATTTCGTAGAACAAAAAACATTCACTGTCCTTTGTTTTTCGCTAAGTATATCCATGTTTATTCATATAATTTTCTCTCTTTTGTCATTTACCATTCTTTTTGTTTTTCCATTTAGCTCTGGTTTAAAGTATAATGTTGACCTTCCATCGACATTGTCATTTTAAATGTGAATGGAACATAGCTTTATTAAAAATTGATGCTCTTTTTCATCCACTTCTGTCTTTTGATCATCTTAATTTTCAGTTGGTGTGTGATCTGTTGATTACAATTAATTCCTGAATTTTCCTGCAACAAATTAGGAAAAGGAATCTGGTTATACTATCTTATACCGTAAGGGTATCGAATGAATTTCCCTTTAGTAAGGTAACATTTGTATTGTCGATGAACTCTAACCTTTATTCCAAACCTATTTAGGCTTAATGAAGCAGCAGCTGCAACCCTTGATTAGCGTAGTTTGAGAGCATGGTAATACATTCCGAACTTCCGAGAGAGATTCGTGTGAGAAATAAATTCTAGGTTTCACAAAGAGAGAGAGAGAGAGAGAGAGAGAGAGAGAGAGAGATTTGCTAAAGTATTGCATTCCAGGCAGAATAAGAAAGCAAGAAATCGCAATCAAATACCGCACGTGATATACCCAGTTAAAAAAAAAAATCAGAAACAGGAGGTATAACATTTCCATTCTTGAACGAAGATGGACACGTTACAAGTACGTCAGGAATGCTCTCGTTCTCCTTGGCCGCCCACCTGAGACTCTTGATCGATCAAGTGCTGGTGACATAGATCTCTCTCTCTCTCTCTCTCTCTCTCTCTCTCTCTCTCTCTCTCTCTCTCTCTCTCTCTCTCTCTCTCTCTATTGTCCTGTCAAGCCTAGGTAAATGAATGACCCGTTGAAATTCGAGTTGATCATCCGGTTGATAAGCCTTGGACCTCGAGGAATGGTTTTGAATCCAACTTCGTTCGTTAGGTTCTCAAGTTATGGAAGTGTTCAGCTTTAGCAGTTTCTAAAGGTTTTGATATGATTATTCAAAAGAGAAATTTTAGCTACGTAGGGAAAGAGTAGTGTGGATCAAATGTTCGGAGACTTTGTTAGGCAATCTCACTTGTTTGAAATCGAATTTTCTACGCAGTCTAGTAGTTTACTCATTCATGGATCCATGGATGAGACGCTAATTGATTTTCTTAATATTCTGATTTCTGAAAGAATGATTTTACATTAAGATGTAATAGTTCCAATCGACAGTGACACATTTCCTTGATTTATCTGATGAAGATACCTTTTAAATAGGAAATGTATTAAGAGTAATATTTCATAGTCTACAGATATTGACTCAAAATAGTTTGCAAGTCAACTTTTAAATGAGGACAGTGTTATAATTTTCACAACGATCATGTATTAAGTACTAATAAAGAAGTGGTAAGTTCTGACCTGTAGCTATAGGCGCATGTATGAAGATGTTATAACGGATACAAGGTTGTAGACTAAGGCATCAAGAACTTAGGAAACAATAAGTTTAAGAACAGTAGCACGCTATCAGCCCTCGAATAGAGCTGTGGTGATGCTAGAAACTTTATCACGATGAGGAAAATTTCTGTTGAAGCTGCTTTATCAAAGTGTTTCTCTGCCTGCCTGAAAACGAGGAAAAACTACCAGAAAAATCCTCTTTTAAGAAGCAGACGATCCGTAAGTCTCGGTGGAAAAAAAAATTATCTCTCTGGAGTAGTGAGAGAGATCACGGCGATTGTACAGCCACATCAATGACTGGAGAAAAGACGAGATCTTCAATTTCACCATTGGACAGATGTAGCTGTGAGATTTGGCAATCCTATTACGAAAGAACTGAAGGGACAACATTGCTCTAAAGTTTTTTATAATTAGATCATAAAGGAATAGAAAATATCTGAAATGAAGAAATGGCTTTGGGGAGCATCCCTGCTCATGGTGTGCATGCACCTTGGTCGATTAAGTTGGATCGAATGGTTGTTATTGTACTTCTTTCAGACCAACGATCATCGCATTCATGGGTAGTTCCGCAGTCGGTCCAGTTATAACAGGAATATAACTGATTGCATAGAAAACTGGAAAACTGTAACAACAGTGACTCAGAAATGCAAGTTTTGTGACACGAGGTATTGTTGCTTACGAGCAATATATGGTTTTATTTTCGACACAAGTGTATTTTCAAAGATATGATACATGTAAACCCAGATAATAGAAGAAAAAATGTTGTTTCTGTTTTCTGGATACTGTAAAGAAGAATGCAAAAGCTTGGAGATGGCAGTTATGGTAAGAAGATTAGCAACCCTAACTGTAAAAAGACCTCTTGGGGGAAGAGTAGATATCTGCATTTTCTGCCACAGTAAGAGCCAGTTAGTATTGGCCTTCAAATATTTTTTACAGTAATGGAACGGAACAAGGTACGGAAAAACGCATGAAAAAGAAGGCGAAAGAAGACAGGAATTTTTTATACTTATTACAAGAAATGCTCACATATCGCATGAAGAATTCCTTGAACTAGTAATTAAGTATCCTAATCTGGTTTTATATCTGGGATAAGAGAAACGATTGATTGAAAGGGAAATGCTTTAGACATTTCTGCGCTCGGAGAGCAGGTGATAATATTGTGCCATGACCATATGTTAAATGCAACGTTTTCACGACTGCAGAGTGTAGCGTTTATGAGTAATCGGCATTTGTAGAATATAACAGCCAAACTCAGATAAAAGAAAAATTTTTTAAAATCCGTGTAATTTTTCTTCCATATATGGTTGTGTGCTCTGCAAAGTGTTTGCTACACTCCTTGTTTAATTAGAGAATTTTAGGGAGTTATATTTATAGACACAAAAATACCTAAAAACATGGGGATAGCCCTTCTCTATCAAGTATAGTCCATGATATGATTGCAGAAAAGTAATGAACACTTTTAGCATAAAATGTCATTTTTTTCGTTTTCCCCAAATGTTCCTTGGACGTTCCAACGCTACGGTATGTATTCATGTAAACAGAATTACGATTTTTGTCAAAGACGTGAGTCGAACATAACAGTGAGTAATATAAGCTTTCGAAATACCATGTAAAGGTTTGATTAATAAAGTGAACAGTTAAAAATGGAAATCGATCAATAAATACTAGAAATCAAGATACTGTACAGTATATGTATAAAGTCAAAATGCTCGTCCCTCGGGTAAAATCCTTATGACAACGCTTCCAGTCATTTTCCCCGAGATACATCTTAAGGATTAAAGCTCCACTTCACAATGTGCGCTCTCAGGCGTTTGTAATCCGGAAACTATAGCAAAAGCTTCTCTCTCTCTTCTCTCTCTCTCTCTCTCTCTCTCTCTCTCTCTCTCTCTCTCTCTCTCTCTCTCTCTCTCTCTCTCAAAATAAAAAAAAAGATAAAGGGAAACACAAAGCTATTTAAAAACAAAAAAACAAAAAATAACAGCGAAAACGCATCTTCCCATAAACCAGAGAAAAGCAAGAAAGCGTATCTTTATGATGCAATATTGTAGAATAAAAAATCGCAGTTTATGGCACCATGTTGGTGCCAGTAAATTTAAATGGAAGAGAGAGAGAGAGTGTGCGTTGCTATCAAATGTTTTCGTGTGGTCCAAAGAGAAAAAACAGATGTGCAGAACGTAAGTGGTTTTTATATTCAGTCTATCTTATCATTGATGGAAAAGGATTCCAGTATGTTGAAAGGATATTCTTTTTTTTAAATCGGTTATTATGTATCTCTAAAACATTATGAATTCAGATTCCTTTAAAGAAGAAACGATGCTTGTCGATATAGGAAGCAAAAAAATTAACTCTTAAAATAACTGGGATCTGACAATAAAAATAAATACAAACACGACACTTGAAAGTCAGGCAACCGAAAGTCAACAGAGTCAAAAGTTCAGAGGTTCCCCAAAATAACTTAAACGTTTCTAAAAACAACTTCAAAGGTTTCTTGATTTAACGTTGTTTTCTGAAAACATTTTGAACATCCTTGAAATTCACTACCCATGCATGCAGAAATAGATATGCTTGGCCTAAGTAATTCACTGGAAGATCTTAGTTGTAAGAGGGTCAGATTTTACACCTGTGCTCTAGAAAGCAGCAGTTTGTTTAATGAATATTTCAGTAGTTAATCGGTGTTGGGTGACTAATATTTCGTATCAGAAATAGAACAATATCACAAAAATATTTAGGAGTAAGGTACGTTATGTCGGAAGGGAAAATGCATGCGAAATTTTTAAAACTATTTCATAGGTAAAGCTAGAAGAGAGAGAGAGGGGATGAATTTAAAACGAAAAAATACTTAGATATAATGAGTTTTTACATTAGGTCAGTTAAATACAATAAAGTAACAAGGCTTATAAAAAGAAAATATTTTAAAAATCAAAGCCAAACAATAATCTTGCTTTGTTACCAATATGGTTTGTTTGAACACAATATTGATATAAAAGACGATGAGAGAGAAGACTGAAAAAATAGCAAGGCAGCTCTCCAAGAAGAAAAAAGATATATAAATATGGAGAATATCTTAGGTTGCCGGGATTTATCATGAAAACGTAGTTAATGTGAAATTTTCTTCTTTGAAGTAATAACCAAATAGTAATTATCTCAAAGTTGCCTATGGAAGTCCGACTGAAATACTAAGGATGAGTCAGAAACGAATAGGAAATATTTACACTAGAAAGGGATATGTGAGGCGGATAGAAATGAAAGCAAGGACTGCGGGTAGAAAGTTTCAAAACCACTTGGATTAGAAAGTGTGAAGCCTGGCTAATCTGCACTTTTTGACTGGCGTGGCCCTAGTGTGGCACTAATCCAATAAAAGGTTGGTATGATCAAGACATACAAATATGTCTTGACAGTGTACTGGGGTGGGGAATCTACCTGCCAACCTATGGCCTCCCCATGGCTCAGCCTATGGTTGTGAAGCTCCATTGAAAAAACTTATGTAAAATAATGAGCCTTTTTCCAAAGAGCATCAAGGAGCTGAAAGTGGTGAAATAAAAGTTTGCATTACATATAGATACTGAGCGTTTAAGAATCTCTATAAGAAATCATGCTTGGACTAGGAGAAAGATGGACTTCAGATAGATATACAGTAAAGATAAGACACTGACCTATGTTTTGATGCTATTTATAGTTATCAGAGAGTCATTCATCTCACACCAAGCAATATAAAGAAAAACATACCAAGAATAATTTTATTACTCTTATATTTTCCTGTTCTCACGGCGCTTGCCCATTGATAAGGGATTCCTCTTTGTTGATGAGAAAAACGTGACCACTGCAGTCGGCAGTTATTGGGGTTACATATCAATCATTTTTATTTTGGAAATAATACAATAACAAAGTACTGCTAATATTACTTCTGTAATTACTACTAAATATGATGAAAGTATTTTACATAAGGGCGATACGTATTAATGTTACTGAATATAAAGTCTTTTCCCCCTTTCGTTGCAATTCATTTCCATCTTGGTCTCTGCACCGTATCCTTCTCAAGCCAGAGCCCCACGTAACAATTTCGGTCGCTGCTTTATGTGAGGTACTCCGTTCCCCTTCCGTTTCGAATGGGCCATTTGTTTCCTTCTCCCCTAAAATTAACGCGGACCGTCTGGCGGTACTGCAAAGGACATGTAATCATCTGAAAGATTCCTTTGTTCACTCTTTTTGTAAATGACAGGACAATCATTCCCTTCAGAATTGTGCACAAACAAATGTGATATTGAATGCAGACCACACATTCCATCAGATTTGACGCAAACAACTGCACAAAACCCGTGGTAAATTAAAAGTGCCATTTAGTTTGCCCCTATCTTTCCACCTCCTGCTTTATTTCATCTTCTGAATTCTTCAAATGACCTCCCAGAACCCTTTGTGTTTTCTCATTTTCCATCCTGTCTTATCCAAACTTGTCTCATTATGTCCAGTTCCTTTCTTCCATTTTCCTATCGTTTTCCTCGGAGTTAAGACCATCCCTTAATTCTCTCACACATCTTATTCCTGTTCCCTTGATCCCTAAGAGGGCGTTCCATCAACTCTCCTATAAAAATGCAAAGAAAAAATCTTGCCAAATATTTTCAAAGACATAATTCATCTTAATTATCCAATAAACTGTTGAGAATGGAGAGTGTTAACCACTTAATGAATCTCGTGCTTTAAATGCACAAAAAAGTGAGAAATCCCTCTCGGAAAAACATAACATGTTTCAAGAAAATGAATAACGAGAGAGAGAGAGAGAAATAGGATGTAGATACAATTAGTTATTCACCTCAGTTTTAAAGCTAAACTAGAAATTGTCTGTGGATAGGAAATTAGTGTACATTCCAAATTTGGTGACATGAAGTTGGAGTACAGTCGCTTGCTTGTTAATAAGTTATAAAACATCACATTTTTAACCGAAGTAACAGACGTATCAGGAGCTCGATTAATAATTTCAAAGAATCTCAAACAAGAAAAATCAGAATTAATACCTCATGTCACAGAAGCTGCGGAGGATGGGTTAAACATTCCGAGAAATAGTACAATTTGGGTTGGGGAGTAAACTATTCCTAAACATAATTATCTTCTAAACATGACTTATTTTCTATAACATTAATCCAATATCATGATCATCCTTGAACTCGGCAGTTATCCTGTTTTAATCACAGCAACCAAACAAGTCTTCTTCTTCTTCTTCTTCTTCTCTCCTATAACAAGCTACTGCTACTTGAGAAAGAAGATACCTAATATTTCCATGTCACGCTACTTTCCCTGGAAGTTCTGTGGCTTTCAACTACTCGCCCTATATAGATCTTTAACTCTAACGACTATGAAAGCTTAAATGTAGCAGTCTCTCTCTCTCTCTCTCTCTCTCTCTCTCTCTCTCTCTCTCTCTCTCTCTCTCTCTCTCTCTCTCTCTCTGCCTGTATCGTAAAACCTTAAGTATGTAAAAACAACATTTTGATGGGATAGCGGTTTCAGAGATGAAACGTCGCCAAAAATATGGTAATGATGAAATAATAACTTTGTTTATTAACAAGTTTCCTAATGGACGCCATCTCTCGTAGTGTGCTGGATTTTAATCTTAAAGGGCCAGTTATAAGCCATGCAGCTTCTCTGTTAATGTTCTAATTACATAATTTTAGATTATTTTATGTATGTATTGATAGTGTAACAGTACCTTTTTGTGTTAAATTCCCACTTGAAACGACTGGCAAAAAACTGATTTCAATCTATTCCTGCAACAAATCAACGGTTTATTTTTTTTTTTTTTGGGGTGGTGGCTCAAATATGGTGTAAATTCACCACATCTGCGACACGCCCTGAAATAAACAGTCCGCACGGAAGATGAAAACCAATTTGTGTTCCGAATGGATTTATTAATTTGGCCTTTTGAACGGTTATCCTGTCTATCACTTTGTTTTTATCGGAAATCAAAGATTTCCAAATTTGGGGTTTCCTCTTATCGTATCATGTAAGTGTCCTGGCATCAGCCCGACCTCAGCCTTGCTCATTCTACTAGAAATTCATATTGCACCCTAAACCAGCACGCACGATGGAAGGAACACCACATATAATAAATGGAGAGGTGCCCTTCCTCCTCTTCTAATTGGATTAAAATACCCGACGTAGGCCGTTAAAAAAAGAATTGATACAAGTAGATCGAGGAATCGACATATAGCGAGGGATGGAACCCTTTTATCAAAGGGATATAACTTCCCCACAAAGGGAAAAGTTTTATGCAGATACTGGATTCCCTCTCATCTCAAAGGTAACGCATTTCAGTTGATTGGTTTCTCTAACAAAATAGAAGACCTGATTTGCCCTTCACGGGCTTTGAAGCCATGAACAAATTCAAGCTCTTTCTGAGCACGGTAGTTATATAATCTTTCACTATTAATTGAAATAGTTTCTCGTTACCTTGTTTTTGTTATTGTTGCCACTGATTACTTAATCCCTCTTCTAGGTGCATCGGACTTTGGCAAGAAAAGGTCTTAGGTTAACCACCTCATTTGTTTCTTCAGGAAGAAAATGATGTATAGATGTCAGAAACAATTTTTCATTCCCTTAGTTACAAGGATTAAGGAGGCTGAGAAACTAAATCCTTCTGCAACAGAGAAAGCCTTCCAGTGGAAATTACGTGCCTGGAAATGCATGGAAAATCGATCCGCAGCCCCTATTCAAAACAAGTCCGTCGACGAAATTGTTCAAAGAACGAAAGGCGAAGAATTTTTTCACCTCTGATGGAACTCCCGCTATTATTCATGTCCTGCTGAGATTGCTCGGTTTGAAAGACAGGGAAGAATCACACAAAGGCACTCGGGGAGAGGAGGCGGGTGGGCAAATAGAGAGTAAACATTAGGAGACAAAAATTAGACTTGCCTTTGAAACTGTTCCTAACGTATTCTCAATTCATACCAGTAAGCTGTGGATTATTATGCATGTGGATAGGAATATATTCAGTATGTTCGTGGAATGTGTATATTTCCCGAAATTTTTAGGGAACCTTTAACTTAACTCGCCGTTGCTGGAACATTTTTTCTCTTGCCCGGATGCCAGACCGTACTGAAATCTTCCTCATCAAGGCAGAAACACATGCTGTGGTTTTTTCTGCTATTTTCCATAAAAGCTAATAAGGATTTACAGCAGTGTAAAAAAATGATCCTGCTTGACGATCGTCCACAAGCTTCGTTTTAGTAGAAAACTTCCCCAACCCCTTTAGGGACTATGTTGGTGCTAGCTGCTTGTTTGGTTGTGTCTATAGTATTCAGTTGAGGTGCTCCCGTAATACGCTGCTAACCGTCACAAGTCGGTGTTTCCAATGCTGTAAACCGATGGGAAAGTCTTCTGTGCATGAATACAGATACTGAAGCTTGTAGTTTAAGAGAGGCAGTGATGCGTTAGTTTTCTTCGTCACCTTACTTTTTGTGCATATCATTTTTTTGTTCATGTGCGTATGTTTTACTATTTTTGCATTATACTAAATACTTTGGGTGGTTTTGTTTTACCCTTTGCATTTATGGTATTCTGTGTACGGTAGCTTGTTCAACATAGTGGTCCTTCCGACTCGTTCATAATATCATTAATAATGATTATAATAATTATGATAATAAAAGTAATGAGGAAGCAATAAATGCATTTTTCCTGTAGAATGCACGAGACAGTCAGCTACTAGAAACGTGAGAGAAATTGTCCATTCTCGTACCAAAAAAATATTTTCCAGAGATCTGCCCTTTGAAAGAGATGACTTCCAGTTATTAAAAAGGTCAGTTTATCTCGAACATAGTCCCCACAAATTACCCTGACATGAAGCTAATTAAGTGCAAGGTGAAATGGGGTAAACTGACCGTCACCAGAAACAAATCGAACCGAGGGAGAAAATGCAGTGGGATATTGGAGCCAGCGAATAAAAGACTAACTTCATTAAGGAGCGAAAGCGGTTTCAGTGATGGTGAAACCTGACAATGAACGTTACTAGAAGCCTTTCGTGGTTCGTTACTGCCAGAACTATTAGCGAATTTTGTTTCTCGTCTTTGAGAATATTGCTGCAAATATTTTTTTCTGTATAAATTGATATGCAGTGTAAATATACGGATCCATAGAATTATGTATTATGACAAACAGCCTGATACTTTGTATAACATCTTTGTGTTAATTTATATCTGTCTGTTTATATGTATAAATATTGTAAATTAATTTGCAAGATTCTGAAAGGGTAGGGGAGTCTTCATCAGCGCAGTTAGTTCCAATTCATAACAGTGAGTCCACCTTAACCGACAGAAAAGTCACATAAACAAGTGTATACTGTAAAAATGTTGAGAAGCGGAACAAGCAATGAGGCACATTATATTCAATATAAATGAATTGAGAGGAAGGAAGGAAGGAATTTTGTTAGATGTAAAAGACCGCCTGTAGGAAGCATAATAACAAGACTGAGTTCACTCAATCACGCCTTTGGTGACAGGCTGAAGAGGTATGTGTTAAGAAAACTTTAAGTAGAGAACTGAATGGGAGAGGAAAGAGAGTACGGTTGACAACGTATCTTGGTAATTGTTTATTTTTATATGGGTTGCAAAGATATGCACTATAGCACAAGGTGAAAATAGAAGCACTGAGGATGGCTGACTAATTGAAAGGTCATAAATATTAGAAGAGCTACACTGGTAGAAGTGAGGTTAAGACTAGGTGAGAGAACAGAGACCTAAAGGACACTGCTGGAACTGTGGAAAAAACAGATGTCCCTCCACCAAGAAGAGCAGATAAAACATAGAGGGAAAAGTAGAGATGACTTAAAACTGAAAGAGCAGACCCATATCCCAAACCCATTTGCCAGACTTTGCTAAGTGCATTAAGATATGTCTGAAACGATAAAATGTTGAACAAAGTCCTGCAGAAAAGACGACTAAACCTCAGTAAAATAAGAAAGGTGATGACCTTGCCTCTAGCCCAAAAAAAGAGAGTTGGATTGAAGTTGCTTGAAAATGTTGGTTTTTATGAAATTTAAGCTGTCAGGCCAGGCACTGGGGTGCTTTCGGCCATTCAAAGCTTAAGACATTAAAAAGAGGGATTTGGAGTTTCTGGACAGAAAGGTGAATAAGGATGAGAAGTACAGGGATCTAAAGGTGGAACTGGGCAAAAAACCCACAGTTGCACTGAGATGTTATAGAGGCTAGATAACAAGACTGAAGGAAGGAAGGCGGAGTTTGGAATATATAAACTGAGTATTGTTGGGAACACCTCAGTTGGTCAAGTTAGTACGAGAATAGTTTGAAGAGATTGAGTGAGAGCCATTATATGGGAGTAGCTAGGCCAGCTGATGCTCGAAGGGAAAGATGAATTGAATAAATTAATGATAAGCGGCAGAGTCCATAAGCTTAAGCAACTCCTACGTCTTTTAAGAACTTGTAGCATACATAGTTAGTGTAAAACGTTTATTATTAAGTAATCGTATTTTGTTTTATACTAAGTAGGCTAACAACGAGTAGTAATTAGTTATTCAAAACAGAACTCCAAGTCTGATATAGCGTTTTCTTTCACTGGATATATTTATTATGATCAGAACACTTCCTCCAGTTCTACAGCTATACTTATTAACTATTTTTACATTTCCGTTTAATAACTTTGTACAAGATTAAATCGGATTTAGTAAGAGTTAATCGCGCCTTTAGTAAGTGTGAAGCCCTTGACACAATTCACCATGACCTTTTCATCAGTCTCTCTTAATCTGATAAAATCCTTTTCTTTAATATTATTCAAACGTGATAGGTAAAATCTTTGTGGTAAAACCGCTGATTCCTCTAGCAGAAAGCTTTGAAGATATTAGATTATATGGGATATGCGGATAAAAGATGAGTAGTTCAGTATAAAGTTCTCGTCAGTCATTCAGTAGTGAACAGTGGATAGAAATTAGCTCGACAGAATATTGCTATTCAGGGTTGAGACGCAACATTAAGGTATGATAAAATAGAGTAGGCTGAAAATGTATACCTGAAATTTCCTATTTTCTGTCAAACTCTGTAAATGCTTCTGCCGTCCAGTCGTGATAAATTGCTTGCAAACATTTTGATAAAAATCGCATTGTATTTCCTATGCTAGTCAATCTGGGACAGGAATCTGTTCAGGGTGGTAAAAGATGAATCAGTGTAATGGTGTTAGCACGAATGTGGTTTTGAAAATTCAATTACGCTTTTAACAAACTTCCTCCTACAGAGCTGGAAGCTTGTATGGAGTTTTGCTTTTATTAATTCTTGAGCTTGCATTTCATCAAATGTTTCTGATAGGCAAATGTGCGGTATATGTACGGGTTTAAGGATAGGTAATTCAGTTCAGCTAAAGAAGTTTTCTTATATATACACAGATATATAATCATATATATATATATATATATATATATATATATATATATATATATATATATATATATATATATTATATATACATAATACATATATATATATATATATATATATATATATATATATATGTGTGTGTGTGTGTGTGTGTGTGTGTGTGTGTGTTTTCACGTATCTTAAAATTCGTTTCTTAAAGTTTGTACAAGAGAGATAAAGAGAGAGAGAGAGTTATATGATTGAATAAGTACGGTAATACGGTCCAGCGAAATGTTGAAGTTTTGCCATTACTAAAAAATAATGAATAATAATGATAACCCCAAAGAGATCATCCTTAGCATGTAATTGTTTATAGAAAATAACAGTACTAATTAGGACTTGACTAAGAAACATTTACAGGTAACAGTGAAAAATGTTTTGATAACTAAAATCGATAACATAATGTTTAATAAGGATTAAATAATATTTAAATCTCCAATAGTTGACAGAAATAATAAGGACTCTTGAAGCAATAGTAAACAGTGTTTGAAATATACATTCCAAATATAAATCTTAATAATAATGAAATGTTTATTAAACGCTAATGATAAACACCTTCCCCCCTAGAGAGCACATCCTTTTGATGTTGACGCTGTCAATAAATATAACCAACAGGAGGCAGCAAGACGCCAAATGAGATCTTAAAAATACTTGCTCTGTTGCCGGTGATTATTTGACACTACACTTGGTTAGACAGTGTCATCCGTTGTAAGATGAAAATTCATGTCGATGGCCCTTAGCCCTCTTTGGACTCAGAATGCTTAATTTATTTTTTACCTTTCCCTCCTCCCTTCTGTACAAGAAGTGATATTTCCTTCCGGTTTCACCGACATTCTTCCCAAGGCCCACGTCACGCTGATTACTTACCCTGTACGAAATGTAATGATTTTTAAAAAGAATCCTTTTTGAGCGTGTTTTTTTTTTTTTTTTTTTATAATCTCTCTTCCCCATTTTACAATAATTTTTTCTACGTTAAGTTTGACGATTTTCTAATCTTTCATTCGTGTGGTTTTAATTTCAGGCAGAAATTCTCACAGTATATTTCTTGGTTCTTTTTCTTTTCCAGAATACATATGTAAATATCTCGCACCGTATTCTTAGCTTCATATACAGATTTCTCTTATTTGTTAACGAAATATTAACATTTATAATATGAATATTTATTACCTCTTCCATATTCTAATTCATCAACGAAATGACATTTATAATATCAGTAATGGTCTCTTTACCTTTCCTCCATATTCTAATGGCATTCCCGTGTCCTTTACTTTTCCATGTCTTTTTAAATACCCATTGGTCATACTCAGAGAACATTTATTCCTGGATATGCGTATTTTGACCTCCATCGGTGGACTTCACCACTTATTGCTTTTAATAAAGTTATGCAGATAGTACGTTAAGCTTCAAAAATACCACCATCCGTCTTTCGTTCTCGAGATGACATTTATTTCCCGTTCCATAATTAGATTATAAGGTTTAGCTTCAGTCTTCGAAAAGTCCCCATCCCATCATTTTATCTAATTATCTGTCCATCTGTCTGTTTAAATCTATTCGAGTTGGTAAAATTAATAGACAGAGTTCCTGTACAGATCAGATACACTAAAATATTTCTTTCCTCTGCGAGAAGTCAGTGACACCACGGACCGTCGTTTATTCAGGAAGAGTTAATTGATTTATCGTACCCTCAATGACCAGAATTGGGTTACTTCACTTCTATTTTCGACTGTGGGGGAGTTTGAGACCTACCCAATGGCCATGAATTTCGCACCTTAATTGCAAATGTAATTTATCTTCCTTTTTTTTTCCAAATAATACTGATAGTGGAGTGCTTAGTGAAAGGTCATTTTCTTTTGTTTGTTCTGTGATGAAATGAACGTATATGTTGCGGATGAATGATTGTAAGTAATAAACATTACATTGATTAGTTGTAGTTTGAATATCATAGAAGTATTTTTAATCATCAAATTACATGCATTGTATATATATACATATATATATAGATAATATATTAAATGTGAATTGCTTTTAGCTACTGCTGAAGATTAAGATTGCGCCGAAGAAACTTCGGCTCATTTTTTACTTGTTTATTTGTAATACTACTTGCAGTCGGTTTTGCTTAGATTTCTCGAGAGAGCCAGAATTTGCAAAAGATTGTGTTGTATTAATTCGCATGCTTTACGTTTTTAGTGTTGTATCTCATATTAAGTATTGCAGCTGAATTTCAGAGCTTTAATTTTTTTCCTTGGGTTTTGTAAAAAGTTTAAGAAATAAGACAACAGAGTCGCGTACTCTAACGTTCAATAAAATGGGGCTCCTTTCATGCTATTTACTGTATAGCAAGATTAATTTTATTATTAATGCTCAAATTGCTGTCGTTTGAAGCAACACACACACACACACACACACACACATACATATATATATATATATATATATATATATATATATATATATATATATATATATATATATATATATATATATATATATATATATATATATATATATATTTCCTCAGATAGCTATTTTTCTACCTTTTTCTCAGAAATGATAAATATTAAGAAATAAATATTATTAAGAACAATGCATGCACTCGTTTTTGTTTTCCGTTTCTTGTGCGTGTATCTGTTTCCACTGCTATAGCAAACTTTACTTTAAATGCTATTGTCTTTATAAACTCCCGTATTATTTTTCCTTTGTTATACTCGTGACATAAAACTGTTGTCTAGTTAACACTATCTACGTAATACTGTAGTTTGTAATACTATGATAATACTATGTTCATGTATTTGCATCGCCCTCTCCCTTCCTCCCATTTAACAAATGTCATTCCATTTTACTGAAGAATCAGTTACATTCCAACGTACATATGAAATGTTTTCAAAGGGTTCTGATTCGAATTCATGAAGACGGCGAAATACAATCGAGGGTCTGTTCATTGTACAGGTACACATGACTTTCAATCAGTCATTCATAAAGCAGGTAGCCTACTTTTAGCTTTAAATAATTCATTCCCAGGCATGGATGGCGTTGAGCAAGGCATTCATAGGACAAAACCAATTGATGATTCACAAGGCAAACAGTTGGTTTCCTGTGATCCATTCATAACTCAGGTAAAGTTGGTTTCAATGATTCGGTTGTAACTCACTGACGCTGGTTATCAATGTTGCATTGACAGGGCTGGTATAGCGAAGTTTCAGTGATTCATTTACACACACTGTGGCTTTGCATCACTCATCCAGTAAGTAGGTACTGTTGGTAATTATCAAAGAGAGTTAGGATTTTTTTTTGTTTTTGTTTGGTTCTTCTCTGTCTGCTCTTTATTTCACATGGACGGATTAAAATCTTTTTGTGTAAGAACTGGAACTCTTCAGTTTATTTTTTTTCTCAAGTTATTACCATTAGCATATTATGCTATTTATCTTTCTCAAACCTGGGTAGGGAGGGTCAAAGTAAGATGGGGATTCTTACTCTAAAATATATGAAATGAGCTGTTTCGTGATTGTTAGCAACACGACCCGTACCGGGGATTAAACTGATACGAAACCTACGCAAATACAAAACGTATCATTATTCTTGATTGGTTTTCCTTTACGACCCCGCATATATACATGTGTGCTTTTATGCACATGTATAAGATTTCATATACATTTATTCGTACCGGACATGCATATGTTTATTACAGAACCTGCCATTGGGAGGCCTTTTTATGAGCTGTCATTACCTAGATACACTTTAAATATTGTACAGATTTGGAAAAATCACATAGAACTGAATGGGAGCATCCGAAATGAAATTTTAATAGGAAACACTGTTTAAATAATGGAGATTTTACCGTCATTGTTAAAAAAAGCCGCGCAACCAATTGTGAACAGAACAAGTTATTGTTCAAGTGTGATCATTTTACTGAATAGAATTAATCGAACCTGCTTCAAATGACAAAATATTAACTTTGATGAAAACTGTTTTTAATTAGGTCACAGTTCACTCTCCATTATAAAACTGTCTAATGATTCCGAGTATTTAACAATATATGTTTCCTTTGACTCCAGGATTACGTTTTTCTCAGCAATTAAAAACTTCATCCCTTAGTGATAGGAGTTCGTCATAATGTAACTCTTTTGTTCTAGCATTGTAGAGGTATATTTATCCTCATTTCAGATGTCAGCAACATCACGGATCTTTATTTTCTGGCCAAAAAGGGTTGAGGTGATGACTACCTACTCTCCCTTTACAGGAACTGGACTTGACTCTGCCTTTCACTGTTGATATATAGGCTCAAAACTTTTGAAGAGTCTGGAGTGCTTTAATGAAGTGTCATGTCCTTGAACTGCTGATTTATTTATGTATTTATATATTTTGTTTACTTTGTATCCTGGCATTTCCATCCATAAGACGGTTCGTTCCAATAGAATGCATGCACTCTTTTGTTGATGAAGATGTTCGAGAAGTGGTGTTGTTAATTTGACTCAGAACATTTCTTTTGCTTTTATTCCTTTTTTTATGTTTGACGGTTAATGAAAGAATCTTATTCGGAGAAAATTAAGTTTGAACGTGCTGTGTTCCGCCAAAGGAATAGCAGCCTCCAGCAGTTTGATAGGTTTAAATTTAAATCATTGATGTTTTCCGATCAGACTCTCTCTCTCTCTCTCTCTCTCTCTCTCTCTCTCTCTCTCTCTCTCTCTCTCTCTCTCTCTCTCTCTCATTTAATATTCTTTTTCACTGTTCCTCAGAAATGTGAGCATATTATTATTATAAAACACAGCGTGTATTCACACGTGTAGGCCAGTCTCTCTCGTCACTGGCTTCACGTAAATATGCGGAATAAAAACACCTTGGTCTGAGCTTGGGGAGGGTACGAAAGTTCCTAAAGCCGGGACTTGCCGTCTCCACCCTGTCTTACATTAACGTAATTTTTTTAGGGTACGAGAATACCGCAAATATAAATAATGAATGCCGTTTTTCATTCATTGTCTTCAGTCCATTTTTCTTAATTTCAACCGTCGTTCAGTTTATTACGGTTAAATTTTATATAAGATAATGAAGAGAATGAGGTGAGCGCATCATGGCTTTACGTGCAATATCAGAGTCCCTCTCTATGTATGCAGTTATATTTGAGATAAAAAATTGTAATGCTTCTAAGAAAAAGTATTTGAGCAGAATTTCGAGTTACGAGAAAATTACAGGAAGTAGTCTTTCCAAATGCAGTTATCTCAGATAAAGCCATGAAATATTCCTCATTTTATCTTTTTGAGAAAAAGTATTTTCTGGTTAGCTGTGGAAAAATCTGGTGTAAAAAGAACAATTTTAGCTTAAATACGTCATTCACTGAACAGAGAGGAATGCAAGCAATAAATTAATTAAGCTTCTTTTCGAGTGGATAATGGAAAGGTCTAAGATGAGTCTTTTGTGATACAGAATATTACACCATATAGAGCTTCAATCTCTTTATAGATAAAACAAGAAAAATAACATGAATGTATATCTCCAATAATCCTCTCTAATTTGAGATTGTCTTTCTGTGGCAACACGAAAAGGTAGGAGAAAAAACGGGGAAACACGACTTGTATACATAATTATGACGAAAATGGAAATTCCCTTTCGGAGGCAACATTGGATTCCCACGAACTGGAATTAGTCCATTTTTCCTTCGTAACCAAATGCTGGTGGGGACGGGACGATAATTTCGTTAGGACATTTGCCTGGAAATTCAGTCGCAAACGAGAAAACGAAGAAGGTCATTAGTTCTCAGATTCCGATTTTGTTTGCGTCGTTATGAACTTTTTTTTTTTTTTTTCAAAGAAAAGTCGATGCGTGCATGGAAAAGAGTCTATTTTCACTACATTGGTGCTGGTTACCTCCTTATCAATGACCAAAGAGGTTGTCGCTGGTAACTGAGGGATTGGGTCTCGTAGTTAATGTACATCAACACAATGGTTAGTTCATTTTTATATTAATTGCTATCTAATTACATAAAAGTACCGTCGTACAGTGATTGTCATATAAACTTGGCTCGTGAACACTCGTCGATAATTGGATAATACAGAGAGAGAGAGAGAGAGAGAGAGAGAGAGAGAGAGAGAGAGAGACCCGAGTAGAGGTACCTAATTGAATCAATGATACATTCAGGGAAATTTGTACTATCTTTGAATTTGTAATATTACTAAAGGTAATGAATAATAATGGTAAATCCAAAGCGAGGACGTTTGGAAGTTAATTATTAATAAAAAAAAATTATAACTACTAGTAATTATGACTTTAATAAGAAAAAATTTAGGCAATGATAAAAAATCGATACCATAATGCTTAATAATGGTTAATTAGTATTAAAACACTAATAATAAACAGAAATAATCAAGACTCGTGAAGCAATAATGAATTTAATTGGAAAACAACTTCGTAGCCATGAAAATAATTAAACGCTGAAAACAAACAAATGTAAAGAATAAGAGTAAGCAGTAATGACAATATGTGCGATAACGAAGTCAGCTCAGCCACCGTCCCTAGAGAACACCTCCTTTTGATGTTGACGCTGTCAATAAATATAACCAACAGGAGGTAGCAATACGCCAAATGAGATTCTCTTAACAATACTTGCTCTGTTGCCTGGGGTTATTTGACAGCATAAGTGGTTAAAAATTGTTTTATACGTTATAATATGAAAATTCATATTGAGGGCCTTCACCTTCAGTTCCTCCCATTTACAATAGAAGTGATGTTCCTTCACTTTTAATTCCTCCCATTTATAATAGAAGTGATATGCTCCTTCACCTTTAATTCCTCCCATTTATAATAGAAGTGATATGTTCGTTCACCTTTAATTCCTCCCATTTATAATAGAAGTGATATGTTCCTTCACCTTTAATTCCTCCCATTTATAATAGAAGTGGTATGCTCCTTCACCTTTAATTCCTCCCATTTATAATAGAAGTGATATGTTCCTTCACCTTTAATTCCTCCCATTTATAATAGAAGTGATATGCTCCTTCACCTTTAGTTCCTCCCATTTACAATAGAAGTGATATGTTCCTTCACCTTTAGTTCCTCCCATTTACAATAGAAGTGATATGTTCCTTCACCTTTAGTTCTTCCCATTTACAATAGAAGTGATATGTTCCTTCACCTTTAGTTCCTCCAATAGAAGTGATGTTCCTTACAATAATAGAAGTGATATGTTCCTTCACCTTTAGTTCCTCCCATTTATGTTCCTTCACCTTTAGTTCTTCCATTTACAAGAAGTGATATGTTCCTTCACCTTTAGTTCTCCATTTACAATAGAAGTGATATGTTCCTTCACCTTTAGTTCTCCCATTTACAATAGAAGTGATATGTTCCTTCACCTTTAGTTCCTCCCATTTACAATAGAAGTGATATGTTCCTTCACCTTTAGTTCCTCCCATTTACGATAGAAGTGATAATTATGTTCCTTCTTGTTTTGCTGTGATTCTCTCTAAGGCTCACGTCACCTTGGATATCTGTCGTTATATAAATATTAATAATTTTTAACGTTTATTCGATCATCTCTCTTCTCCAGTTTACAATAATTTTACTAATATTAAGTCTTACGATTTTCTAATCTTTCTTTCTAGTTCTTTTAATTGCAGGAAAATAGTCTCACAGTATGCTTATTTCAATATTCCGTTCGTATATTTATTCTTCCGTCTTGGTTGGTATTCTTTCCCCGATTACGTAGCGTGTAAATATCTAGCACCGTCTATTGTAAGCTTCATATACTAATTCCAGTGATTCATTAACGAACTATTAACACTTATAGTATGAATAGTATACTTTTTACCTTTCTTTCATATTCTGATTCATCAACTAAATATTAACATTTTTAATATGGGTAGTATTCTAATTGCCTTTCTTCCGTATGCTTACGGTATTCATGTGTCCTCTACTTTTCCTTGTCTTTTGATATACCCTTTATTCATACTCAGTTAATGTTCATTTCTGGACATGCTTAATTTGGCCTCCATCTGTGGACTTCACCATGTATTTCCCTTTAAAAAGCTATGCAGATTGTCCGTTAAATTTCAAAAATACCATCATCTGTCTTTCGTTCTCCAGTTGACATTTATTTCCCCTTCAATAAAGAGATCAGAAGGTTTACATTTAGGCTTCGAAAAATCCCCATCCCAGCATTTTATCTAACTATCTGTTTATCTGTCTGTTTAAATCTATTGAAGTTGGTAAAATTAATAGACAGAGTTCCTGTACAGATCAGATGCACTAAAATATTTCTTTCCTTTGCGAGAAGTCAATGACACCACGGACCGTCGTTTATTCAGGAAGAGTTAATTGATTTATCGTACCCCTAATGACCAGAATTGGGTTACTTCACTTCTATTTTCGACTGTGAGGGAGTTTGAGACCTACCCAGTTGCCATGAAATTCGCACCTCAACTGAAAATGTAGTTTTTTTTTTTTTTTACTTTAAAGTGATGTTCAGGGTCGAGTGCTCAGTGAAAGGTCATTCTATTTTGTAAATAAATGTAAATGCTACGAATGAATGCGAGGAAGTAATAACCAATACGTTAATTGATTTTAGTCTGAATATCATGAAAGTATTTCTGGTTATCAAATTTCTTACATGCATTACACATACATACACACATACTTATATATATATATATATATATATATATATATATATATATATATATATATATATATATATATATATATAAAAAACATATACAAACGATATAAAGCAGTCAGTCTATTAATAGCGGATGTAAGGTTATGGTAATAAAAGAATTGTTTGAATACGAGTTGCTTTTAGCTGCTGCTGGAGATTAAGAGCAGTGTAACATTTTGAATATTCCAAGAAAAAAAATGAGAATCATCTCCATCTTCTTTCATCTTTTTTCATCATTTTCTCAGGGTTTGTAAGAGACTATTGGCCACTGTTTTTTCTAATACCACAAGCAGCAGGTTTTGCTTAATTTGTACCGTATTACTTCCCTTTACTTTGTTAGTGTTGATATTTCAAAACTTTCATTTTTTTTCCTTGGGTTGAAAAAAGAATAAGAAAAATGACAACAATTTAACTTGAACATTCAGTGAATTGATTCTTCATACGAATAGTTTTTAACAAAACTGGTGAATATTAAGGAATAAATATTATTAGAAATATTGTGCGTTTATCTGTTTTCACTGCCGTAGCAAACTGCTTAAAATGCTATTATTTCTATAAATTCCCTTATTAGTTTTCCTTTGTAATACTTGTTACATAAACATGGTGTCAAGTTATGCTATATACACAATATTGCAGTATGCAATACTGAGATAATAGATTAATTTATCATATATTTGCATCGCCATCTCCTTTCCTCCCATTTAACTAATGTCCGGGCATTTTAGTGAAGGATGTTGTAAGTGAATCAGCTACATTCCAACATAAATATGAAGTGTTTTCAAGGGGTTCAGATTTGAATTCTTAAAGAAGACGAAGTACAGTCAAGGATCTGTTCATTGTACAGGCGCACTTGGCTTTGAATAGGCGGTCATAAAGTCAGTACGGTTAGCTTTAAATAGTTAATTCCCAGGCATGGATGGCGTTCAACAAGTCATTCAGAAGACAAAACCAATTGATTGATTCACAAGGCAAACAGTTGGTTTTCAGTGATACGTTCATAACTCAGGTAGAGTTGGTTTCAATGGCTCAGTTGTAGCACATTTTCTGAGGTTACTGTTGTCTTCCATTTATTTAAATGGTCTATTTAAAATCGTTTTGTAAAAAGTGTAGTTCTTCAATTTACTTTTTGTTTTTCTCAAATTATTTTCATTAGTATGTTATGCTCTTTATCTTTCTCAAGCCTGGATAGAGAAGGTTGGAGTAAGGAAGGGGATTTTCGTTCGTAAAACATCGACCAAAACAAATATATGAAATAAGCCGTTCAAGTAGTGTTAAGCATCTCGGTAAGACTCATCAAATACAGCGACCCCTATTGGGGATTAAGCTGAGAATAAGCTTAAACAAGGACCAAACATATCATCAGTACTCTTCGTTGATTTTCCTTTATGTATATTAACCTACACCTATAAAATTTCATTTACATGTATTCCTACTGGACATGAGTATGTTTATTATAAAATGTGCCATTGGAAGGTATTTTTTAAGCTATATTACCTAGGTAGCTTTAAATATCGTACAGATTTGGAACAGTTCATATAGAACTGAGTGGGAGTACCCGAAATGAAACTGTAGTAGGAAACACTGTTTAAATAATGGAGTTTTTACCGCCATAGCTAAAAACAGCCACGCAACCAATTGTGAACAGAGCAAGTTATTGTTCAAGTGTGATCATTTTAATGAATAGAATGAATCCAACCTATTTCAGCTGACAAAATATTAACTTTGATGAAAAATGTCTTTAATTAGGTCACAGTTCACCCTCCATTATAATACTGCCTAATGATTCTGAGTATTAGCAACATAGCATGTTGCCTTTGACTCCAGGCTTAAAAACTTCATCCTTTAATGATAGGAGGTCGTCAAAATCTAGCTCTTTTGTTCCAGCGTTATAAAGGTATATTCATCTTCATTTCGGATGTCAGGAACATCACGGATCCTTTATTTTCTAGTCTTTATGTAACTGCACTTGACTCTGCCTTCCACTGTTGATATTGAGGCTCATAAAGTTTTAAGAATCTTCAATGCTTTCGTCAAGCGTCATGTCCGCATACTGCTGATTTATTTATGTATTTATTTAATTTTTTAGTCTGTATCTTGACATTTCCATCCGTAGGATGGTTTGTTCCGAAAGGATGTATGCATTCTTTTGTTGAAGATGTTCGACAAGGGGTGTTGATAATTTGCCACGGAATCCTTTTTTCCCTTTATTCCCCTTAGATATTCGACGGTTAATGAAAGAATCTTATTCGGAGGATATTAAGTTTGAACGACTTATGTTTTGTTGAAGGAACATCAGCCTCCAATAGTTTGATTTATTAAAATTAAAAATCATAAGTGTTTACCGACTCTCTCTCTCTCTCTCTCTCTCTCTCTCTCTCTCTCTCTCTCTCTCACACACTCTCTCACACATAACACAAATCGTGGCTATTCTGATTTTGTAAGGTAGCTTAACATAGTGTCTTTTTCACTGTACCTCAAGATTGTGAACTTATTATTATCGTTTAAGAATAATAAATAACGCAATGTATATATACACACATTCCCTCATACAGGCTTCCCGCCCTATGGGCTAGGAGCAACCTCTCTCGCCACTGGCCCACTGGCTGTATGTGGATATGCGGATTAAAGGCACCTTGGTCTGAGCTTGGGGAGGGTACGTTAAGTTCATAAAGGTATGCGAACACCACAAATATGAATCATGAATACCGGTATTCGTACAATTAATTGTCTGAGGTATATTGTTCATTATCTCGGCCGTCGTTCAGTTTCTACGAGGTTGATGAAAGGGACTGGGGTGAGTGCATCTTGTCATTATGTGCAGTATCAGAATCCCTCTCTGTATTCGACTATGTTTGAAATACCAAAATTGTTATGATTATAGGTATACTGTATTTATAGCGATAAATACATGAGTAGAATTTCAGGTTACGAGAAAATTAAAGAAAGTAATCTTCCTAAAACAAGTTATCCAAATTGAAGCCATGAAGTATTCCCCATTTTTTTTTCCTTTTCGAGAAAAAGTATCTGGTGGTTAGTTAGCGCCACCGTAGCTACTTTTGTAATGGAGAAAACTAGTGTAAAAAGAAAAAATATCCTAAATACATCATGTACTGATTCGAGAGCAGTGCAAGCAAGAAATTGATTAAGCTTATTTTTGCGTGGAAAATAAAAAAGTTTAATATTTTTTTCTCTTTCATTCGTGTATATGTTATTAATTTATATCAAAGTTTGTAATATAGAATTTTACACCAAATAGAACTTCAATCTCCTTATATATAAAAAAATAATATGATTGTATATCTCCAATAATCCTCACTAATTTGAGATTATCTTTCTGTGGCACCACGAAAAGGGAGGAGAAAAAACGGGGAGACACGACCTGTATACATAATTATGACGAAAAGGAAGATTACCTTTCGGGGGCAACATTGGATTCCCACGAACTGGAATTAGTCCATTTTTCCTTCGTAACCAAATGCTGGCGGGACACGGGACGATAATTTCATTTGGACATTCGCCCGGAAATTCCGTCGCAAACGGGAAAGCGAAGGTCATAAGTTGTCAAATTCCGATTTTGTTTACGTCGTTATGAACTTTTTTTTTTTTTTTTCAAAGAAAATGCCGATGCGTGCATGAAAAGGAGTCTGTTTTCACTACATAGATACTGGTTATCTCGTTGATGAACAAAAAGAATTTGAGGGTTTTGGTCTCGTAGTTAATGCATATCGACACTGGTTTGTTCATTTTCATATTAATGGGTTTCTAATTGTATACAATTGTATACCAATGCACAGGGATTATCTTGCACAGTACAACTGGCTTATGAATACAGTTCAGTTGTGAAGTTTATTCCTTCACAATTGAGCTTACCTATATATATATGTGTGTGTGTGTATATATATATATATATATATATATATATATATATATATATATATATATATATATATATATATATATATATATATATATATATATTATTAGCCACAATGCCCTCTTAACTATAAATATACTTCACAAGTCACGTGGTCAGGCTGGTAAGGTGGCCTCGTTTTGATTTCGTTGGATGGGTTCAGTTCCCGCTACCGGACATAGAATTGTTTTATATTTCTTTCATTTGGATCTAAGGCTTTGTAGTGACAAGCGTACTTAAAAAGTGTGAAGAACACGAGAAGTTATTTAGGCACTTTGACTATTACAATTACATACGTAGCTGGTAAAAAGTGGTTACCCTATCGATTTAGCTGTAGGTCTTCTTCTCTTTCTCCATCCTAACCCTTCGAATCATATACTCCTTTCACCAACATGTCCTCCATTCTCTCCACGTGACCAGATCATCTCAAAACAAGATCCATCCTTTACCTACCCTAATATATTGACGACTTGTAAGTTTCTCATACATTCCATTTTCTGTCTATATTTCCATAGACATTCCAAACTTCTCAATCTTTTACACACCCTTCTAACTTCCTTGCTTCACCTGTTCAAATCTACATGTGCATCATTCATATATATATATATATATATATATATATATATATATATATATATATATATATGTGTGTGTGTGTGTGTATGTATGTATGTATATATATATATATATATATATATATATATATATATATATATATATATATATATATATATATATATATATGTAGTATATATATATATATATATATATATATATATATATATATATATATATATATATATATATATATACTGTATAGCTTATAAACGGGAAATTTCATCTAGCACATATTGACTAGAAGCTTGAAAACATATAGGTGTTTGTTGAATAATTGCACATAAATATTCCCTTTCGATGGCATTCTTATAATGTTAATTATGGAGAGATATGTTCGCAATTCCGGAAATCTTGCAAAGGAAGTTCAAATAAATTCCATTCTTCTGTTGTCTGCGAGGTAAATATATTTTTATTTCCGTTTCATGGAAATTCATTTTCAGTAAAGAGGATAAGCTTTGGCATTGTTACGGAAAATTCCCGCGAATTTTGTAAAATATTTCTGTCGCACTGAATAGCAAAAGCGATGATTAGGCTTACTTTTATGCTAATGCTCTGGTAAAATATGGAAAAAATCTTTATAGAAAAAGGCATGTGTTTTAATTAGGTAATGATATCCCATATTATATCCTCTCTTATTATTTGTCCTTTTCATTGATGTGATGGAGCGAAATCATCTTAAAAGTTGAGAGAAAAGTTACACACCGGAACTTGATTTTGTGAAGGAAATGTAATGAGAGGCAGTAAGAAAATTTGAAATCTAAGAAGTATTGTAAAGAAAGTCACTCAGCCGTGCATTTTAAGTAGATGAGTATTTTAATTTGTTCTCAAACGATATAGTTTTATCGGTAGTTTTCATAAAAGAGAAATAAATCGGATATGGGATTGAAACCACGACAAAATATAGTGGTTAAAGTGAAGTTGTGTTTCAGCTTTTCTGATTATGGTCCAGTGGAAGCTCTCTCTCTCTCTCTCTCTCTCTCTCTCTCTCTCTCTCTCTCTCTCTCTCTCTCTCTCTCTCTCTCTCTCTCTCTCTCTCTCTCTCTCTCTCTCTCTTGTCTTTGTGAACCGACATTTGGTCTAAATGGAAATGATAGCGGACAAGACAATTCGTTAGTTGACGAGAGTGAAAACATAATGGGAATGTTGCAGCAAATTTTTATCTGTTCAACATGGAATGATGAGATATGGAGAAATTGTAAAAGAGGTTTGTGCTTATTTTCTTGTTTTGAATTTTTTTTACTTTTGCATTTCATGGTAAATTTATAAATTGCTTAATTTTCATAATCAGAATATAAAAACATAGCCGTCAATTAAGCAAATATACCGTGACATTTAGTTTCACAAAAATAACAGCAAAAAAAAAATCATATTTAAAAGATGCCTTTCATCACGCGTCAACCTCATTTTGCTTCCTAAACATGAATTTACTATCAGTCACAGATGAAAACTGCAAACACCATTGTTTTATGTACAAAAAATTTTTTGAAGTATTTTGTTTTCTTTTTTAACAATCCATCGTTAAAATGAATGAAGATAAAGAGTTTTACCGTTTTATTGTATACCGAAATTATTTTAATGTATAATTCACATTATTTGATTTTGCTATTATTATCAAAGAGAAGAATGAAATATGAATTATGATGTAGGCATTGCAAAATTCAGCACGAGTTGCGTCAAGAGAAATGATCGCAAATCCCCGTTCATGTCAGTGATTTATGACCAAAGAGAAGAACAAAATTCCTTGGGCCATCTGCGAAACGAGATTAGCCATGAGATAGGTAAAAATTTAGTGAAGGTAATCGCATGAAGTCTAATTCACGATAACGCTGTGCTGTGTTTAAAAAGGAAGACTGAAAACAGATTAATAACATTTCCACAGCCTTCTCTTTGATATCATCGGAACTTTTTCCAGCGTGTAGTGGTTTTGATTTTGGCTTAATAACGGTTTTAATTACGTCCGACAGAGCCATTAAATATGAATATTCCTTCCTGCACGTGTAAGTTGATTTTGATGAATAAATAAATTTACATATGGAATAATGAATGAATGAATGATTAACTGTTTCAATAATGTATGTTTATCCTGTAAATAACAATAGTAGGGTGAATTTCAGTAACATGAGAAGACATTAATCAGTCCATTAAGATTAATAGAAACGTTACGGCACTGGTAAAGGTATATAAAGCATCTGAAGTCCTGGAATGAGAGACCGAGTAGAGTGTTATGGGAAAAATTACTATTTTACTCATACATATTTCATATATTCTGTGTATGTATACAGATTGTGACAAGCCACCTGTTCCTTGACCATTTTTATTTTTACACTTTTGTCTATCTCGTTTTATTCATATTCTCCCATTTATCTCTTACATTAACAGAAACTACGTATTTGCTCTTCTATAGAATGCTTTCGCAATTTTGTAAGACTCCATCACTTCTTTGATATCTTTTGTCCCAACATTCGTTTTATAAATTCCCTAACTCATTTCTGTACGTTGATGTATCGCCATCCAAATCCACTTACCAATCTATTTGCCGAATAAACAAAGGAGGCGCTGCCCTTGTGAAGACAGTTAATGCAAGGAAGAATTCTTTTGATCTATTCCAGGAAGATGAAATCTCTGAATAAGGTTCCGCTCAGCTACGGTTCATGGCTTGTAGTTTGCGAACAGTGACAAGTCGGGTGGAAACAGGCACAATGGTATCATCAGTCTCGTGACTCGACCGTACGGTACTTACACGGCCTACCCCGAGACCCAGCCTCTTAAGGTCTCGCCCCTTCATCGAGATTGATAGATAGATTGCCGATTACAAAGTAGGCAGACCGATATTAAACGCTTCATTCTCACTGCATAAGACTCTGAACTGCTCTCAACAAATTGTAACATTTCCTCAGTGCCGATTGCTAAGTAGGCCAACCGTTATTAAACTTTTCATTCTCATTGCATAAGACTTTGAATTGCTTTCAACAAATTATAACATTTTTCTTTAATAATTTATGCACTGCACCTCTATCAACTCTCAATTTTTTTTAAATTCTTGTATGGCAAGTAAAACGTTTTTCCATATTTTCTTAAGCTTCTTTCGTATCTGCTTTATGGCAGATAATTCATCCATGTACCTACCTTCTTGTCTAAGCCAACACTCTTCGTATATACGTACGCATAGAAGCAGACATATATATTTAAGTATAAATTTATGTATGTTTGTATCAGTGTTTAAAAAAAGAGAGAGAAAGAGAAACCACAATACATACTAGCTGTTAACAAAATTAATATATTTCCTCATGAAAGTGCTCAGTAAAGAAAATAAAAAGGCGAAAGAAAGGGGAAAATGTAAATTTTCTGGCAATGTATTTTCTATGTACGAATGAATTTGGTGGTGCAAAGTGTGAAGAAAAACTCAGACAAAATAGGATTGGGAATATATTTCCGGAAAGCGTCTTCGAAACTCTGAACCGAACTTTTCCGAAAGAATCCGGAAGTTAGTCTCCTTTTAACCGGTGGTCTTCCAGTTGGCGTTTCCTTCGACGCCTATTTTCTTTCTTTTCCAAACGTGATTCAGGTTTTCTTCCCTTTTACAAAAACTTTTTAAGTCTCTTTTCATTCACTGACAGTTGCAAATACGTTTACAGTTCTCTTTCTTTTGCAAATGCATTATAAGATACCTTTTATACAAACGCGTGTAGTTTATTGAATTTGTTGAGATATATATATATTATATAATTGTGTGTATTTATATGCATGATATATATATATATAAAGAGTATATTAGTATATATATATATATATATATATATATATAGACTTCGAGAGTAGTCTTGTGTTCCGGGTCTGAACTCCGCACCCGACTGATCAAGAGCAGACACTTTGTTATCTGGTGGTAGACATCCCGGGGATTATATGTAATCAACGGATAGGTTTTGTCAAAGCAAAATGGGTGTTAACAGACTCAAATACACACACAAAACAGCCACGCTAACACCTTCTAAAAAAAAAAACATAACAAACATCTCACACGTCTCGAACTTCTTCGCCATACCCGCGCAATAACGTCTCGCTGCTGGGAAGAAAGGGCGCTGGGTCGGGTATGATACATGAAACATACGTACCGGGGTCTATGATGTCAGGCAGGGCAGCTGATCGAAGACTACAGGTCTACCCTAAAGCCAAATCAAAAGTCCTTCAAAGAAGGCATCGTGCTGACTTCCATACAAAAATGGAATAAAAAGCATCGTTAAAAGAAAAAGAAGATATATATATATATATATATATATATATATATATATATATATATATATATATATATATATATATATATATATATATATATATATATATATATATTATATGTGTGTATCATATGCATTACATATATACGTATATTTATGCATACATCACATAATACACACATATATATATACATATGTACATATATGTATGTATGTATATATATAATATATATATATATATATATATATATATATATATATATATATATATATATATAGATAGTCACTTAGAATAAAAAGTGAATTCCTAATTTCAGACGTCACCCACCAGTAACAACGTTTCTTCCAGTCTCCGTCTCTCAGGATGTTGCATATATTAATAATAAGATTGCAACTCTGGCCTGTCTGCTGCAACACATATCAGCAGAAACGTGTTTCTGTTTACCCCCTGGAAGTTTCCCTCCAGCGAAACGTGGCTCTCTAGTAAGTGGATTTTCTTTGATACGCCATAAATGAAGTGGTGTCCCCTTTACATATTTTCAGAGTGCGTGGGTAAACTTAATTGAAGCGAAATACCCAACTGCAGTATACACTTCAAAACGTGAAAAATTTCAAATCATTTTAACTTGTCCAAATTGTTGTTTAAGTTAGTATTAGGATTAGGTAGGTAGGTTTTTCATAGAATGAGCCAGTCAGAAAATTAATTTTTATATATATTTTTTAGACGTTCTTGCTGAATAAAGAAGATTTGGAAATGTAGTGCAGATGTAAAAGTAATAGGCAGAAGGAAGTAATGAGAATCAACTGACCGAAAGAGGTAGGCAATACTAACAACGAAACAAAATGAATGATTAGGAAAGACGATTAACCATGCTGTACCAAATGAAATGAACAGCTTAATGAAAGATCTTGAAGAAGTGCAGTGATAAAATTCAGTACCTCTTGAATTAAAGAAAAGGTACTGAAACCATATTATTAGAAACTAATCAGTGAAGAAGTTATGAAAAACTTATGAGAGAAGAAAACGCCGAATAAGCTTTGAGTTACAACGTGTTTCTTGTCTGGCAGATTTCCTTTATTCTTTCACGTCTAATGAGCCGTGATGCCACGATGTCCAAACCCAAAAGCCATTTGTCGCCTTTGATGTAAAATTCAGAAAAAAAAGTTTCTAGTCAGCGCCGACGTAATTCAACTTTGAAACTCGATGCTCTTTTTAATTCTTATCGTCTCATTGCTCTTATTTTATTTCTTTCGGAGTTAGAATAAGTGGCAACGCAGTCTCAGACACCATCCTTTTACTTGCAGTATATTACAGCTGTTTTCGGATCACCTTATATGAAAGTAATTCTTTTCGTTTATCATCGTAATTAATAAACTACTTATCGCTCCATCATTACAAGACTGTCGTAACTCCAAAATCTTGATTTTTCAGGAGAAGCGTTTTAAAGTTTCAAAGTCCTGTAACTGCACCGAGATTTTGATTTAGACTTAAAATCTTCCCAGCGCCATCTCTCGGCCAAAAATGCACTTAGACTTACGACTTTATTACTAAAAGACGCAGAATTAAATGTGCAATCTTATGAGCCATGTAACTCAAAACTTCAAATTTTTGAGTTACGACAGTCTTGTAATGATGGAGCGTTATATTTGGGGAGTTACACATTTCCCTTTTAACTGTATACAATCGTTTTCCTCATAATTAGGAAAGCATTACATGGATCAGTGTCCACTAAGGCTTGCTTTATTTGATTTTCTATTGGTTCACGGTTCTGTTTTGTTATCATGATATTTCCACTATTGATTCACGGTTCTATTTTGCTATCATGATATTTCCACAGCTTCTATATGGCTATATTCTTATTTATATTTTTGTTCATTGGTGTTATTCTTCAAGCTTTGACCCTGAGTAACTTTGGTTATTTCGGAGATTAGAGGAGCTTCGAAATTAAAACGAAAACCTCGAACGCGCCACTTAGGACGCTGTAGACCCTGTCACAGCAAAATTGGTTAATGTGCCTCCAACCGAGTTTTAGTGTGCCTGGGTCTGGTTTCCCTCTGCCCAGTTGCTTAATTGCTTTAAATGTTTTATGAAGCGAACAGGTAAACAAAACAAAGCTGTGAAACGTGGAATGATTTTCCTTTAAAGTAAATATTATCGTATTATTAGTGATATCATTAGTTGAATAGCACTATTCATTAAACCAACTTAAACCTAAGTACATCTGCAAAACGAACCAAGACAGTTTTTTTAAATTATTAGAGCTGGAATAATTTAGAAAAAGTTAAGAAAAATAAAATTACGAGAAAACTTAGAGCGCAAACACAAGCTTCTTAAATAGATATTCTGCATAATCGTAGTTTATGAAGCTTCAAGTAATGGTATTAGCAATCATTTACCTAAACGCGAATACTTTCTTCAGAAAGCTGAATTAAATTTCCTCGTAGTCTGATTAAATCGTTGTATCGTTCAGGTGAAAAAGCCAAGTGGACGGACGAACTGATGATCTAAGCAAACCAAAACTGTGTGAATATAAGAGAAACGTTTTGTAAAACAGTAAAAGGAAGGAGGTATGACAGATTATATTGAAGGAAAATAATATCAGATACTAAAGCAGTAAAGGCAAGGAGACGGAAGAAAATTAATTCTTCATACCTGTTCAGATTATTAAAGTTATGTATGTATTGACAGATAATTACCGTTAACCCTCGAATAAGCCTAACGACATTGTATTATAATGAACAGAGTTTAAGACCTTGATATAACGTAGCCTATGTCACGTCAAGAGTTTCAGTGCCGCTGTGTTTTCTAGCCGTTGCAGGAGATTTCTGTTTCAGCGTTGAATGACCTCATAGGTCCCAGTGCTTGGCCTTTGGCCTAAATTCTATATTCAGTTCAGTTCAGGAGATGGTTCCAATGGTAGTGGTACTGGGTAACCCTTGGAAAACATTTCCATCCATAGATCTTGCCTTGAAGTTCAGGCTTCCAAAGAATATGGTGTTCATTTGAAAGAAGTAACAGAAGGTAATAGGAGATACAGAAAGAAGAGATCAGTTATTTCAAAAAAATTAACAAATTGATAAATATGCAGATAAAAGGATAAGTAAATGATTAAAATGCAAGCATTATCTTCGCTTGAACTTTCGAGGTTTTAATTGCACAAAATCCTCTGGGAGAGAGACGAAAATAATAACTGGGGCCTGCTTCATAAATAGTTAATCGTACTTGTGCCCATTTCAACATGCCTTTGGGCACTGATAAAAAGAAGATATTCTTAAAATAACATAAAATGCTGGTAATATTAAAGATGGCATATCTTTTGAGATGATGAAGGGCTTACCTTAATACCTCTAACCTCTGTTGTTCGTAAACTGTTTGCCTTCTTGGCTGGGCTGGCTGACATGGTCCGGGACAGTCCATCAAATATGCAAAATGAGGTTCCTCAAAATGCAAAGCACTGACACTCATGCATGCAGTCTGAAAGAGACAGGACCGCTCTTTCTTCTCTTTTAAGGCTTTGAGGAACGTTTACTACAGTTGCACAATTTAGTACGTGGGTAATAGACTCGCAAAAATCTGAAAAATTTTAGACTTACTCTGAAGAAAGACGTTTTCTGTTTATTTTTAAAAATGATACAACACATGAATGTGGGAAATATATTAAAATAAACTTTATTATTATTATGCGTCCTCTCAAGATATTTTTTTCATGTAACTTGCAAATAAAAGGAAAAAAAATATGGATTTAATTGAATTAAAGATAACTTACCTTCAATTCAATTGGAAGTAAAATACACGGGCCAACAGTACATTAGAATTTGAAGGGAAATTGAGTTTTCGTGGAAATCAAATTTTAGCGAACTCCGTAATCACTCTTTAACAAAACTTCAGTTATACTTGAATTAGAAATATGAAAATAGTGAATAACTGTATTGGTGATAGCAGTAGCTAATACAGCGGTTGTTTTGTAGGTATCAGTGATATTGGTAAAAATAACAACATAACAATAATCATAAAAGCACCACCTCCGATAGTAACAACAACATTTATAACAACACAGATTATAACTGAAGAACATTTTACAACTGTTATAGTGGCAGTGATAACTCCACAGTATGTTTTGCGGATATAATAATTAAACTATTGGACAGATGGAAATTCAATTTGCATGAAAACTGGGTTTTCCGCGAATTTCATTATATTGTTGGTTCTTTGTGCCGTCAGATTCCATTCCCAAATTGAGTGATATTTAATCATCATATTTATTTATGTCTAGAGATAAAGGTGAATACAAAAATCTTTATCTCTAGAAAAACAAAGTAATATTAACTTGGAAATGAATATTTCATTCACGTATTAATACTCTTTTTTTCATTATTATTTAATTATATGTTTTCAATATTCATGAAGAATTCACTTTGGCCCGAGCAGTGTAAATATTTGGCAGAGCTTTTGCATCCGCCATGCATTAATTTGTAATTATGAATCGTACCTCAAAGACGTGTGGAAAATAAGAGAGAGAGAGAGAGAGAAGTAGGGGGGGATAAATCTCTTGAAATGAACTTCATCCATTAGTGTCAGTTGTGGGTACAGGTTAAACCCTCATTTGCATATTCAGTGGAAACTTTCATGATCATTAAGTGTGGCGTTGGCAAAAAGTTACTGTACAACATTCATTCGATACTGATAAGGTTACCCCTGGTTAAAAATAAAACAGAGTCACTTTTTCACTTAAATATCTCCCTTATTTCTCGTTTAAAAGAAGGAATTTTTTTGGGGGGGGAGGTTAAATTGTTCTCACTTAACCAGAGTCTTAAATCCTATGTCCATTTTAGTGAGATGTTCTTGAGCTTCCCCTATGGGCTAGGATACTTTTCTTAAGTAACTTGTGATTTGATTGAAAATATATTCGTTCTTATTTACTTTAATAACATTTGTCCTCTCTTGGTCGTTTAATGTTGAATTTTAGATAGAGTTTTGTTACGGTTGGAATTCCATTTGGAGTTCATCAGCGCATTTACGCAGCGTAATGCGGAACTCAAAAATGCATTTTTGTCATGCTTCTCATTTAATGTAGTTGTTCTTAAAAACAAGGAATGAAATAGGGTATATACAAAACCCAAGTATCTAGACTCTTGAATAATGGAGATCACGAAGCTTCCACTTACACCAGTGTTATTATTTTCAAGAAATATTAATACACGATTTCTTATTCTTGACATTTCATAGCAGAAAAGTTCTATATCTTTATCGATTAAATGTCAAGAATGAAAAGAGAGGAAGACCTAGAAAGTACTTAGAAGGTGTGAAGTGGCATTGAAACGGAAGAGGATTCTGCTATTCATCGACTTGGCAATTAAAGTATGAATATGCCTGTAACCATTATCTTGCTTCTTTCAAAGTCACCGCATGCCAGGACAACAGTCTTACTGTATGTTGAAAAAATGTCAAGGCACATTAAGCGGAGGGACTGACGTCCTAATGTACTGTAACTTAGAGAGAATAAAAATGAAATGGATTGATAAAAGAAAAAGAAAGACAAAGGAGAGAATGAAGTAACGGCGGCCTAAACTTAAGAAACTGAATTTTGAGTATCTGCAGAGGATATTACAGGTCAGTCTAGATAAGTATCCTGACCCATGACTTGAAAGTGAACATAGGATCTGAGGCTCTCATTAAATGAGAATAATTTTAAATTACAACCAACACCTAGAAAAACTTATCCTTTTTAAAATCTGGAAATAAAGTAGGCATTTTTATTTTATTGCTTGTATGTATATGCGACTTATTCATGACGAAAGTGGTGTTACGTACATTATCAAAATACGAAACCAAATCCTGAATCGAATTACCACCAGTCAGATCAATAAAAACTTCAATAATTCAACACCAAACGTTCTGAGTGTTGTGCACATTTTCACTCTATTATTATTATTATTATTATTATTATTATTATTATTATTATTATTATTATTATTATTATTATTGTGTTGTTGTTTTTATTAAGCATCCATCAATACAGTTAGGATTTTATGCACTAGCAGGGTGTTTCAAGGATAATCATAAACAGAAGGTAGACCTTGACGGTCTGGACAACTGTTAAATAAGTTCTGATTGAGATCAGCAATATAACGCTCGCACGCAAGACGAAAAACAGAACTTTGGGAAGGCTCCGCCCGAGGTTTGCTACGCCACGGGCAGCCAATCATCACTGCACCGATCATGACCTCCCTATGATCCCGAAGCTTTGATTCAGATCCCTGCAACTAACGTTCCAGAGGATAAACGAGCTGGTCGAAACATGTCGACGGGTTTATAGAACCTGAACCCAGACGTTTGATTTCTGATTGATATTTTATCAAAAAAATCCGCAAAATGTCCTTTTCCAACATGAATATCGGCCAAACTTGACTAACATGAGCCTGAAAAAGCGAATCATAAGGAATAGAAAACGGTTTTAAGATTTATAATTTTATCCTTTTTAATAAGACTGTTTAAAAGAGGAATTTCATATTTTTGCTTGTTTGATTATTGAATGTTGTGTTGTTGTTGTTACATCCAAAGTAACATGAAGGCATCTTGTATGGAGTCTGTTTCTTAGCAGGGGTGTCAGATAATCATGAACTTAGACCTTGACTCTGGCAACTGTTAAATAAGTGTTATGAGATAGCAATATAACTTTTGGGGAAGAAGAGAACTTTTGGAATTGGTTTGTTTAGTGTACTTTTTGTTGAAGTTTATAATCCCTCTTGATCTGGAAGCATTTGATTTAGATCCTCATAAGCTGTCGCCATTTAAAGATATTACAAAGTATTCTATCAACTAAAAGTTGTTTTGTAAGTAGATATAGAAATAGCTCCTGAAAACATAGTGAAATCAAATTGATGAACACATCTTTTGTACAACTGAATTTTTCGGTTTTGTTTTATTATTATTATTATTACCCGCCAAGGAATTATTATTATTATTATTATTATTATTGCCATTATTATTATTATTATTATTCCAGAAATATTACCATACATGAACTTAAGATTCCAACAGTTTGTTTTGTATGAAATGCACAGTGTCCAGAAAGTTTTGGGAATAGATTGCTTGTGTGGGTCTCATAAAATGTCCTCATATGCTGTCGTGCCATTTACAAAGTACCCTATCAACTAAAGGTTGTTTTGTAAGAGATGAAATAGCTCCTGAACATAATCAAATTATACACATCTTTGTACAACTGAATTTTTTCCCCGTCATTATTATTATTATTATTATTATTATTATTATTATTATTATTATTATTATTATTATTAAACGTCAGAAAGACCCATTTGTTGTATGAAGTGTGACAGTGTCCAAAATTTTCATGAAAATAGCGTCTCAAAAAGTCCTGTAACAAATGCTTTAAAATTTTGCAATCCTTAAAAATTAGTGTATTGCAAAATAGTATAAAGGAAATAAATTAAGAAATAAATTTAGATATTCTTCCAATCTCATTATTATCTTTTGTGTAGCCAATTTACATAAGTCTTGATAGCCCCAATATTTGTTCTTTCCCTTTTCTCTTCTTGTGCTAATGAAGTACAGACAGAATAAAGTAATAATATAGGTAATAAGTACTATTCTGAAGATGTCGCCTTAATTCCACATGATTAATCCTTTAGCAATAGAGAATAATACGGCTCGTCTACTCTATTCATAAGTACAATCAGTAAGTCATACTGGAGCATTAATCAACCGTGGAAGTTTCAAGGGCCTAACTACTGGCACTAATAATGAAGATATTTGTGTGTCAGTATGTGTGTTGAATTCCTCTTGAATTATAAGTCAGAAATACAAAAACTAAGATGTTGGAATTTTCACTATATGGAGAACTTATGTTTTTAACGCCATACCTTGCCAATGAACCAAAAATGCATTAAGATAATGAAAATTAACGCTATAACGAAAGCTGAACGCTGCAGAACTATTCCAGTAGATTTATTAAGCTTCCCAGAATAATTATACAGAAAGTTCGAAATAATAGCGGTACCAACCCCTGAAAGTCTATAGACGGTCAATCTTTATTTTTTCCGTATATCATTACTTCGTAAAACATTTATTTCAAGAGCATATGGATATGTTTTTATCACTATTTTTACACACATGCGCTGATTAAACTACATTCACGATTTAATGGTTAGGGAAATAGAGGATGAAAAGAGAATCCAAACACAGTTTTATTTTATCTCTTTGAATTCCATCTGCGTTGCATCTCATTCAGGTTACTTAGAACACACCTTTGTTGCTGTTACTTCTATTTGTGTACTTCCTTCCACTGCGTGTCCATCGTATTAGGTGGTGAGGTGGAATATGTCAATGTTTCCGAGACCCTAGCCTTGCGATAACAGGTATTACTGCGAGGTTTGATCAATGGGACGAAGGCGCACATTCTGTTTTTGTCATATCTTTCAATTCACCAATCTTGGTTTCTCAATGTTTTGTCTAGAAGTATACTTTGCCCAGATGGAATATCGCTCTCTCCTAATTTTCCTGGCTTGACATCTCTTAAAAAAGTGTAGAAAAGCTGCATTTCCAAGCGTAATACTATTTTGCTAAGATGAACAATAAAAATCTTAGCTGTTACTTTCTCCTTTTAACCAATCTCGTCGCAAAAATGTCTGCAAATTGTATTTTCACACTTTTCGACCTAATAATACTATACTTGTCCCTAGTTCTGTAAAACACCTTGTTTTTAGCTTCCCTCCATGTCATATACTTAGATGATTACTCATCGGGCCATCCTATCACCCAGCATGTTACCAGAACTTTTAATTCTGTTGTTCCAGTACATAAATGTATTTAATGTATTCAAGTCATTTAAGAAGGGAAAAGCCAGTACGACTAATGGCAGTCAGCCTTTGTTAATATAAGAATTTGCCTTAATATATTACTGCTATCTTTTTGTCATCTTAAACAATTGTAGCCATAAATCCTCTTCAAAGTTCTCTTCTATACATCCTGCTCAAGGAAATGACAAATTGAATCATGTAAACTACCTGTACTTGTCTTATCCTTCTTATTCTGGCAATAGTCAAGATTCTTACTCCGCTCTGCATTCATTAATAAAAATTTGTGGATTATTTTAGTGATTCTTATTATACTGACTCATTTCTGGATATCTTTTACCACTGTTTTCGGCAATTAACCATGTTAATTGCGTATAACTTAGTCCTCTCTGTAAACTTGCTTCCAGTATCTTGTTTGATTTAGCCATTTTCGTCGTAGTTGACAATACCCATTTTCCCCCTCTTTTTTATTTTAAGTCACGTTATTCCCACAAGGACCTGTTTTCTCTTTTACCTTGTTTCATGAACTATTTCAAACACATTGCCTTTCCATTCATCGTTAGATTAAACTCTTCCTCACAAGTTCTCTTCTGCTTCTTAGCCCTCACCAGTGGTTATTTCTCTTTCTTGTTTGATGACATCTCTCAGTCGACCACACACGATTGGATTCGGATCAGATTCACCGACACTAATTGCCTTCGTGTCTCTTTTTATCGTGTTCTTGCTTATTCTCAGCAATTCTTTAGAATTCCAAAACTGAATCCCTTAGGTCTGTCAATATATTAATCGATGAAGTAAGTGATGGCAGCCCTTTGAAAGACTATGGGACTAGCTAAGTGTCTGAGAGGCAGACGTGTATTTTCAAGGTTTTGCATGCACTTTTCTTCAGTGAGCAGCTCCATCATTTATATGTGAACTATAGCCAGCTTTGTGTGGAGTAGCGTTCCTATGTCTTAGGAATCCTTCTACACACTGTTTGCCTTGGAAGAGTAATCAATAGTTCTGGTCATTCATTCAAGTCTTATCTTAAACATAGAACTTATTACCATACTCAGTGTTTTCTGAGTTGTATAACCTGGGTCTTTCTTTTACACTGGTTGATCATCATTTAAATTGAAAGGTGGATTAACGCACACCTTTCTTGAAGTGGACAACCATAAAAAATTTTGATCTCACCCCAATATGCTCATAATATCAATAAAATGGGAATATATTTTGACATGATTACGTCTGAAGGATGTGGTAGAATTAAATTGATATAAACTTCCTTTAATACTTTTAAAGGAATGCTGTGCATTTTAAAGAAAGGAAAAACATCAAAATTCACTTTCTCATTCACTCTAGTTCTTTTTTCAGAGCTTACGTGCCTCGTTCACTTAAGACTGACGGCGAATGATGCTCCGAAGTTCCTTCAAATCACGACCGTGTCTTTCGGCTCTGAACACTTTTCAAATCACGTCCCTGGCATCCCGCTGTAGCACTCAGCTGATTGTTCATTGCCATTAGTGATAATGAAACAGAGGCTGCAAACAAAAGGTAGGGTTTATATTAAGGTTTCTATCACTTTAACTGAAAAGATATTTCTTGTTTTTTCCAAATAACCAGGGTTTTCATGTCTTGTGGTGATTGGGCTAAAGGGTAATTTTTTCACAACATTTAAACGTTAAGAATTTTTCATACATAAAAATTACTTGAAATGTTTCACTGATGCTTTTACCATTACTGCTTCTGCGTTTACTACTACAGCACTATTACAAGCAGTAATTATACTAAAAACGAAACAGTGATAAGATTGGCATTCATAATGAAAGAACAACAATCCCAACAATCATAATTGAATTATGAAGAACGTACCACATAAACTCACAAGAAAATAATCATATTAGTAGGGCACTGTGCTCGCATTTGTAACGTCCTTGGTTCGACTCAGCTGTGGACAGGCACCAGCATCGGATGGGAGTCATATAAAGGGCACAGGGCTAGAAAACACACACACACACCTTTACTAAATCCTCAAGTTTTCGATCTATTGCAGTTGGTAGAGAACTGTGATTTCTAGGTTCGTGTCAGCTAACTATTTGTTTTTTAATGACCTTTTAATAGTACTTCAATTAGCCCTTCATCGTACATGACTGCTTAAATATAGAAAACAGGACACTTCAATTTCTATGAATTTGTTCCGACAAGTTGAATTTGTGAAACACCAGTTCGCTTTTGCAAATCACTGTACGTGCTTGGAGTACTTCACAGATTATCAGAAGTAGCTTTGCTTGAAGGCATAAATCTTTCATGTTGCAACATTTACTTTATATGTACAGTACACAGTGAAACTCCACTCCATATGTTGCGCAAGTATTCAGCAAAATATAAAAACATTCTTTTTGCATGCTCTTTGAAACGATTACTATTACCGCGTTTTATTATACTTGACTTTTGTCATGAATTTTATTTTCTGTACAAATTTCAGAACATTGTTTTAATTCCCCAAGCATTTTGTTCATATTCTTTTTACTCTATTTGGAATTGGTGTCTTTTTTATCGCCCCCCAAATAATGTTTTCGCCAATAAAAAGTAAATTTCATAGTCTTGTGATGATCAAGATATTAGAATGTTCCCCCAGAAGAAATTCTTTACCCCCAAACAGGAGGCTGATGTCACAACTTTACTCATAAAGCTTCACAAATTTGCGAGAAAGTTCTCTCTAAATGTTATCACTGGAAGTTAGAGCCTAGGTGTGTACCTTGACTATTCATGACCAGAAGTTTAAAGTCCGGAAATCTTTTCACTCGGTACACGGACTCCAGGCGGTGATTAATTAATGACAAATAGCTATTGAAATAGCAAGAGAAGAGACGCATTCACGTTTTCTCAAATGTATAACTAGGAAGGGATAAGTTACGTCCACTTTACTCCAACTTAATCTCGCGTAAGATTTCCGCGAAATACGGCATCAAACGAATGATCTGTCACTTCCTTTAACAAATGAACACTTCCCCCCTTAATTTATTAATTGAACATTTCCTGGACGTTGATAATTAATGACTATCAAATCATTGCGTTCTTATCATAAGGCTGCATCTAGCATAATACTCTTGCATTATTTATGAACACTGATGAATGATGATAGTCGTACATTTTGGGAAATCATGGAGAATGGTTAAGTTTGTAATGGTATCGTGACGTTCCTTGTTGATTATATATATATATATATATATATATATATATATATATATATATATATATATATTTATATATATATATATATATATATATATATATATATATATAAATATATATATATATATATAGTGTATGTATATGTATTTATATTATATAATGTGTGTATGTATGCATATGTATATTTATACACTGCATTCTCATCCTTAAAGAATTTATGAGAATTGTTGGGCCAACACCTACTAGAACCACCATTATATGGAAAGGAGATGTTTAAGTAAATAAATAAGGAAAATGCATGAGCAAGTTGATATTGGCTGGAGATACAGCCATGTTTAATCATTATTTGACTCGAAGAAAAATAAGAAATAAAACTTTTATGTAAAGACAGTGAGTTTAAAATGTGGCTATAAACCCTTTTACGTTAGAGTAGTTTACATGGAGAAAATGAAAAACGGGCTAAGGTTAAAGATACTGAAGTGGATGGAATATATGAAAAGTATTCCGAATTCAAGGATACAATCAAAGAGTCAGCAAAAATTGTTTATGGGTGCATGGTGGTATGGTCAAAGCATAAAAGCTGCAAGCAGTTGAATGATAAAATTGAAGGGTTACTGAAGGACGAGATGAGACTGTTTTTAAGTGGATGTGCAAGAAAAAAGAAGTTATCATGTAACAGTGTACAAGAGGATGAATGCAGCAATCAAGCAAATGGAGAAAAAAAAAATTAGTAGGACGAAAATTTTGTGATTTATCTTGGCAGTTTTAGATAAAAAGTTGATCTTTTGGAAAGTAAGTGTAGAAGGAAAGGTAATAATCAGATGGGTCTCTAGATGAAAGATTCAAATGGAGAAATACTGTCTGAAGAGATTGTAATCCTGTGCCAACAGAATGAGAATTTTTAAGGTCTATTTTAATATAAAATAGAAAAGAGTCAACTCTAAATTATTCAGTAATGTAGAAGGTTATTGTAAACTCGAGAATACTTGTGAAAGTGGATGTAAAGAGGGCAATTAAGAGGTTGAAGTATGAAAGGGTGCTAAGATTTGATACTGAATGATAAATGGTTGGTGGAAGAATTAAAGCTGATGACTAGTATAGATTTTGGGCAATAAATGCATCAAATGATCGTAGGGATAAAGCAGAGGAGGTTAGCAGGATACGTGAGTCCAGGAAGGCAGCAAAATGTTTGGAAAATTATTTTTAAAAAAGTAATGGCTGTAGAAATAAAATTTGGAATTTTCAAGACACTGATGATCCAATTGCCTACAGTAAATTACTGTGGATGTTAAGTATGTTTTGAAAAAATTATATTGAACCATTTAACATGAGCGCTTTTTGGTATACATGTGGTGTAAGAATAAATAAAATGTTGTAGGTAGAAATACAACGGGATGAATGATGGATAACTGGTAAGAAGATACCAGATTACGATAGGTTGGTGGAGGTAGTGCGTAATTCGAAATAATTGGTGATAAATAGAGTGAGATCTTGAATCGCAGGATAAAATGAGGTTGGAATGGAAGGGCCTTAAGATCCAGGAAGAGAAGGAGTGTGTTTGGGGTACGAAGATGAATGGTGAAGCGTGTGTGTGTATGTGTGTGTGTGTGGGTAAGGGTGTTATCCCTCTGGGAAGCTGCTTATGTGTCATACTTTTATGCACAAGGTCCTGATCGTCGGTTCAGCGGTTAAAGGAACTATCACATCATTCCATAAGACTTTTGAAGAATAACCAAACTCAGGGAAGATATCAAAAGAAAAAGGACATTGTGTGACATATATATATATATATATATATATATATATAATATATATATATATATATATATATATATATATATATATTATATATATATATATATATATCACACACACATACAGATATAGATAGATATATACACACATCCTATCTATCTATCTATATTATATATATATATCTATATATATATATATATATATATATGTTATATATATATATATATATATATATATATATAGTATGCGTATATATTTATATTGGTCACCTTTTTTTACCAGACGTATATGTAATAATAGTAGCACATTGACCTCTTAACACTTAATTTCCTCACACAAATGAAGAAATTTTTGACGCTCGTGGTAGGATTTGACTCCCATCCGGTATGTCAGAATGAGACTAACGTTAACCACTTGACCAAGAGCAGGTAGTTAACTGTTTTCTCATTCTGACTCAACGGGTACAGTTCGAATGCTGCCACGGGCGTTAAAAAGTCCTTACTTTGTTTTGGTTAAGAGGTCACAGGGTTATTGAAATACAGTATATGTGTAAAAATGTATATGTACATATACAGCATATATGTGTGTGTATAGTATATGTATATGTGTATGTATGTATATATGTGTGTATATATATATGTGTGTGTGTGTGTGTGTATGTATATATATCCGCCTAAAAAGCAGTAAACGATTAAACTCTAGACTATGATGGTTAGGAAGGGTGTATTCTAGCTCTGATTCGACAGATACATGTATATGTGATTGTTAATAGTTTGATATCCTTTCCTCGTAGGCAATTTCTCAAAGTTAACCTCATTCTGACATATCAATCGCAATTTCGAATCTTGCCACAAGCGTCAGTGTTTCTTGATTTGGATCGTAGCCCTTGTAGGGAAAAGCCTATCCATAGCCGTTTTGAAATCGAAAAATTAAGAGGTTAATGTTGCTATGATAAGTACACGCACACACACACAATATGTATATATTTTATATATATATATATATATATATATATATATATATATATATATATATATATATATATACATATATCATATTATATATATAATGTGTTTATGTTTAATTTATTATTTTTATAAATTTGTTATTTTCGTTTTTATCTTACTAGATTTCACTTTGTTCAAATTTTCCTGAAAAAGTACCCAAATATATGTTCTTTAAATGTGTCCATTTTTTGAGTGACTGTTTACCATAATTGACCCAAATATTGATAATATAGTTTTTTGTTTCTTTTACGAAGAGTGCTGATTTAGGATATTGTTCGTAGTAGGAGTATATGCGCGGGAGAGATGTCCTTATAATCGCTAATATGGATGCATTAGAGTAGTATTTTTAAATTCTAATAATTCATATAATTGGCTTGAAAATCAGATTAAGGTCATTCATTTAAAAGTGAGGTTTTGAATATTTTTCCTGTTTTTGATGAGTATTTCATTTCCATAGTCTACTGTAAATGGCTAAACTGGCAAGTTAAGAGCACGAGAGCTGATGTTCTTGTACATCACAGTTTAAATGCACATTGTTCAAGTTGTTTTTAGGACGTACCTACGTCCTTTGCGTCAGCTGTAGCCACAGACCCCTTCCGATTGCTAATTAATTTCTGTATGCAGTTTCCATTTTTACGTCACATATTCCAGCATGCAAACGTTGAAAAACTCCATTGATGCTCGAGCTCGGTTGGTAGAGTGAAAAAGAAAAAAAGAATTGCCGTGTTCAGCAAGTTCTCTGTATCATAACTAACATTACGTGCCGTGTTTTCTTCTGCCATGTAGTGTCCATTAACAGATTAATAACACTGTGAATCTAACGTAACGTTTTAAATTCGTTAAATGGATGCAGCTATAATAACACTGCAAGTCATATGAATATATATTTTCAAGACCGAGAGGTGATCTGCCAACCCCTTCCATTACGGTACACCTAGAGGAAATTAGCTTCCGTTTTTTTTCCTCAGGGTTAATCAAGCCACTGCCTCTGTCCCTTGCTGTGAGGCCTAACTTACAACATCATAAGATTTTCCGCGCCATTGCCTTTCGGAGAATAATATACGATTCGGGGAAAGGAGAGCTCCGTAGAAAACCGAATAACCATAAGAGTTATATTTTCATCAGTAGTGCTCGCAGGTCCGACAAAAATCTTCGATATTTACAGTTTGGAAGGAAAGCGAATATTAAATGGTTCCTCCTTTTCACGGATATTTACAGTTTAGAAGGAAAGAGAACATTAAATATTTCCCTTCTCTTCGCGGATATTTGGAGTTCAGAAGGAAAGAGAGTATTAAATATTCCCTTCACTTCACAGATGTTTACAGTTTAGAAGAAAAAGAATATTAAATTTTTGCTTTCTCTTCACGGATATGTACAGTTTAGAAGGAAAGAAAATATTAAATATTTTCTTTCTCCTCCCGGATATTTAAAGTTTAGAAGGAAAGAGAATATTAAATATTTCCCTTCTCTTTGCGGATATTTACAGTTTAGAAGGAAAGAGGGATATTGCAACTATAAATTTTAAATGACATCAAGCAATGCCATGCAGTTTTAAGCAGCTAAAACTCTTCGAGGGTAGGTATAAAGAAACACAATGATTTTTGTGGTCTTTTATTAGACTGAAAACACGTAAATAAAAGTTGTACAAGAGAAAATAATTCTTTGGTCTTGACACCTTCGAAATTTATGGAGAACTTATTATTTTTCCTTACATTTTTCTTATTGATTTTTTGATAATCTTTTTTTTATTGAGCAGAGTGAATCAGGCACTGAATTTGATTGCTTCAATTCAAATTCATTGTCTGATGTAATATACGTAGTTATAATGTATATTGTCAGCAATATAATCTTTTACCGAAAAATAGGTTCCCAAATGAGGCGTTCTGTCAAGAGTGTGTTTTCTGAGTGTATTCATACAGATAGAGAAAATGTGTAAACATATGTATGTATGTCTGTGTTGACCTATCTAATTTTCTGTTGATCTAAACTCTTTGTTTATATGATCTCGCAGAAGTGTATGTATGGTATACATATGAATGTAAATCTTGCATAGCGCGGAGACACTTCAACCTACTTGTACAGATTTATAGTAAGTAAATGTGTACGCAAAATATAGTTACAAATATGTTATATATATATATATATGTATATATATATATAGATATATATATATATATATATATATATATATATATATATCGTATTTGTGCGCGAATACAAGGAAATGTGTTTAAAAGTGTATTTGTATTTCTATTATCTAGGCTTATATTTAATTATATGAACTTTACATATTCATTTATGTATTTTCTTTATGTAAGTACACATGATATAATTACTTTTATTGCAAAGACGATAATTTTGTTTTTTTATAATTTTTTTTGGATAAAATCTTAATCTTCATTTTGTTGATTGAACATTGTATTTATAATCATTACCTTATTTTGTATTAACAGTTTCAGGTCTCCTCATTAAGCGTTCTTTTTATACAATTTTTTTTATCTTCTTATTCAAACCAGAAAACATAATAACGAATATTACAGTTATCTTTAACAAGAATTCACTGCGTTTTTATAGTGATAAACTTGTATTTCCTTTTGGGCTTTATATTGGGAGGGGTTCAATATGAATTTGCCCTTTTCAAAGACATTTCAGATAAGATGATTTCTTTTCCTCACGGAAAACCTATTTACAAAGTTTTAAAGAAAAAGAAGTGTTATTATTTATTTGTCAGAACGTGATTGTAAACCACATGTATGGGATTCGTACAGTGTTCAACTTTAAATGGGTTGCATTCCATATCAGTCCATCTTCAGAGAACAATTTCACGAGACAGGAAGACAGTAATCCCTCTAAGTTGAGAGGGACCTGAAAAAGTTTTCTAGAATATCTCATAAATAGGTGCCAAACAATAATGGTAAAAGTAAAAAGGCTTCTTTATTCAATGAATCTCGAAGATCTGTTAACATGGAACGCATCCCAGGAAACACAAAGAACTTGCCGTCAAAATAAACAGTGCATAAAGACTCACGATATCAGTGATCATCGTGGGCAGCTCCAAATCTCACCCTTGTGTAAAATTAAACGAAAATGAAAACTGACACAGGACAGTCTTTTCTTTCCACTTATGTTCCTACGGAACTCTACATCTGACACCCGAAACCCTGTTCTCTTAAAATGACACTGATTCCTTGATTACACCAAAAGTACACATACTTCACATTTAGATACATTACTCCACTTGACGTCATATTCCCTTCGACCTTTGCGTGTTTAAGAATAGATACGTAACGCTTTGTTACCGAGTATGGGAGAAATAAAGACAGTAGACAGAAGATAGGAAAATGAAGGACACATCAATAAAAGAGCAAATTGTTCCAAAGCCAAGGCTTGCAGTACATAACACCCCATTTTTGTACTCAAGGCCGGCTTTCACCATGGCAAAGCCTATATAAGCTTCCACCTTCTTATTTTACAGAATTTATAATTCAAATGATACACTCTATAGATCCTATGTGCACGAAACGACTATTTTACAATGGTTGATATTTGATACAAAACATGAAAGTGCCTAAAAGTAGTGGAAAAAAACTTCCATACGATCATTCTTGGGCAGAAGACACCATGAACATTAAAGCACCGTAGATCTAAAGTAACATCTGTACACTTAAATCCTACATTTAGTTATAATACAAAATATATTCAGTTTATAGACCTATTCTTATACATTTCTTTTTACCTACGTTCTAAATAAAAAACAACTATATATTTTTTTGCGTACATAATGGTAACTTATCCTTGGTTTAAAAGTCTCCTATATCATATGCTCAGAGAGCTACGGTTTTCCTTTCCTCTTAGCGGAATTTCGACCTTATCGTAATGCCTTCTGGGTAATCCCTGATATACAGTAAGTGTCTAGGTTGAGTTATTGTTCTCTCGCAAACCGAGTATATTAATACTAGTCAAAACGCCTTTCGAATTACAGTTTACCGTTTCTCCTTTTAGTTTTATATATATTTCGACATTTTTCTCTGTGTCCTTTTTATTATCATTTCACTTATAGGTAACGTTATTCTTCTCTTTTTCTCAAATTCGTAACGGTAAAATATTCTTTTTTTCTATGCCTTATCTTGTAATTTCACTCAAAGTTTGCTAGAACATGTTTTTTATAACTTCCTTCGCATTTATCTTGCGTTCTTTACAAAAATCCACTCACACGAACAGTCTTCGTAACTTTCGTTTACCAGCGTTTTATATGTTTTTTCATGGGTCCATGGACTTATATACTTTGACGCTAGCTAGCAGTATTAAAGCAGTCCAGTCACTCAACCAGCGTAAAATACAAGTCACTGGACAAAAATAAAATTCCACTGCTGATATTTCTTATCCACGTTTCACTGAATTTTTCCATAAATTTTCATCGTGAGATTTACTTCATACAATGAGTACATTAAATCAAAAGTCTTCTTTTTACCTAAATAAACAAAATTATTTGCATTATAAAAATAGAATTTTATGGAGTTGCTGATAAACACAGTCAGTTCTTAAGAATATAGCTCGTATTTTTATGGCGCCTTAATACGACATCAAAATCTATAATTATTTGTAAAAATGTCTACTTTTCTACGAGTGCCACGGAGGAAGGATGTAACCGGATTTAAATACATGTTCGCATTGGAATATAGGTTTCCTGTCTATAAGACTTTCGACAGAAAGTGTTGATACCTTGCATGAAGTAAATCCTAAAAATGTTTTTCCGTATATGAAATAGATCTGATCAAATATTGCTCTTGATCCCATTCCAAAACCTAATGCCATTGTTTCAACAGAAAACCACTGATTCCCACTTTGTATATCTATATATACAGATTATATATATATATATATATATATATATATATATATATATATATATATATATATATATATATATATATACACATACATAGATATATACACACACACATATATATATATATATATATATATATATATATATATATATATATATATATATGTGTGTGTGTGTGTGTGTGTGTGTGTGTGCGTATATGTGTGCGCATAAAAGGGGAATTTAAATTTCTTATTCTTTTCGTCTCGACTGAGAGATCTCGATCCTGGATGGCATTTTTCTATAACACGGCATGTTTGCTTGACGATTAATCTGCATATTTGTTGAATGCACTGTCGTTTTTGAGTCATATATATATATATATATATATATATATATATATATATATATATATATATATATATATATATATATATATATATATATATATATATTATATATGTATATATATATATAAATATATATATATATTTTTTTTATTTCATTTCCTGCTCTGTCGAAGTGTATATGACTTATCTCTCAACAGAATGTAATCAAATCAGAAAATGTAGATTCCCATTCCACTACGTTTGTTCCCCCTTTCCCATAAGAGAGAAAAGCCACGCAAGCAATTCGTTGAATTTCTATTTCCGAATGTTTCCCCGAGGCAGACATAAAAGGCTTTTTCATGTGAGATAAATCATCAATGAATTTATTGGCCTTAAGCTGGCAAATCAGTCAAGAATGTGGAGAGCGAGGCGCAGCTTAAACGAATTTTAAGGAAAACTACGTATTGATGTGGTGGTTTGATACTTACAAATCTGGTTGTATGAATAAAAGATGTGTTATATTGAGATTGAATAAACTAACCATAAACCGTAATAGTTTAAAACTGGAATGCAAATCTGCAGTAAGAGCAGACTTGTTTAATGACTGCTGGGTAAACCCTCCATCAGCATGTGCGAATACAGAATACATTTGAAAAGTAGTATAATGAAGCCACGACGGATTAGCCTGTACTATCAGATTAATCATTCCAGCCTACTGGGAAGCTTCACCGGGAAAATAGAATGAAACATTTTTCCAGGGATTTTATTTCGTTTTTCCCAGGTTTCCAGTTTATGACACAACGTGAATTATGCCTCTTGTCATTTGCAAAGTTATGATGATAGATTAAAACATTGCAATCTTCATTAAACTGGAGCTCATTTTTACGCTTCATATTATTTCAATATTTCATTTTGAAGCTGCTTTGACAACCTCTCTTTTATGTTCTGTTATTAGCAGTGTCTTAAGTACACGTAAGGGAATCTGTAAATTAAACATGTAAGGTGTTTTTCCCTAGCCAAAAAAATGGAAAAACAAAAAGTTAATTTATTTCACAGAAAGTAGTACTCCCAGTGAATATATATATATATATATATATATATATATATATATATATATATATATATATATATATATATATATTTATATATGTATATGTATATATATATAATTTTAATCTTCAAATGTATTTGATTTCCATCGTTGTTTCATAGATTTTTTCAATTTTTAAGAATATTTAAGAACATTTTTGGATGAGGTATGCATTTGATAAACACAAAACAGTTTCAGTCCTAATTTTGCTAGTACTTTTAAGAGTCGTATTGCAGTCACATTGACATAAGAAAGATGGTTATACAATGTTAAATTTTCCCTTTGATTACCATAGGAAAATAAAATCCTCACCATTCCTTACCAGATATGTAAGAATATTGTCTAAAATGTTCTAGATGTATGTACATTTTTATGGACTTGTATATATATATATATATATATATATATATATATATATATATATATATATATATATATATATATATATATGTATGTATGTATGTATGTATATATAACTTTTTATATAGAACCATGCATGTTGTATATACCCAAAAATGTCTTAATATATATTACATTTGTGCTTTTATTCATCGTCAAAAGCAATTATTTTAATTTATGTGCCGTTCACAATTGCATATATAAATCCATGTTTTTACATTTTCTCTCTTGCTTGAATGGGAACCTGACTTTCAGCGATTTGAAAAGAAACTTTTCAGAAAATTGTCTTAATGCCCAATCATTAACCATCAAAACTGAATAAACACTTTCCTATCAATACCTGTTCATACTGCTGAGTCATTCAGAATACTGATAAGTAATACACTTTTGTTTCACGTATATTATCCCTTTCTGCATCCCTCCCTCTTGCCAGCGTTGAGACATCCGCAAGACTAGAGAAATATCCTTTAATCGGGAATCTTGTTGTGTTTTTCGTCTTCACCAGCCATTGTATTTGGTTGGTCGAGTCATTCAAAATACTGATGAGTAATAAGCTCAATTTGGTAGTTTTTACAGAGAAAAATTGTCACTATGACGGCCACAAACTCAGCCATTCATTAGGGCATTTTAACCTTGATTGACTGATTCAGAATACCGATGGTAAATACGTTTTATTTGACAATATTTACAACACATTTTTCAGTGACGTTTGTGGCACTTGTCATGATGACTTGTCAGTATGACGCTTCCCAAATCCATCCATTAGAGCCCATAATTCTAGACAGAGTCGTTCTGTTATACCTACGATTAATATATGGCACTTGTCTTGATTTGTCACAACTACTGTACGTTCTCAGGTCTTTCATAAGGGCACCGCGTCCTTCAGTGAGTATTTAGAATAATGAAGTTTAAGATGTTTTATTGGCAAGATTCAGAACTATTAATGTAATGACTTGTGGCTCTTGTCACAGTAACGTGATTCTGCAACGTTTCCAAAAGCATCTATTAGACTGATTACAGTACCGAGTGTTTAATGTGTTTATGCAACATGCCATTATTAATATATTCTAATTGGCAAAATTTAGAAGTCTCCTTTCATGTTGCAAGGGTTGATTGTCGCTCTGACAGTTCCAGAGTCATCCATTAAAGCATCGAATCTTTTAATGGCATTATTGAAAATACCAGTGAATAATACGTTTCATTTGGCAATATCTAGACGTCTATTCAGAACTTGTAGTAATTGTCGCAATGACTGTTCCAAAGTCATTAATTAGAGCTCTGATTCTTCGGTTAAACAGTTGTAGCTGTCATTATTTATAAGTATTCCTTCACTGACTTCTGGTACTTACCACAGTGAATTGTCCCTACGATGATTTTGAAATCACCCATTACAGCACCGAGTCCTGATGATTAACACGCTTTATTTGGCAACGTTTAGAACTCTTCCTTTAACGAGTTGTGGGACTTTCCTCAATGACTAGTCGTTGCGACGGATCCCAGGCATTAGAGCACCGAATCTTTAATGGAGGACTTTGCTTCTAGTGTGCTGGCGCAAGATTGGGGCAGACTGGCCGTGGAGTGCCGAGGGTTGAGATGGTGTGGCCCCGGCTGGAGGGTGTTGCATCCGTTGGTAGCGAAGCTGGTCATTATAGTCACCTCGGAGCACAGAGACTCTCTCTTTCCTCCAAATATTCTCCGGCCATAACTGGAACAGAGAATGAAATGGCCAGTAAATTAAAAAAGAAACGCTGAAAATACTTTTATTCGGAAGAAAATCCCCAATGACATCATTTAAATTTTCGGAATAAACCGACGTAAAATTATTTGTTAGAGAAAGAGTTAAGAGTTGAATGGTCAATGTTTTTCGTTTCCTTAGATAAAGGCTACTCGGCTGCATTGCTCATCCTCCGTGTCTTTTCTTAATTAATCTACTGTTTCAGGGGAAAGAAATTGACAGTGTTGTTGTGCCGCTTTTAACAACCATTTGCTTGACTGAATGTTTGCTATTGGGCGTGCTTTCTGTCAGTTAATTTTGATAGCTCTTCATAACCTGTTCGTTGCTTTCCTGCTAATTCTGTGTGGCACTTCTTACTTAATTTGTTGTACGAGTCTGTACGATACGAGTTTTATTCACCAGTACTGGTAATTTTAAATAGCAATACATTTGCATTTAATATTTCACTCCATAATACACTTATCAACCACCTGATTTTACCTTTGATTTTCTTCCTTATTAAAAATAATGCAGCGACAAATGATTATTATAAGGAAAGAAATCACAAGTCAGTGTCTGGTAGTTGATAAGTTTAGTACGAAGTGAAATAACAGATGTACTCATATAATGGATTTCTATATAAAATTGCCTGTATTAGTGAATAAAAATCTTACTGACTCGAAAGACAAACGACGTAAGAATTGTCAGAGATAATCAGCGGGGAAGCAGCGAACACACCTATGTAAGGTTAGGATGAAATGATAAAATTACCTGACAGAGAGCACGTCAGGTAACAGTCATCCGGCCAAGTAAATGGTTGTTAAGAACGGAACAAAATTGTCAAGTTCTTCATTCTGAAAGGTTAGATTTATGAGGAAAATATACGGAATGAACTATGCAGTTGAGTAGTCTTTGTAGCATAAGGGAAGAAAAATATGACAGTAGTTTTAGGCTTTGAGGTATTTTGGAAATATAGGATGTTAAAAAATTCCAAGTCATAATCCGAAAATGAGAGGATGTTCGGCTTGAAGAAAACATAGAAAACCCCTTCAGAAGCATAAATACCTTACAAAATGATTCGAAACAGCAACAGACGTAGCATCAGTATGAATGATAATAAACAATTACACGTTTCATTTAACACATTTGTATCAAAATTTGACAGCCCATGTGATGATGAATTTAATGAGATCATTCAGTTTTATGTCTCATGCCACAATACCTGCTTTGGAAAAACTGTTGTGAATTATGGAAACCTGTTTTTGATGGGGAAACGCAGGATACTTTGTCAAAATTAATAGAATATATATTCAGTCAAAAAGAATATTCCAGCAATGTCTCGTTTTCCCTTCATATATTTAGTTTATTTTTAATTTAGCTTAAAAGCTAAAAAAAAAAAAAAAAGGAATTTCACGCCAAAATACTAGTTGCATCAGTAACGGTGATATTAAAAAATGACTCATAGTAGTACTGTATAACAAAGACCACGTGGCGGTAAAGTAAAATATAAGAAAAGATGAACTCACGAAGCTGCACAGATCTTCATGCTGCAGCACACATATGCATTTCATTCAGAAGCAGAATGAAAAGAAAACCCTTTACTACTCGGGGCTTTCCTGAATAGAGAAGTCACATTCTCTCCTCATCTCTTATCTGGTACTTATGAAAAGAGATTGGCCTCCTCAAGAAATCTCCAGCAATGAGGCATGAAAAAAGTGACAACTTGTGAAACAGAAATATTTGAAAGAAAGAGAAACGTGTGCGTTGGGTCATCACATATTAGCGGCTGTTCGTTAATGATCCTATCTCTGCATTAATTCTTTCTCGCAGTTCCAGGGAGCTGATTTGAGTTGCTTATCATATCTGGCGTCTCAATGACTTTACAAAGAATTCTCCAAGTAATATTTGTATGATGCTTTGATAAGTATCTTGAGTAACTGTCAGATTACAGTAGGTTTGCTGTTATATGATTTTCTCCCTCTTGGGAGAGTTCTTTTGAATTTTTACCAGTTACATTGCTTTTCGTTTATACGCGACTAAAATTTTAATGGCTCATATATTAAATTAATAGATTTATTTTCTATTGTAAATTAATGATCAAACTTTGTTATATTTACCTAAAACCCATTTAGCAAAATACTAGTTTATAATATAAATGGGATGTTTAAATTTGGAACCACGTAATTTTCACAGGAGAGTTATAAGCATGGCCGCATTTGAAATTCCTCCATAAATACATATTGGCTTTGAGTTACTAATAGCTCAGTGATAGTTAAATTAATTTGAGATAGCGCCAGCTCTCTTACTATAGAGTTACCAAGTTTTTGGTTTTCCCAAAAATAATTTTAAGAAGGTATTTAAACAAACCTGGAACATCCCGTCTTTGGCCGCGGAGAGCCATCCCTAGCATGTCTGATGGATGCGCTGCGCGGATCGACCAAGGCCTCTCTCAGTCTTCCATCTCTCTATGTGATGACGGACGCTATTTTGCACCTCGCTGTTCAGGAAGCAGAAGAACACGGCCACCCAGAAACCCTGAAGATGAACATATACGTGACCATATAGCATACATATGTTTATAAATGCATACACTCATACATATGTTTATAAATATATTTATTCATACATATATATATATATATATAATATATATATATATATATATATATATATATATATAATATATATATATATATATATATATATATATATATATATATATATATATATATATATATATATATACAGTATATATATAATCAGTAAGTTACAAACGTCTTTAATATCAATTGTATCTACCTCGGAAATAATATATTTTTTCATATGAGATGTTACCGAAGGATTTTTTTTTTTAGTTGATAATAAGTTCGTCGTCCCGTGGGCGACGAACTTATTATCAACAAAAAAAAAAATTCTTCGGTAACATATATGAAAATACATTATTTCCAGGCAGAGCGAATTGATATTAAAGGACGTTTGTAGCATACTGATTGTGTATATGAATCACGGTGATGTGATAAAAATTCATATATATATATATGCAGATAGTTTTTGTCTTTAACCTCTTCACTCCTTAAAGGAAAAAGGCTTCGTGAGTTGCATTTTCGAACTTGAAAGCCTGATATGCTATCCAGTTTTTGGAGCAGCTATATCCATGCATGGTATATCGTAACCTGAACTAACCTGCGTGGAGAGCAGGATTGCCTGAACGTGTTCGAGCTCCTTCGGCAGGGCGATGAGCAGCATGTAGGTCAGCCCCAGGAGAGGAATCAGCACCAGCAGCGCCTTCGTCGCTTTCCGATATCTCTGGGTTTCGACGTTATTGGCGGATCGAAGCTTCGTTATCAGTACCTGTGTGGTGATAGGATTGATTCTAGAGAGAAATCGGCATTTCTGTTAACCCATGTCTTTATCAAAATGATTTCTTTGAGTTTAAGGTTCTCTTTTCCAAAGTTGCAGACTTAACACTAATGCTGATAGAATTAATTCATTTTTAGTTTTCTGAAAAGAAAACTTTTGTGCCGGCTTTGTCTGTCCGTCTGCACTTTACTTTTTCTGTCCGGGCTTTTTTCCGTCCGGCCTCAGATCTTAAAAACTACTGAGGCCAGAGGGCTGCAAATTGGTTTTTTGATCATTTACCCTCCCATCATCAAACATACCAACTGCAGCCCTCTAGTCTCAGTAGTTTTTATTTCATTCAAGGTTAAAGTTAGCCATAATCGTGCGTCTGGCAACGATAAAGGATAGGCCACCACCGGGCCGTGGTTAAAGCTTCATGGGCCGCGGCTCATACATCATTATATCGTGACCACCGAAAGACGGATCTATTTTCGGTGGCCTTGATTATACGATTTACAGAAAACTCGATTGCGCCGAAAAAACTTCGGCACATTTTTTACTTGTTCATTGGTTTTTTGGGAAAATCCAGACAGTTAACATAGAGTTAGTTATTTCGCTTTTCTGTGTTGCCCTTAAATCACCTTTCTTGTTAGCACGTTTACAGATAATTTTTACATTTTTTTCCCTCTAGAAAAGCTGGCCTTATGTCAACCATCTGCTAGTTTCATATGTCTGTCGACTTAGGTCCCTGTCTTTTGAACATATTATAAAACTGCATTTCTAGAGAAACAAGGGGAGGGAAATAAACATATATTCATCCATATTTCCTCGTCGTTTTTTTTTATTCTGTAGCATTTTACACGTAAATAATTATTGTATTTTGTCTAGGTTTCCCTCTAGAAAGACCTTTGTTTTTTTTTATTTGATAGTTCAAAATTGAAAGTCTTGCGTTTGCTCTTATTCGGAGAAAAACAAAAATACAAACATTGCCTAGTTAAGGTATAAATATATGCCTATTAATAAGAAATTAAACAGCTAAATATGTTTCTGTTGTAAGTGCCTGAGGAGGTTGTGAAGATTTATCAGTCACTTGGTTGTAACATCCACTAGTATCGTTGCCATCATAAAATCGAATATTGCCATTGGACACCATTTTGTTCTACAGTAAGTGGAAATTGAATCTTATGGAGTAATTATCTCATTATATGTCCAATTAACCTGATTTTTTTTAGCGTGTTTATGTCGATTCTATGTTCAGATCCCACACGAGTAGAATATTTTTCTTAATTTCCCTCGAATTTTCAGGACTCGATAGAGAGTGTGTCCAGAAATATTAGTGTTTAAAAAAGTGAAGAGGTTTTTGTAAATGATCGTAATTCATGGAATTGGCGAATATGACTGTTAGGCACTAAATATATCTGTATATACTCGTATTTGTGCAAGTAAAGTCCAGCATATCTGAATGAAAGCTTACTCCCAAAACCTTCGAGGAAAAATTTCAGGTCCAAATGAAAGTTGTGAGTCATGGTCGGAATTTGTCATCGGCCAGAAAAATTCTTAGTAAAAGTTTCACGTCCACGTAAAAGTTTCTTATGTCATTGGCCGAATTAGTCCTCCTCCATGGCCCAGATGAGATATCCGAAATCGATATCCGTCCAGTGAGTCATGTTTTTCAAACGTTGTTTCAAAGTCAAGAGGTGCAATTCGTGCTTGTTCAGGCGTGAACCATTCTCTTATTTTGGAAGAATGAAGCCATCTTCGCCCTGTTTGTGGTTGATTCATTCGATGGTTGTGGCTGGAATTGAAAATATTCGTTCTCCTGTTTAAGGCGTTCATCGTGTCGTTTTGTTGTAGCTTCGTTTCTTCTGTGTCAACCCGGTAACCTGAATTACTAGAGGGCTTGCGTTGTGTGCATCTCTTTTCTCTTTCTCACTACAGTAACACCCACAAACACGCCAACTTGGAATGCTAAAGGTACACCAGTGACGAAAGTTAGCAGTATTAAATAAACGTTGTCAAGTAATAATCAACGAAAATACGTGGTGAGAGTTTCATGAAATTGCACATACATTATGAACGATAATAATATAAAAAAATTACAGAACTTAAAAATTAAAGGGCTGTAAAAAAATTTGATGAAAAGTATTGTTTTTCCACATATACTGCATATGTGCAGGCTCATAAAAAAAAGACCAATTTTCCATCCAGGTTGGTGATTAGCTGTTAATTCTGCCTCACAAAGTACAATGAATCAGAATATCTTGATGTCCTTAAACCACTGTTTGATACCATTTCAGACTAAAATTCAAATAATAATGTGATATACAGGTTTAGAGTGATTCCATGGTTTTTAGTTCCGATATACTGTTAACTCGGTACTCAATGATGATTTGTAAGAATTTTTGTGTATGGCCAAGACAGCATAAACTACCATTCCTTAAGAACATTATCATGGAGATAAATAAACTATAATTAAAAGATTATAAGCTTTAATTCAAAGGGAAAGTTTTGAAAATTTGGGGGAATCCCCTCCGCCAGTATTAAGTAATCCAGGCGCTTCGGAAGCAAAATGTTAAGTAATAATATTCACTACAATAAACATAATTTAGATGTTGTAACGACGTAATATTTATTCGGCAGAGAAACGAAAAAGTAAGCACTCATCTTTGTAGAGTGAATGAATTGGTGCCATCGATCAAATGTACTTTGGAGAGGGAGAATAAAAGTAGTTTTCGCTTCTTGGATTGCCATACACGTAGAGGTAACAATTACTTTAAATTTAGGATGTAAAGAATATCTGCCAATATTGCCGAATGTATTTTTATATTAATGAAGTAAATAATTCGGTATTCACATCAACGTCTTTAAGAGCATTGCGTGCACGTATCCCTGCATATGTCTAACATGTGGTATCTCATCATTTCACAACTTCGTCCTGCTTTGGGTTTACCTGCAAACGGGCATCACTATCACTTTCATGTCAACAGTTTTCCTCGAAATTAAACTGACTTCTGTGTAAACAAGTTAGAGAAGAGAACACTAAAAGCTGCTGAGTTAGAAACCATTGGTTTATGTTTTCATATATATATACATATATATATATATATATATATATATATATATATATATATATATATATATATATATATATATATATATATATATATATATATATATATATATCATGGTAGTGCGAGTACCTTGCTAATTCTAAATTATGGTGAGTAAGGTATTGTCCTATGTAAATGACAGCCACACTGCAGTTAATTTTGATGTTACAATACTTTTCATGATTATCTTGGTCGAATACAGATTTATATTTAGTTTGAAGAAATAAAAGTAGGGGTAACTCAGTATTTGCAAAATTACAATACGGTGCAATTTAGTTGCAATGAAGCAAGTTGCAGTCATTGCAAGGCTATAGCTTTGAATGCTTGGGTGACGCTATAAGGGACACAAAAAAGAAATAACAGTATCCTGATATCGCATTAGACGACGCAGTGAGAACAGCGTAAGAAGACTTTTCATGATTCCAATAACAGAGAAGCTTACTCGTATTGCCACACAGTAATAACTTTCGAGTTATTTCCATTTACAATGAAAAAAGGCTTTCATAAAGAACATTCCTAACAATGGCGAGGGATTTATACATCAAATGCTATGTAAGTCGTGATACAAATCCTATGTTGGTCAAATTGGAACATTATCGGAAAAACGAATTGAACACCATAAAAATTTGTAAGATATGTATAGGATAACGGTGCAATTTTCATTCATGTTAGGGAAAACAGCCATGCTGCTAATTGGATAGGCGCTGAAAAATTGGTTTATTCTAATGTTTTGTAACGAAGTAGAATGGTCAGATTCTGTAAAACAAACTCTGATGAAAAAATGAATATTAGCCTAGGAATGTATAAAGTTGATAGGTTTATGTCGAAATAAATTTATAATATTAGTTTTCTTTTAAGAAAAAATTGTTTAAGCTCTGATGTCCTTTCGCAAAAACACGATTTCTATGCATACTCCTTTCTTATTATAAAGGAGGTAACTCTTTTTTTTCCTTTATACTTCATTTTGTTTCCTGATATCAAGTGTCTTTAAATGTCTGTACGTTCGCTTATACCGCGTTTTTCCACCGTCGGAAGAATTGATATAGATTTCTTCTATTATATACAAGTCCTGTTGAAGACGACTAGGAAGACGAAATTTAAAACCTGTTAGGAGTCATACTTGTTTCATTCTACTTGTTATATGTTGTTACATACACACACACACACACACACACACACACATATATATATATATATATATATATATATATATATATATATATATATATATATATATATATATGTGTGTGTGTGTGTGTGTGTGTGTGTGACTGTGGTCATAAGTCACTGTACATAGTTGTTTCTAAACCAGGCAACGGTTCGAATCTCGCTGGTGACGATGCACTACGCTATTATGATGTCTCTTGGATGTAATTATTCCCGAAGTATAGCGAATGGATATTAAACGATATTTGTGGCTTTAATATTTATGAATATAAATACATACATACTGTATATATTCTAATATACAATGCCTTTCAACTTCTACATTCTTTGTAATACATCCAGACGGAAGAAATACATACTGTACCATATTCACAAGGAGGTCACGTTGCCGATGGATATATATATATCCAAAAAAAAGCGCGAATATTCGTAGTTATTATATATATATATATATATATAAATATATATATATATATATATATATATATATATATATATATATATATATATATATATATATATGAGTCAGTATTTTTATTTCTGTTCCACACGTGATTGTTTGTTGATTATTTCTATTATCAGAAGGGATAATTCGAATGAAATGCTTGCTGTCAATTGGGTCATTGCTGAGGATAGAAAAAGGAAACTGTCTCCTCAGAAATACACAACTTTTAAAGTGACCAAATTCATACAATAATTTTGAACGCAATATAAAAGGCAAGATTCAGAGAGACAGTAATAGAGAATTAT
>NC_089795.1:72840162-72850162 GCF_040412425.1 Macrobrachium rosenbergii
AAAAAAGAAGCTATGTGTATCTGTTCGTCAGTAGGTTCTTCCTGTCTGGTAATTTTTGTGTTTGAGACTTTATGAATTCAGTCAAAATGATTATGAGGTCAAGTTAGGACCTCTCTCTGTTTCTAACACTTATTGATTGCCTTCGTTGTTCTATTACAATTTTTGAGGTTGTTATTATCCACTTTACTTTAACGAATTTTCTCATCCATCATGAAAATATGTATTGTTCTGGCCAATGTGATGCATCGTATTTTAGAAGTGGGCTAAAATTTTCCCTTATTCAAAGTAATAATAATAATAATAATAATAATAATAATAATAATAATAATAATAAAAATATTTTCGGATCCCATTAAATCAAAAGGTCATGCCTTCGCGTGGCACAGTGATCAAGAAGAGCCACTGCATTGGCGTAGTTACAATATTACAAACTATCCGTTGTCTGCATGTGCCGGCAAGTTCTGCATCTGACACGTAGCAGCCTTTATGTCTAGTCGATTAAGCATCAAGACAGGTCGTTAATACATGTGAGGATGAATACGCGTATTATCCACCTGTTGCCGACACGTAAGATTCATTTGATCCCGGGACTGCGCCAGCATCTCGGATCGTAGGATCAGACCCTTTGACCGTTGTGAATCAACGCTCCTTTAGGTTATGAGGGATTACCCAGTTTCGTTCACTTCTTTAGAATGTGGTGGATGAGTCTCTCTCTCTCTCTCTCTCTCTCTCATACCACCCGCGAGCACGTCTCACAAGCAAGTAGACCTGTGTTCCATTCCTGAATCAAACGAGGAAAACACCAGTATGGAAGCTTAAAAATCAAGTTCCTCTCCGATCACCAAGTATTAAATTATGCACTTGGTTATTGATTGACTGTTGTGGAGTGCCAGAGAGGTGGGGGAGAGAGAGAAAGAGAGAGAACAGGAAAAGACAAATTTCACTGGTGACCATCACTCCTTCAAAATAACTGCAATCGAAAGAACTTCGACGGCGTAGTCTCAGGAAACCAAGCAAGTAGACCTAAGTCTTCCAGCTGAGATCCTGAATCAAACATATAAAAATGGGAAAACACTATGATATCTTTTTGGGACATATCATTCAAAAGTCTGGAACTTTATTTCCAGTTCAGAAAATCATTCTTAGTTCTACAAATGAACATTCACGCAATCACCTTAATGTATGGTATTAAATTACATGCACTTGGTTATTGATATTGAGGCAATACCGTTTTTGGTGAATGTTTACCTGTAGCTATATAAAGAGGTGGGGGGATATAAAGCAAAGCTAATTTTTGTCCTGCAGACTTTTTGAACATGTCCCAGAAAGATAAAGACAAATTTTTCACTGTTTGTACTTCAGAATCTCAGCTACTGAAGACTTAGAGTCTGAGGAAAAAGGTTTCTCTTGAAAAATTTGGTGGTTTCGAGGAAGAAGTTCTTTCGACAGTTATTTTGGAGAAGTGCTGGTCACAGTGAAATTGTCTTTTCCTGTTCTCTCTCTTTCTCTCTCTCCCCACCTCTCTGGCACTCCAAACCAATTTGTAAATACCTGGTGATCGGAGAGGAACGGATTATTATTCCATGCTGGTGTTTTCCTCGTTTGATTCAGGAATGGAACACAGGTCTACTTGCTTGTGAGACGTGCTCGCGGGTGGTGTAAATTTTGAAAGCCTGTCCTTATCCTAACTAAGTCTTCAGTATTAGATTCTGTACAAGCATATAAAAATGACTATGATATCTTTCTGGGACATGTCATTCAAAAAGTCTGCAGGACAAAATTAGTTTTGCTTTATATCCAGTTCAGAGAAATACTCCATACTTATCTTTATATAGCTACAGGTAAACATTCACAGAAAAACGGTATTGCCTCAATATCTATATATAAATAAATATGCGTGTGTGTGTGTGGAGGTGTGTGTATGTATGTATATATGTACATGTATATATATATGCTTATATATACATATATACATACATTAAGGCATTACCGTTTGCATGTGAATGTTCATTTGTAGCTATATAAGGATAAGAATGTAGTAATTCTCTGAACTGGAAATAAAGAACACCTAATTTTGTCCTGGAGACTTTTTGAATGATATGTCCCAAAAAGATATCATAGTATACAGTTTTAAAACATTTTTATATGTTTTGTACTTCAAAATCTCAGCCACTGAAGGCTCAGGGGGTCTGAGGAGGAAGGACAGGTTTACAAATGATTTCGAGGACTACCTCGGCGAGGTTCCTCCATTTTCAGTCGTAGGACGGTATACATTTTTGATGATGTACTGGCCATATATATATATTATATATATATATATATATATATATATATATATATATATAATATATATATATGTACATATATATATGTATATGTGTATATATACATATATATATATATATATATATATATATATATATATATATATACATATATATATATGTATATATATATATATATATATATATTATATATATATATTGTATATATCTCCTCAACTTATTGAATACGTTCTATATCTGCGAAACTGGCATCCATCACAGGTATACAGAAACAGAATTCTTACCTTGAAGTGTATGGTTTCGATTTCATATCAAAGCGAATACCATTCAGCGACCAAGGAAAAATATATGTCAGGATAGTGCCGGAACTCGATTCTTGGAAGCATACATTCCTGTGAGAATATTTTCATATATTTCCAGATAGTGAACGTATCGGGGAAGTTGAAGAAAACAAGGAGTGTAAGAATTCTGCACGGTATATGGAACCGTATGTTGTTCTGTTACTTATGACACGTAGATTTATTTATATATATATATATATATATATATATATATATATATATATATATATATATATATATATATATATATATATATATATATATGTATATATATATGTATATATATATGTGTATGTGTATGTATATATATATATATATATATATATATATATATATATATATATATATGAATATATGAATTTTGTCATGAATGCGCTGACTGTGCTTTTTATATTCTCTAATATGAATCCATCAATATCTTTTTAATACCTACTTCATTTTAACTTGGGAATAACTTACACCCAGGGGAATTATAAGTACTTCGCCACCAATGGGATCTGGAAGCACCACCAATGGGATCTGAACCGCTGCCTAGCTTAGAAACAACAAAATACAGTGGCAAGTGGTCAAAATTCACTGTACATCGTTGTTATTCCCGAGGTATAGTGAACTGGATGCTAACCGATGTGTGTGGCTTGATATTTGTGTATACACACACACATATATATATAAACTGTATGTGTTAAAGTATGTATGCATGTATATATGCATGTCTGTAATGTAACTGCGTAAATATGAGAATGGGCAAGGAAAACGGGATCTTCGAATAATCAGATAATTCTTAAAAGTAACTTTAAACAGCAACGTAAAAGCGTATGAAAAGAGAAATAAAAAAGTGTGAAAATTGTGCGATACGTTTACTGTATTGTTGGTATTAGTTGTGTATGCGAGAATCCAGTAGTGTATTCTACAAGAAGTTTAGACTTTCGTTATAAACGGTAAAAATGAACAGTTGTCCAGAAAAATTTAGCCTAAGGAGCTTCGATCCACTTTCATGAGCGCTTAGAGAGTGGATATCTTCGTCGTGAAAAAGAAATTTGTAACCTTATGCGTCATCCAATTCTTTTAGAACTAACCTATTTTTCAGTAAGAATAAAGTTAGTTATGGATTGTCAGGACACTTAATATAAATAAAAAATTATTTAGTATACTTCATATGTTCAGGAAGTCATTGTTGTGAACGAACTAAACTGGCATTAATATTGTTGGTATACGATTACATTTTCATATTTTGCATGATGAAATTTTCGACCAGTTCCCAAAGAAAATGTTTTCATCTCCTGCATGATGATTTCTAGCTACCAACTCCTATTTAGGAATTTCGTGTCTTCATTTGAAGAAACATCTCAGTTTATATCAGAGTAATGATTCAAAGTTTGTGCATACGTCAGCATTCCCTCTCCCTCGCCCAACCATCACAAAAGAAAGTTAAGGAACATTAAAAGCTGAAAGTTAAAGGAGTATAGAAAGCTAAGAGCCAGAGGAACAAAAAGTTGAAAGCTAAAGGATCAAGAAAAACAAAGTTCTCTTTACCCAGAAAGTGTCTAAGTCTTTTACGAGAAAGGCTGTTCCCGCTAGGCTTGGTTAAACTTGTACTTTGTTAAATAAAATTTAAAAATGATGTTCTTCTGAAGGCTAAAGGAGAATGAACAGAAATCTCATTATTCGGAAAATTATCTAATTATTCTCGAAATGAAATACTGTTTTGCACAGGTCATTCATTTAATATACATTTAAATAAAACTTTTAAATGTTGTATCATAATAACATTATCCTTAAAAATATAAGAGAATTAAAAGCAGAGACCATCTCATGCAGAGGTTACCAAAGTCCTCTGCAAGGGAGCTGTGTTCCAATATTCATGGTCGTGCATTTAGCTGCGTTTCCCTCAAGACCAAAATCCAACTCCTTTCTGACGCTAATGACTTCGGGATCTCTTTGCATCCCCGCCGAGGCCAGATATTGAATGCGCAGTAGCGGCCTCAGCAGTAATTACTTCGTCGTGAGATCTTGGCGTATATCTTCTTGATTATATTTGATGGTTTTTATTATGCCTTGATGATTAACGGCATATTTTGATACGTCAGTTTTAGTTGGTAATCAAATTGATCTTTGCTGATTTTGTCATTTAATTTTTACCCTCCTTTTCTCATTAATTTTATCAGTACTAAAGATTTTTCACAGTTATAAAACAGTTCACTTAATTCTTAGATAATTATATGAAACTTATGACACATAAGGTATAAATTGGCTTGGTGATGGGCATTGCTTTTGAATGAACCGACCCAATTTTAAGTATTAAATAATCTCTGAGGTTTCGTGAAGTTTATGTCGCAAAAGTTACCTTTAATTTAGATATCAGGACGAACTCTCGGTAGCATAACGAAGGTACGTAACTAATTACCGTGAGCATGAGGATTCGCTGAGAAATATAATACTTTTATTCAAATTTGAGTAAAATTATTGATCTATGTTAGCAATTATCACCATAATTTTGTTAATAGTAACGAAGAACAGTATAATGTAGAAGTGAATAGTGTAAAGTTGAAGTGAATTTTAAAGTAGAACCCTCGGTTAGCGATAAGAAGTTTTCTTCTCATTTAAGCCATAACCAGAAGCATCATCGTAGCATATGTCCGAAAACGAATACTAAGGAGATAAGTTAAGATAAAAAAATGCCACTAGTGTTGGATCAAAAATCTTTCAACATCTCGTAATTCCAGTTATCTCGATGCTGTTTCTCATCAAAATCATGTTGGAAAAGATTTTTAGAGAGAGAGAGAGAGAGAGAGAGAGACGCATTTATCGCACTGACAAAAATGTGCGATGACATGAGTTTTATGAAACATTAAATTGCCCATATTATTATTATTATTATTTATTATTATTATTATTATTATTATTATTATTATTATTATTACATATTAAAGTGGAATTTTAGAAATAAAGGAAAAGACTATGAACTTACACAACAAATCCATATAGCAGAAAAAGAAAATTACAGAGAAAAGATAGAACTATGCATACATACATACATACATACACATACAGACAGACTCAGGCACTATATATATATATATATATATATATATATATATATATTATATATATATATCATATATATACAGTATATATATATAGTATATATATATATATATATATATATATATATATATATATATATATATATATATATATATATACTGTATATGTGTATGTGGTATATTTGTGCATATATGTTATATAATAATATATATATATATATATATATATATATATATATATATATATATATATATATATATATATATTTATATAGATAGATAAACACAATAATAAAATTATAGATTATAAATCGTAGACGAGGTAGCGATAATTGCCACAAGAAGAAACATTATATATATATATATATATATATATATATATATATATATATATATATATATATATATATATATATTATATATATATATTATGTATGTATCTTGTATGTATGTATGTATCTACTCCGTAAATGTAATTTCCAATGATTTTTGTTGCAACTAGTAACTGTGCTATAATAATCGTTATGTTATGTGAAAACCCTCACACACATGCATTCGTACACACACATACATATATTTATATGTATATATGTATGAAAATATCGAACTTGTATAACTGATTCACTTTAAAAAATATCGAACGTGATGAACGTGTGTCGAAATATATATATATATATATATATATATATATATATATATATATATATATATATATATATACATATATATATATACATACAGCACATACATACATAATATATATATATATGCACATATTCAGTATGTACGTAAAGTTTGTGTTTGTATGTATGCCTGTTTTTTCATGTAAACAACTGCACCTAGCCGGTTGGATGTTGTTCCACATATGAAAATTTACTCGAGATCTTTGGAGCGATGCATTACACTTTTTGCAAAAATTACAAGGCAAAATATTATGTTCATAAATAATTTCAAAGAACTAAAGATGTTTCCAGTTTTGCTTAAACTTTTGGTTTTTTTTTCAATATAACCAGATTCGTTATGTCTCATTCACACAATTACATTATAATGTTAAGAGTATCGGTAACTCATTTTATTACCAACCGGATTAACACATTAAGAGTATCGATAGCTCATTGAATACATACTGGATTACATTTCTGGTATGAAATATAATTTCGCAACAGGAATCCAGTAGTGTACACACGCACACACACATTTATATATAAATGTGTATATATATGTGTGGGTGTGTGTTTGTCTGTACCGTCTGTCAGTCTGTGCGCGCGCGAGCGTTCCCAGCAGCCTAAAGCTGTCCATCACGTGAAGTGTTTGCTTTTTTCCCGATGCTGAAACACTAACACTCGTGGTGTTCGCTCCTTTGTTGACCTTCAGGAAGCAGTTAGGATTCCATAACCTTGCAATGTTGCTTGCTATCGCTGTGTACCCTGGAACCCAGACTTCCCCATTTACTTCAGCGCCCGCCTCTGTTTGCTGTTCTGCTCTCGGCGTGTCAGTATGTTTCCGTTGACACTAACGCTAAGGCATTGGGCGATAAGGCGCGGGTCCTAGTGATATAATTTCCGGTTTAGTGCTCTCTTTATCAGGACTGCTAATATCCTCGGTGTCAGCCTTTCGACTAGCTTTCTCATATTATTTTGCAGTAATAGATAATTATCATCAATATTTTTTTTAATTTTGCATTGTTCTTTGACTTTTTCTGAGGATTTAAGAATTATTTATATCTGACAACATAGGTTATTATACCATGTCGATGTTTTATCATACTATGTAATTTTAGGTATTTTTTATACAACGCCAGATTAATTGCGATATGTCAAGAATGCTTTTTGGATGACATACAGAAGTCTCTCTTATCGTTCAAGATGCCAAATGTTGAAATCCACGAGATAACAGTGAGGCTTCTTAACTTATTCCTGTAAGCATTTAAACCCTAACCTTCATTAATAGAAAACTAATTAATTTTTTGCCTTGTTTTGTCAAAGTGATTTTATGCCTTTCTCATTGGCATTTTTTTTTTTGATCTTACCAGCCAAGTTGCATCTCATCGACTTAGCTTCAACCGAGAAACGTCGATTTGTTTTGTGTTATACTGAGAAATATCTTTTATTCCGTCCCAGAATTATTTTCGTACCTCACAAAAAGTCATTGGGTTTTACCGTATTTTTGGGTAATGTCAGTTTAAGTTAGCAAATTGATTATATTGTGTAGAAAGTATCGACTATAAAATGAAGATCGGCAATTCAGACGCGTTTTTTATGGTAACATTCTAAAGGATAAAGAGAATATGGGTGGTTCTCGAGGTTCGTGGTAGCAATAATATATCATATTCCTTCGTGTAAATAGGACGGAATTCAGAATGACATACTTGAAAATTAAACTGGGAAAAACAGGCAGCTGCGTGAAACCTGAGTAAATGGTGGCAGAGCTTTTAGTTTCCTCAGTTATTAAAGTCTACAGGTTCAAATACGAAAATATGTTATTCAAAACCAACTGCAGGGGAAGATTTTTCTATGCTCTGATCATGAAAAAGATTCCTCTTTTTTCAAGAAACCTGTCAAAACCTGTCAAACATTAAGAGAGAGAGAGAGAGAGAGAGAGAGAGAAGAGAAGAGAGTGCATCGTTTAGAGAAAAGGTTCAGTTACTACTTTAATTTAAGCTCTGACTCCCAACGCTTCACTGCTGTGCTTCATGCATCTCTTATAACTATACACCGCGCCTTAATTGAGTCTACTTTAGCAGTGTTGCGGCAGAGGGGGTAACTCGTGCCCTTATTTCATTTATTTCATTATATATATATATATATATATATATATATATATATATATATATATATATATATATATATATATATACATACATACATACATACATATATATATATATATATATATATATATATATATATTTTATTGCATTCATATTTTATTGCCTTTCTTCCTAAGAAATTTATTAATATTGCTGAATAATTTTAATATTATTTAACACGACGAAGCATTGTTCATGTGCTTGAACGAAAAAGTTTACGATACCATGGGTTGGGTTATACTGATATTAGTTTGTAGGAGAAAGATTGCAAGTAAAATGAATATTGGAAAAATTGTCGACATTTATAGAACTGCTTTTATTTTTTACATTTTAATTCCTGATATTTATTCTACCCCAAAATGATGGACACCCATGAACACCGATGAATAATAAAATATAATAAAAAGGAATTTTGAACTCTTCATATGGCACCATTCTCTCTCTCTCTCTCTCTCTCTCTCTCTCTCTCTCTCTCTCTCTCTCTCTCTCTCTCTCTCTCTCTCTCTGTGCCAGCAACAGTGCAATCATCCCCACTTACCCACATGATCCTCATGAGGAAAATAAAATTTGTGGACAACACCAGGAGGACGGGCACTTTTTGGATCCAGTCGACTGTATTGTCGGGCATCAGAGGACATCTACTCATGAGGCCTTCGATGTCCGTGACCTCCATTCCAATCACCTGAAGTTCAGGTCCATCCTGCGGGAGATAAATGAGAAGTGTTTAAAATTACTCCAGGCCTTCATTGCTAGATACTGAATACGTGCATGTAATGAATATAGATATGAACCGGAAGGTTAACGCATTCTCGAAACACCTTCTCCAGGGGAAAAGTGATAAGTATTATTTACACATACACGCACACATACATAAACACACACACACTATACATATATATACTGTATATATATGTGTGTGTATGTATGTATGTGTATATATATATATGTGTATATATATATATATATATAAGGTGTAATTTATAAATGAGTGAAGAAGATAGGAATGCCAATGCTTTGTCTGTGTATGAATGCATATAGTTATGAATTAGCATTTCACGTATACATGTGTACGTTTCGAATTACAGGATGGTTATCATGTGAACAATTAAACAGTTGCTATTCTTTATTGATTCTAAATCGTGAATAAATCAATAGATTTTGCATTCCCAGTTGAACTTCTCTGTTTATTTAAGGGCTGAACCCTCGTGTTATAGTTGTTAAATCTTCATACACATTCATAAACTCATAAAGAAGACTTACAGTCAAATGTGTACATCGTATAACAAATTTCATTCGTTTGGGAACTATTCCATTTTAACCTTCTGTAAGGAAAGCCTCCTTCAAGCTAATTTTTTTTCTTAAAAACCTACGCTTATATTTATTAGTAGCGTTACTAAAATAGAGTATTTGTTTGGTTTTTTTTTTCCTTATAGAGTGTAGAGAGTAGTAAGTCATTTCTGTCGTTTTCTGTATTGAACCTCCGCTTAAAAGCTCGTCCTTACCTTAACCACTAGCATGTGT
>NC_089795.1:72855162-72872662 GCF_040412425.1 Macrobrachium rosenbergii
TATTTTTTATTTATGTTCTCGTTATATTGATTACAATAACAATAATAATTCTGTTTATCTATTTTCTCGTTCTGTTCCTTCTAATGAAAACAATACCCAAAGATGGGTTGTTTCTTGCACGCATTTAACAACTGGTAAGATCGCCTTCTTCAAAATTCTCTCAGCGCAATAATGAAAATACAAAACCTTTTGGGGTCAAACTTTTATCTTGAAGGGCCTAACTTCAGCCAAATATAGAAAGGACGCCTTTAAAAGAAAGGGGGACTTTCAGCAAAGAAAAAACACGACGACAATCAAAACTTACCCCATCCTATAACGGTGTAGATCCGGAGTTTGATCTTTTCCACGGAGAATGTTTTCACGACCAGCATGTAGAGGTAAAATCCTGTCAAAGAAAAAATGAAAAATGCTCACTTTAATCCTTTGTGAAGCTCTCGTGAAGAACAAACAAAAAAGGGGACGGGTTGCCGCGCCAGACTGATGGACAAAGAGCCAGACAGAGAGGAGAAGTTCACTGATAAGTTAGTAATAAATATATGATTTTATACTCAACCACAAAACTGTTTGTTGAACTTTGACCCGTTGAAGATTGGGTCAGGTTCGGATATTGGTGACAAGAGAAGATGCGAGGAGTAGTACATTAGACTCTTTATGATAAACACAAGTTGTGATCGGTGATGTTCGATGCAACCATAACATTCAGTGCTACTTGAATCAAATACTGAGATTTACTATACTTAGAATAAAATGTGAAAATTGTTGAATGCGTTATCTTTCTTTGTCGACACACTCTATTATTCAGAATTTGAAGTCATTAACGAAATAGGAAATAAAGAAATGAAACAGCGTATTTCGTAAAGTGCAGTATTAAAATGTTCCTTTTTCATTAAGGTCAGAATAATCCATCAGCTATCATGCTTTCTGAACTAATATTATTCATATACAGTACGATATGTAACTGTGCAACTATGTTACTTAGAATTCAGAGAAATGGTTCAGATATTCTCTTTTTCCCTGTTGAGCGCATCAACTCTTTCACAACAGTGTTTTCCATATTAGCGTTTTGATCTTGCATATAAAACGTTAATAAACTAAATCATAAGAATGTTCGAACATTGTCACTTTCAGTAAAATTGATAATCAAGTACCGAAATACATTTCACGCCCCTTTATCATGAAAGTAAGAAGCTATTCTCTGTGAAATCTTGACGGATGTTCATACTCGAATATTACAAATCTGAAAAGTGTCATTTAGTCACTAATTTACTAAATCTGAAAAATGGCATGTAATCACTAAATACCGAATCTCTCAAAGTGCCATTTAGTCACTGAAGTCTCTCACAGTCTCAAAGTGCCATTTAATCACTAAATGCCATATCAGAAAACTGTCATTTAGTCACTTATTTACCAGATCTCATAAATGCCATTTAGTCGGTAAATGCCAAATCCAAAAATTGTCATTTAGTCACTAATTTACCAAATTTCAAAAATTTATCTCAATTTAAGAAAATTTTACTAAATGCCAAATTTCAAGTGTTATTTAGTCACTAAAATATCAAATCTCAAAAATACTAGTCAATAAATGCCAAATTTGAAAAAGTGACATTTAGTCACTAAATGCCAAATCTGAAAAGTGTCATTTAGTTACTAATTTACCAAATCTCATAGTTACCATTTAGTCCCTAATTTACCAAATCTCAAAAATTCCATTTAGTCACTAATTTACCAAATCTCAAAAATTCCATTTAGTCACAAATTTACCAAATCTCAGAGTTACCATATAGTCCCTAATTTACCAAATCTCAAAAATTCCATTTAGTCACTAATATACCTAATCTCAAAAGTTCCATTTAGTCCCTAATTTACCAAATCTCAAAAATTCCATTTAGTCACTAATTTACCAAATCTCAAAAATGCCTCTGAGCTATTGTTTTGAAGTTGTCTAAAATTATTTCTCAACTGAGGTGCGTTAGTGTATGTATATATTTTTCATCTATTTCTTTGTTATTTTCGTCTGTACTTGTACTCGAGGTTTCTTGAATTACTTCTTTTCCTCTTTTATTACGTAGGAATGCTCGGTCCTGGATGAGATTGTAATCAAATTAATGGCCTATTTGGTTTGTACGGCATAGAAAATAATAATAAATGTAGGGTAAAAAAAAACACCAAGTGTTCTAGGAAATCTATGGGTAAAATCAAATTGTAAAATTACTCGTTAAAGGGAAGAAATTGAAAAAAGAAACCGAAACGCATATTGTAATCACTCTCTCTCTCTCTCTCTCTCTCTCTCTCTCTCTCTCTCTCTCTCTCTCTCTCTCTCTCTGACATAAAAAAGAAAATACCATTCATCAGAGTACCGTCAGGGGGCACTTCATCCCGTCCGGTTCCATTGACGAAGAGTTGTTTACACTGGGCTTCCACAAGCCATCAAAGCTCTTGGATCGATCGAAAGGGACACGTTGAAGATGTTTGGCCTGGGTTTAATTCTCCCCTTTTATACACTGCGGAGAGGAGGGTTTCCGGGTCTGGCTATTTAAGCATTTTTTTTTTTTTTTTCAAAAATTCTTCCAGAATGATGTAGCACTAGTGTGGTGTTTCTTCCCTTAAGCCTAGAGAATTTATTGATATTTTTGTTCATAAAGAGGACATATTGGAATAGACAGACAGAAAATACAATTAAGGTTTGACTCTTCCTTTTGTATCAAATGATTTAAGGGAGGTCATTATCACCATTTAACTATATTAGAGTTGTCCTACAAGTCTATATTCATCATTCACCATAATCTTCTGTAAGTTCTCGATTATTTATTTATAATGCTATTCATAAAAAAAATACATACTTTTTTTTATTTAGAGGAAATGTATTCGCCATTTTCAGTAACTGAATTACTTGAAGAAACGTAGCACCTAATTTATACCTGATACATGCATCTTGACACATCAGTCTGCTGTATTAATTTCTTTTATTCATAATAAATTTCCGTGTTATATGGAAATCCACTTTCTTCAATAAATATCATCTGAATCCCATGATAAATGACATGTTAAATAAGTTTTCCTCATAGTAACCTACCGAGATATATTACAAAGATAATTTGTAATTTTCCTTTATTCGTCTCTTTATACCTTTAAAGGGGGAACTGTTTCCTTTAAAATAACCAGTTGAATAAGAAAAATTTTTTTTCTGCATCATCGTCTTGATGTTCAGTGAAGAGTGGGATTTATGTCTTTGTTTTTCACTGGATTGTGCTCAAAGAGAAATTTACATCCTTTTCCCTATTGTGTTAATGTTTTTTTTTCTTTTTGCTCAGCCGCCAGAGTGGTTGAACTGCATTAGCCATAAACTTCATTCTTAGAATATACATTTCTCGTCGTTAAAAGCAGCAGGAGAATTTCAGATTAATTTCTTTGGTAGAGGCTTAATGGATGCCATACATCCTCTCGCTGACCTGAATCATAATTTTATCATTTCCACTCCATCTTGAGACTCGGAGCTTAGGAAGAGATGGTCGAAACCTTAGGCACCATCAAAAAGAATTTAGGGAAACTTTCAAGAGGATTCCACTGTGGAATTACTGAAATTTTTTAACAAAATATGTATATATATGTATGTATACATAATATACATACACATACAGTATATATACATGCATGTATGTGTGTATGTGGGGATGGGGTACGCTCATTTAGAAACTCACTGTACTGTACGTCTGTTAACTTCATCAGTGATCTTGGGCTTTGCACTTGGTAGTGATTCTCCCCTGGTGGACAGCAACGAAGGCAGAAAAGGTACCCGCTTGCCGATCCTTTGCTTGTATTTTTAGACGAGGTTTTATCTCAGTGCTCATATATATATATATATATATATATATATATATATATATATATATATATATATATATATATATATATATATATATATAATTATATATGAATTTTAATCATCTACCCCCTTAACATATTTTATATTGAAAAGCATTGAGCAACAATTATCGTTCAGTGTCCAAGTCACTGTAGCACTGGAATAACTTACATACCTCGGGAATTATAACTGTTATGTGCCTCACACCCGTGGGGTTCGAACCGCCATGCTGCCTGGTTTAGAAACAACTGTGTTTAGTGACTTTTGACCACTAAGTCATCAAGAGTGATATAAGCTAATATCGGCTTTCCTGTACAAATACCTGTCAAATTCAGGTTTTGGACTGTGAATGGGTATCAACCAAAAGTTACCAGCCAGCTGTCTTGGTGATAGTTTCTGGGGCATAACTTTAATTTGACAGGCATATATACAACAGAGTCAGTATCAGGTTATACCTCTCTTGATGGCCCTGTGGTCAAAAGACACTACATGTTTCTAAAACAGACGACAGTTCAAATCCCACCGGTAATGAGGCACTTGCCGTTGTGGAGGTTATTCCTAAGGTATGGAGAATTGGGTATTCCTAAGGTATGGAGAATTGGGTATGAAACAATATTATGACTTAATGCTTGTGAATATAAAGAATTTCACGGTGTACGGGATATAATTCATATGAGCCACGTGTTACAAACTTACCGATCAACTGTCACTATTCCCACCAAAAGATTAACTGTACCAACTCACAGAACTTGACATATCACAGTTGATAATAGCATAATTAATCATTCTCGTAAACACAAAAAAATATGCATGTAAATCTATACACATACATATATATGTATATATTTATATATGTATTATACATGTGTGTATTTGTGATTATTATTAATTATGCTATTTTCAATAGTGATATGTCAAGTTCTATGGCTTGGTGCAGTTAATTTTTTGGATGTAATTGTTCTTGACAAGCATATACTATATTTGTCAGTTGGTTATTCATATAAAGTCCTTTGTAAGTTAAGCTAGCCGTTATGTTGCGTTTTTTGTAACCAGGCCTATATGCTTCAAATTATTTTTTTTTAATATCTTGAAATTGACAGATTCTTTCCATTGTTGCACGTGGCAGTGTCCACATTTTGTGTTTTTTATTCTGTCCGGGAGTAATGCCTGAATTGTTTTTTCCCAATATTTGTATTCATGGCCCATTTCTGCATATTTATTTAAGTCAGACCTGCTTTGAAAGTCAAACTGAAAAATTTTGATAAACCTCGTCCAAGCAGAGACACTACGAGTTAATTCATTTTATTTTGCGTAACTTTTCCGCAATTCTGACACCGGTCACATCTTGCTGTGTGAGAGTGACATTGTTGTTAACGCTGGGTTCTGTATCATCAAATTAATATGAGACCGAGACCGCAACAGAGTTGCATACGCAGCGTAATTCTATGTCGGGCGCTTCTAGATAACATATGCCCTTGCTGAAAAGCACGCAGTTAAAACCGAAATAAAAGACTGATCAACAGTGCTGTATGTATATATATATATATATATATATATATATATATATATATATATATATATATATATAGATAGATAGATAGATAGATAGATAGATGTAGGTAGATATATGATATATAAATATATATGTAAAAAGTGTATGTGTATATATATAATTATATATATATATATATATATATATATATATATATATATACAACAGTGTATATATACGGCATATATCTACCTATCTATCTATCCAAGTATATATATATATATATATATATATATATATATATATATATATATATATATATGTGTGTGTGTGTGTGTGTGTTGTGTGTGTGTGTTTGTGTGTGTGTGTGGGTGTGTGAGGGGAAAACAGATGGTGACATTTCCTTAGCGTAGTGGCTGAAGAGAGACACAGTAAGGCGATTAAGGTAATATATGTGGCTGGTGTTATTTACCTCATATATTCCCAACGGGTAGCCTACATGTGATGGGTCTACTTCAGCCTTATTCTAGGTTACTTAGTTCGGAAGGGATTTAATTAAAGGAACTGGAAGAAACCATCCTTAATACGGTTTAGGACGTTATTCAGTCCTTTACTCTAATTGCCCTTTTATATGGGTGAAAGACAGCTTAGCCACTAAAATGTGCTAATGATTCTCTCTCTCTCTCTCTCTCTCTCTCTCTCTCTCTCTCTCTCTCTCTCTCTCTCTCTCTCTCTCCTCTCTCTCTCAGAAAAAAAATCTTTTCCTTTTCGTCAAGTAGTTTCGAACATGTATATACTTTGATATGTCTGCTAAGTTACTAGTAGTTCAAATTTACCTTTTAATAATATATTTTGGTTAGTCTCAGAAAATTTTATATATATATATATAAATTTTATATATATATATATATATATATATATATATATATATATATATATATATATATATATATATATATATATATATATATATATATAAATTGTAGTCAAGGGCAGGAATACTCTGGAGATTCACACTTCCTTTATTGTTTCTACGTTTCGTGATTCATAATCACATCATCAGGAATTTATGGAAAATTAAATAAATTAATAAAAGTACTGAACGGCTAAAACTGAATTACGTTAAAACATTAGTCACTAAAAATCTATAAAGGCTGTTCAAAATTACATACACAAGAGCACACTTAAATACATACACACAAAGCTTAAAATAACGTTACACACGGACACATATGGTTACACAAGAGCACATTAAAAATAGCAAAATCACAAAACCCTCAAAATAAAAAAAGAATAAAAAATTTGTCTAATTTTAAGAAAATTCTTTTTTTTTTCCTCTTTCCAATAACAGAGAAACAAACAAAGACAGTAATATACTTATAAAAAAAAAAGGCAGAAGACGCTCACCTTACAATGCAAACGGAAAGAACCACACTAACAGTAAAAGAAAATATATACAGAAAAACAAAACAAAAGATCAGAGGTACAAATAGTAATGACCTATGGCAAAACAATGGAATTGAGGTAGTTTGCGTGTTTAATGAGGGAACCCGTAGTTTAATGTTTAAAGACTCAAGTATCTGCAGTTTCTGTTGGTTCTGTGCCTGGCCAATAACTTTAAAATCATCATAATTTATCTGTGTTTTGCACTTGGTGGCATGATTTCTTATGGAGGATAGCTCTGGATTGGAGAGTCGGCATCCAGTTCTATAGCTCACCCCCTTATGAGAGTCGGCTCTGACCCTGAGAAGCCGCCTGGTGGATCAACATATGTTCCCAGACTACATCTGGGACAAGTATATTCATAAACAACGCAGACGACATCAAAGGGCAGAGCCGATCTTTAAACCCGAAGAATGAGCCGATTGTCTTCGGATTTTTTCGGGATGAGTTTGATGTCAATGGCCCCAAAGTACCTCTGAACGATCTAATGAAATCCCTTCTAAAACTATCATCATTTGAAAAATGGGAAAACGGCGTATATAGGGAGTTTAGGGACATTAAAATTTACTGTAGGGCTGAATGATTTGTTTAGTAGTCTGGAAAGAATTCTATAGAATGTTTTGTGTGGAAAGCAATTATTGTTAAAGTATTGTTGCAGGAAAAGGATTTCTTCATGTATATGTATATATATATATATATATATATACATATGTATACATACTGTGTATGTATATATACACATATACATATACTGTATATATAAATATATATATATACATATATATGTGTATATGTGTATGTATATGTGTGTATATGTATATATATATATATATATATATATATATATATATATATATATATATATATATATATATATATATATATATATATATATCATGGGCACATGAAGTGCAGTGATTAGAACGTACGCTTCAAAAACGGAAGAGTATAATGCGTTCCTGTTAAAATAGATTAGCTGCCTTTAATCCACTGCTCGTTAGTCGACAGCAATGGGTCACAGTATGGGGGTTGGGGGGAAGGCATAGGGCAGGTGATCTCATCCCAAAAGTGTACCATAGACCGAAAGTGCCTCTATTTTGTGGAAAAGTTATTAGGAATGTATGTATATATATATATATATATATATATATATATATATATATATATATATATATATATATAGTATATATATGTATAGTACAGTATATATATATAGTTATATATATATATTTATATGTTATTGTATGCATATGTGTAAATATATGTATATATACATGTATATATATATATATAATAATATATGTGTGTGTGTGTGGACGTGGGTTGATATTTCTAAGTTCAAGAACCTGCATTCGACGGTAATATGTACGGCAGAGTCTGTATCAACTTATTACCTCTCTTAACAGCCGAAAGTCGTCGATCCGTGCGGACGGCGTTCGAATCCTCCAGGTGCCGAATCGTTTATCAATTATAATTCCTCTATGGTGATATTCCCGAGGTAGAGCGAATTGGATATTAAACGACACTTGTAGTGTAATGTTTGCGTGTGTGTGTGTATATATATATATATATATATATATATATATATATATATATATATATATATATATATATATATATGTATATATATGTATGTATATATATATATCATGAATTTTGTCACATACACTTGTGACATTTTTATATTCATAATATTAATATCGCGAACATAAAAAATGATACGCGAGCATGTGACAAAAATTCATAATTATCCAAGTGTTACAAACTTGCATTTAGCTTTCATGGCCGAGGTGGGTTGATATCGATTCTAAACACAGACTTTTGTACAGACAAAGGCGATATCAGTGTCTCAGTAGTCTGAGTCACTATCTGTCTAGTGTAAGTTATGCATAAAGTATAAGGAACTGAGATTAAACGATATTTGTGGTCTAATATTCATGATATGTATATATATATATATATATATATATATATATATATATATATATATATATATATTATATGTATATATATATATATATATATATATATATATATATATATATATATATATATATATATATTATATGCGTGTTTTTATCATCATACTTATGTACGGATATATATGCAAAAACTGTACATTCTTTTAGTGCAGTTTTTATCAGTATGCAGTTTAATTCAACGTTTCTAATGCAGGAGACTCTTAGGTCAAGTCAGTATTTCAAGAGACAGCACCGGAGTATTAGTATTGTACGAATCAACAAGGAAAAGCATTGCAGGTATACACTGTTAAGATTTAACAATAGTCTTTTACGTGAATAAAAATAACTCTTTATGGAGCTTTCTGCTGAAACCTGGTAACACTAAAAAGAGAAATGTGAAAAGTTTAAATTAGAAATTGTAGCGCAAAAGGTGATAATAGGCTTCCGAACCCATTGGGCTATTTACGAGTGTTTATGCTGCAGCTTGATCATTTTCCCGTCGCGAGGTTGTTCTGAGAAAGTAACTACAGAAGAACGCCCTTGCCACCTCCACTGTATCATTACTGTGTCACGATGTTTGTTTGGCTAGCCTGGGAAATGGAAATATCCAAAGGAAATGCTTTCGTGCAAGATTGCGTAATTTTCTTCATTACTTGTTCTTTGGTTTGTTGGATGATTATTGCATTATATTGTATCGTCAAAACAGCGGTGGTCATTGACACTGAAGAAACGTATTTACTAAAATATAAAGTTCTATATAATTTATTTAAAACATTTTACAGATAGCACCCTGTTCGTCACACAGACGTATAAATAAGCTATTTAAAAACCTGTTTTATTGTCAACTATGATATACCTGTATAATTGGCTTCAATATTCTTTACTTAAAGTGAAACTTAAGCTATTTAAAAATCTGTATTTTGTCAATTATATTATGCCGGTGTAATTGGCCTCAAGTATTCGCTCACTCTAATTAGTTACTTATGATCATTGCGGTTGAATTCCATTGGCAGTTTCTCAAACCCTTCAGTGCAACGAGTCAACTCGGTACAGACTACTAGCAGCGATTAGATTAAATGCTTTGTTTTCACGAACCGCTTTCCACCAGACTTTTGCTTCTGATAATGTAGCTTTGATGTTGTTGGAACCTGTATATAGTTTCATCGGAATAGTCCTTGCTTTGATGTATATTGAAATTGCTGTATTCTCATAAAATTCCATTTGCCTTGAGGAACGCAATAATGTATTAAAAGCAATCCACTATTTTCACTTTTTTATTGATACTTATAATATTGCTTCTTTACATTTCGATGCCTCGTTGGTCATGAAAACAAGGTTTGTTGAAAAAGATACAGTAATAGATGTCAGTAACCCTCATTATGGATGAAGAACAGGAATAACTCTGTACAAAAATCCCTGAATTTGTTTTACAGAAATTCTCCTGTTTATTGTGGGTTTAACTTTTAATGAAATTCTTGATTGCATGTATATCAAGAAATAAGAGTTGCTAATGTGCACCTTTTTTTTGCGTCAATTCAAATTGCTTTTTTTTTAAACTCATCTAATCTAATTTATTCCCAATTTTTAAAAAAATGGAAATTGCGCTGTTAGAGAAGAACTTAATCGCGGCAGCTGCAAGAATCCAAAGAACGTCAGGATGATAGACTTTCGACTCGAGAGCTGTCTATTGACAAAGACTGACTTAAAATGCGAATTTTGGATTGCGTAAGACGACCCCAATGTGAACCCAAAGGCTTAAATGATTAGGACAGATCAGTCGCGACCCCGCCTTCGTGCAGAGTTTTCTGATCTCGTCTTCTCTCGTTTTATTCGTTTCTTGCGTATCAGATCCGGACGTGGAGGAGGAAAAGTGGCAAAGATTCCTTTTAAAAATTTCCTTGAGAGGAAAAATACGACAGCCATGACAGATGACTCATGGAGATTGCGATAGGAAGCGATTCGTAAAGGATTTTTCTGTCAGGACTGACGCAGAAGCTGGTTTGCCGCTTCCTTCTGGGTTAAGCCCCGCCCTTTTTCGTTCCCTTTGATTCCTAATTTGTCCGGGTCTGGACTGTGTATGGGCGTTTCATTCGCTGTCCCGTTCATCCAAGCTTATAAAAATTGCTTTTGATTACACTGATAACAAGATTTAAGTGCCCGGGAAGTGGCGTTTTCACAGCATAAGCGGGCCAGAGTTCAGAGCTTGATCTGGGCAGCCATACCTATTTTGTCTTCTTAATTTGAAAGAAAAAATTAAAGGCATAAAAAGTAGTGATCAGTTCTCGCTCTCATCCGCAGCTGAGCAAGGAAATATTGATAAAAAGTCGAAGTGAAATTTTTAGGTATAAAATCCATTATCGCGCATTAGTCTTTGACAAATGGAATCTGATTGTGCATTCAATGAATTCGTGAAAGCGGGTGGCAATATCGTAGGCTGAAATAATTATGTGATGCAGTGGACGAAAACGATAAAGGGAAACTTCAAACATCATCAAAAAGTAGCTCAAACCACAAAAGAGATTATACAAAATAACCTGGTGAAAGGAACTACGGGGAAAAAAGAAAGGCAAGAAAATAAATGGAGGAAGATACATAATTCTCTTGAATCCAGTAACTCCATATCACTATTGACGTAACAGAAATTATTTGGCTTGGTTGAAAAAATGCCATATATATATATATATATATATATATATATATATATATATATATATATATATATATATATATATATATATATATATATATATATATATATATATATATATATATATATATATATATATATATACATCCCTCCTCAGCGCAAGTTAAGAAGAAAGTTATAAAGACCAAGATATATTATCATTATCCTCCATTCGTCGCTATATATTGCCTGGAAAAATTTAACTCAGAAAAGAAGTTACTTTGGAACAGGGCAAGAACGATCTTACCCTCCTCTCTCTCTCTCTCTCTCTCTCTCTCTCTCTCTCTCTCTCTCTCTCTCTCTCTCTCTCTCTCTCTCTCTCCAGAATGAATCTGCCTGGCAGTGTAAGACTGGGGAAACCTTAAGAAGAAACCTTTCGGTTCATTCATTAAAGAAAGCAAGAAAACTTCCAATAATTAAATAATTAAAGAAAGGACTGATTTTGGAGTTATGTACGCCATGGTAAATATAACGAAAGTAAAATTAGCATCCTAACTCAAATAACAGCCTCTTATACTAGATTTTTTGTCGACAACACTTTCTTCATAATTATCAGGTGAAATCTAGTGGTGTCATTTTTTTCCGGTTGTTTGATCATAGGTATTAATGTGGATTGTAAATGTCAGGGAAGGTTAATGACCTTACCTGCTGACGAAAATTCGCCATTAGATGGCAAGCATGTAATATTTGGGAAAGAGAAAACTAACTCATTATTCAGTCTCGCTTTTCTGTTAAACGATTATACGAGCAATTCTTGTAATGTAAAATGAACAAGACCAACCATTTATCAAAAAGCGGTCGAAATTGGTTTGTTAAATTTTAAAAGCTTATAAAGCAGATTAAAATACTATATCATTTAACCTAATACTATATAAAAAACATATTGGGGGTGGAATTTTCCATCGAAAAGGAAAATGAAATGATTGATGATTGTTGATTAATGAATTCTTGTAACGTCAGTGAATTGTGGAAATGTCAAGATGCTCATTATTGAATTGCAGAAATGTCAGGATGTACATTAATGAATTATAGACAAGTTGAGATGTTCATCCTCGTAGGGGGTTAGTGCCGTCAGTGCACCTCACTGGGTGCACTGTAGGCATTACTAAAGGTTCTTTGCAGCGTCCCTTCGGCCCCTAGCTGCAACTCCTTTCATTCCTTTGGCTCTACCCCCATTCATATTATCTTTCTCCCATCTTGCTATCCACCCTCTCTTAAAAATTATTTCATAGTGCAAATGCGAGGTTTTCCTCCTGTTACACCTCTCAAACTACCTTCTCTCAATTTCTCTTCCAGCGCTGAATGACCCCATAAGTCCCAGTGCTTGGCCTTTGGCCTAAACTCTATGTTCCATTCCATTCGAAGATGTTCATTGATGAAATATAAAAAAGTTTAGATGTTCATTAATGTATTATAGAAATGTAAAGATGTTCATTAATGAATTATAAAGAAGGTGAGATATTCATTAATGAATTCAGGAAACGTTTCTTCGTGGGAAATTCTGAAAAGGTTAGGCATCCCGTGAATTCTTAACTCTAAATCTTCAGCCGTTCCAGTGGAGAGCGTGGGTGATATTAACCCGCCTACGTGTTTTCTGGAGTGTGTGGGCGACGAACACGTCAGATTTACGAGCATTTCTTTAAAATGTGTGCTCACGTTGCCTAGACAGAATGGCTGTCATATTTTAAAGGGGTTTCGTTTTAGCTGCGTTTATTAATCTTTGCTCCATCCACATTGTTTTCCATAGATAAGCATCTTTCTAGGGGAGGGACATCTCATAATGAGGATTGAAGTTGTTGCTTTAATTGTCTCCATCATGCAGGCAGGGAATAACAGACGTTAGTCATCATTGCTGTGCCAACACATGTAAAGTGAAATAACCACTAAGGCCGATCATTATTCTATGAAAATGTTATTAAAGAAATATTATCATGTGAAGTGTTTGCCTTTTTGGATGAACCAGCCTGTTGAGTTGCTGTGATAAAACAGTCAAAAGTAATCCTGCATTCTTTAGCTTATTGTTCAGGTCATGTGTCAAAACTCAACAAGGGGTCCTCTGCGCTGTTCTTATTGATTTTGTTGTCAGCATCTGCTGATCGGTCTCCTCCCGTCTCTGTTAGGTGTTCAGAGTCAGGTAGAACACACCAGATCACCATACCCTTACCACACCTTGCCACATTTACAAGCTGCCATAGAGTAAGGGCCCGTGCTGGATATAGCCAGCTTTAATTTTAAAATAATAATTAGGTCTTCTCCCACCTGGATGACCGGCTTCTTTAAGTTTCAGTTTTATGCCATATAGATGGATGCAAGGTGTTTAGGGCCAGATCCGGGCAGTGGTGCTTGGTAGGCCATCGAGCATCTTTCATAAAGAGACAGTCTTTCTGGGAGACCTATGTAGAGTTAGACATAAGGCTCAGTGGCCGCCTTAGACTGGTGCTGCTACTGTTATTATGTATCTTCTGAAGGGATGCTGATGAGAAATTCAGTCACGTGACCACAGCAGGAACGCAACATTTCATAGGAACCTGTGCAAGTGGAATCACGGGTTCCGATGCAGTGTTACGGCCTTGATATGGTCACGTGACTGAATTTCAGAGGGGTTCGTGTATCAGTTAAGGGGAAAGCTTGTAGATTATATTTTACCTCTTATTTCGTTGTAGTTTCGTTCTCATGTTCACTGCAGTTATGTTGGTGTGCAGTTTTACATTTTATTGAAGTTGGTATTGTAGTTTTTTGTTACTGCTTATTCAGCTTTCGTTTCTAGGAATTCTTTATATTTCTTCTTATTCATCATCTCTTTACATTTCCCAGTTTCATTTCGTTTGAGTTTATACTTTCCCATTTTCTTTCACTTGACTGTTTCTACGTTTCACGGTGGCAACTCCCCGCTGCGGTTCTAACTTTGTTTCTGTGTTACTATACTGATACAGTCGCAAGTGTTGTAAATTGTCTTGGGGAAAGGGTTCTTTTTGTTGCTGTTGGCCATACTTATACCAGTTAAGATTCTTCTTGGTCCACTTTAGGGGGAATTTTCTCCTTTCATTACCGTTTGGATTTTAAAGCTTTGTTTAGCTTATTTCTCTTGTTCCTTTTGTTAAGGTCATGTTTAGAAACCCAAAGAGAGGTCCTTTACGCTGTTCTTGTTGATTTTGTTATCAGCATCTGCTGATCGCCTCCTCCCGTCTCTGTAAGCTGTTCAAAGTCCGAAGGTCCACACCAGGTTCCCACGTTCACAAGCGGCCATAGGTTAAGGGCCCGTGCTGGCATATGGCCAGCTTTAATCTTGAAAGAATAAGGTCTTCTGCCACTTGGCCGTCCGGCTTCTTGAATTTTCGTTTTCATGCTAAATGGATGGAGGCAAGGTGTATTTTCTGGATCCAACTTTGAGGGAAATTTCTGTCTTAATTACCTTTTAGATTTTAAGGTTTTCTTTAGAACAAGCAATAAAATAAATGCCCGGAAAGCTAAAGCAAAGAGGTTATTTTGGTTTTTTCTGCATATATATATATATATATATATATATATATATATATATATATATATATATATATATATATATATATGTATTATATATATAGAGTATATATAAGATATATTATAGATATATATATATATATATATATATATATATATATATATATATATATATTTTATTATTATTTATTATATGTTAGAGTAAGATTCTTTAGATATATGTATGTCAAATATATATATAATATATATATATAAATATTATATATATATATATTGTTAATTTTTAAGTTACGTTTCTTTCGTGTCATCAAAATTTGAAATAAGTATTTTGTAATTCCATTTTGTTATTTTATGGTATTTACTGAATAAAAGAAATTTTTTTCATTTTTCATGTTGAATAAAACTGATTGCGAAATAGATCCCTCTTCTTTTATATTCTGTGGTAAGTTTTTGCACGGAAATTTAAATATCAAGTTAAAAACTCCAAATTTCTTTCCTGTATTTATACACGTTTTCTATTTTCCCATGTGAAATATTGCGTAAATGGAACACGGCCTTTATCAGTTTTATTCTTCTTACCACTTCACTACCTTCCTATTCCATCTCATGAAATACATACACAAACGCAGGGGCGTGGATACATACAAGTGTATGTATGTATGTTTGTTTATATATCTGCGTATGTGCGTGAAATCTATCAGGCCACATTCACCATATCAGTGGAGGTATAACGGAAATACAATAAAAACTTAACATTTCGATTTCTAGATATCCGCTGACAATCTCGAAATATTCAACTATGAATATGGTAATACATTTTTCTTTTCCCGCTTCGAGCTTCGTATTTATGTCGGGGAGTGGCATGTGATGCGTATTTCAACCGTTATACAACAACGAAGTTGTCAATCGTATCGATGAGATAAACAGTTAATATATCCCCGCATTCTTTTAATATTGTATACGTATATATGTATGTATATATATGCGTGTGTGTATGTGTGTATATTATATTATGTATATGTATATATGTATGTATATATATATATGTATGTATGTGTGTATATTATATATATATATATATATATATATATATATATATATATATATATATATATATATATATATATATATATATATATATATTTACGTTACATTTACATACAAATTCCTGTTCATCTTTTCCAACTAGTTATAAAGGGTATGAGTTTGCGAGTTCGTGTAATAAAGGAAGTAAACGGCTGTATTACTAAGATAAGCAACATCTGAAACCCAGCTATAATTCAGTCTTGGATGAAAGTGATTTATGCATAAAAAATCATTTGAGATGGAAATCTGGAGAGTGAACTCCACCCTCTCCCAACGATTGTTACATGGTGCAATTGCGAGGTTTTTCTCCTGTTACACCTTTCAAACCTCCTTTACTCTCAATTTCCCTTTCAGTCTCTGGCCTAAATTTAATATTCCAGTCCAATAATCAGATATTCACTTTTGAAAGCTAGATCAGCTCTGACTTTCCCTAAGACTTTTCTAATAAAAAAATCCACAAAACTCGCTCTTTTTAATTTTGATTTTTAGGTTTACTTTGTGTCTAGAATACATTCTCCAGTTATGTTATTTCCATGGTTTACACTTATGTTTTGTTAAGACTAAACCCAATGAAAATTCTCATATATTTTTCCTTCGCAAAAATATATCAACATAATCGTTGTCTCTCGTCGAATTTTCGAAATCTTGAGATGATAACCCTAAAGATCTTACTGAGGAAATTGCCTAGTAATCCGATCAGTGAGACACCAGTTATTTACTATTCATTACCCGATTTATTAAGTTTTTTTTGGTACGTCTCTGGTTTCTAGTTCCGTCTCAAGTCAGTTTCATTATGTTCACTTTGCGTTTTAGTTCCTTCACCTACCGTAACATCTAGCACAGCGTAATAAGGAGGAAAACTCTCCTGAATAAATATACACGGAAAATATATATAAAAATTTTAAGAAGTAATATGTTACGCCTAACTGATTTTCCAAAGAAGAAAACAGGTCTCGAGAACATGTCTTTCGGGTGAATAAAGAAAAAGAAAATAAACGCATGAGAGGAAAAGATGAAAGAATTCTGAAGAGATGGCAAAGAAGACGAGGAGAGGGGAAACATAAATTATTCAGAAGAGGAAAGTGGAGAAACAGCTTGTGCTCTCAAAGAAACATGTTTGATTTAAGATCCCAGGTGAAACTCTTATATTATGCATTAATAGAGATGGACGGCGAAGGATACTCAGGGTTCTGGGAAATGCTGGATGTTACGATAATTTTGAAGAGCATGTTATTGTAGGATCTGCCTGAGGTCGAGATGAATTCGCTTAGACTATCCTGTCAGAACACGGATCGATGTGCTCTGGATCTAGGAGTTGTTAGGAATTTCGTGATGAGGTACTAGTAAATTAAAGGATTTTTGTAAATAAACATATAAACCAAACGATTTACAGAGCTACAAAATTCAGGTAACAGTAACAACAAACAGTAAGGAAATTAAAGCATGTTTAAAGATAAATGATGAATTAATAATTTCCTGAGAAGCAGAATTCA
>NC_089795.1:72875162-72895162 GCF_040412425.1 Macrobrachium rosenbergii
TACTCACCTATGTGTTAGAGCATATTTCCGCTGTAGAACAGTTATAGCCCTGATGATAGCCATGAATTAATGGCTGAAACAGCTGTTGGCATCAAAGAAACTGAACAAAGTAACAGTGATTTTCACAATTCCTTTTACTCTTGAAGATAAGAAATGTAGGAAATTGGAAATGTGTTGCCATAAGGTATTAGATGCCACGTGTCCCCTGGCAATCAGTAGAAATTGCGTAAGAGAAACAATCTTCCTAAAAGGTATATATTTATTGTGTGTGCCTGTGTATATCTATTATCATCATTAATTCATTTCCACCAATGTTGTTTTTAAAAAAAATTATGCTTTCCCGGTGCAGAAAACTTCAACGGCGTTGCTTGCTTTCTGTGCTCAGACAGACTGCTTATCGGTATCTCTTTGAAGCCCTCACTACACATTCCGCTATTAACCTTTGTCCTGCGCAAACTTCCTCACTTTTGGGATATTAAATTTGTTCCGTTTCATTACCTCTTCCACCCCATTTATCTAGCACGTTCTACGTCCGTCTCTTCCTTCCTTTTTACACCTTGAGATTTTGCACTTTTGTCATCCTCTACATGTCTTTCAACAGCTTATTTTAACTTCTTCACCCTTTTCACATTAATTTATGTCAGACACACGTATGTACAGTACATATGTATATATAAATTATATATATATATATATATATATATATATATATATATATATATATATATATATATATATATATATGTAATAGTTTTGTCACAAATTCATAAATTCTTTTGTATCCTTCTAGGCATTGTACAGATAATAGTTGGTTCTCAACCTTGGGGCGCCAGCAATTTCCAGCGGGGACGCAAGGCCTAGGAAAATTTAAAAATTCTAGAATTATATTCGTTATTTTCTTAACAAAGTGAGGAACTAATATCCAGACGTTTATAAAAAAATTAAAAAGTATTGCCTTTTTAACGTTAGTTTCCTATAGTCTACCACTCTAGTTAGACTAGGGCTTACCATTATTTTGTAATTATATTTACCTCCCCCTGTCCAATTTATTTTCCTCCTAATCTGGGAGAATTTTACTCATAGATAGGGGGCGTGGAGGGGAAGGACCAGCACTTAGAGGGCGTGTTAATAAAAAGGTTGAGAACCACTGCCCTATAGTTTATCTACCTTGACAGTACCGTATACACAGAAGTAATTGTGCATTTTAAGTGCATCTGCCCGTGCCAGGTTTGGAACCTATGCCTTTTTAGTTTTATACAGAGGTATACAGCTAACTTATTCATTATAATCATTATACTCTTCATACATATAATATTCAGCTAGTTCGCCTGGCAGAGCAGGTGCATTTTTTGCGTTCCTGGTGATCTGCACTTATGTGCTTTATTTCCCAGTTTGTCATGTGATGCAGTTAAAGATATAGATACATACGCAGTGAGAAAAGCACGGTCAAAGACGCAGTGTAGACAGATGTGTGGATGATTGAGGGATTACTGTATATATTTATTTTGTGGTAAGCTTGAGATATAACTTATATTATGGGACTTGAGTAAACACACCTGCATTAGGGCATCCATCGTTGATAATATGTTTATCAGGAAATGTATTAAAGATACAAAAAACACACAACTGTTAATACAAAAAACACACAACTGTCACAAATCATCAATTTTTTATAATCTCCCACTTACTTGTACTGAAGCGTAAACAATCCAGAAGAGATTGTGCAAGAGGTATGTGAAGAGTAGGTTCGTGTGGATTGTATTTCTCAAACATCTCAGGTCCCTGGAAAGATAAACATAAAAGCGTGTTGGATATAATGGACTGACATTGCATCTCAGAGACATTTAGATTACCTTAGATATATCTACTTTGTTAACAATATGAGAGTTCTGAGTCATTCTCCTACAGGGTTCATGGAAAAATTCTCTTTCGTATGCTTTAAAAAAAATGTTTTCACAATTACCGAGAATCGTTAAAATAGCTATATATGTATATATTATATTTTAAAATAAGAGCCCTCCGTCTGACATTTGCCCTTCCGTGGTATGTTGCAAAACCTCCGTCAACAGTTGCAGTATTGTGAGAATTATCTTTCAGCTTTTAGATAAACCAACACTGGAAAACTCACGCATTACAATATAAGCACTGCATGTTAAATATTGCACAAATGAGTGAATATCCAGGAATATAACAGAAGCTAATTCTGTCAGAACCAATTACTGTAATTCTGCATATTCTGTTTTATAACAAAAGAAGCTGCTATTATTATCGCAGGTAATAATAAAACTAATAATTATGGTAGCATCATAAGTAATATTTCATTTTTCAGGCTTTTGAGGAGGGTTTCAACATGTCAGTAAATTGAGCAACCCGCTTTTTCTAGTCTTCTTTATTTTATTTCTCTCCTTTGTGAATCCCTGCCTAATATTACCCTCACTTTTAAAAAAGTGACTGGTTTTGTTCTGTCCCCTTGCATAACGACAAGGACTTACGGGCAAATTTAATTTTAGAACAGTTTTTTGACGTACGTAATTGATTTAGTAACTGGCATCCAAGGGTTATTGTTGATGGTGTATTTCGTGAATTTAGTGTCCCACAATCTTGTGTATTGGGACCTTTGTTGTGACATTATTTCCGACTTTGATGATGTTATCAGCATCCATTTAATGTATACAGTAACGTAGTACTGCTCAGCAGTGCTTTGGTACCGGAAGTAGGGAATTTTTCAATGCATCATCCAGCCTCCCAGACAAAACTAAATGTCTCGTCAACATCGGCAGATATTCCGTTTTAGCAGACTGCCGTCAATGTGATTGGTTTCCAATAATCTCTTCGTATTCGGTTCTCTCATCTCGTATGCACAGCCAATATCTTTTACTTCCTTTTGCCTGAGTCTGTGCAACTGCAAGCTTACCGTTGTCAACTTTTCAGAAGAGATATTGAACATTATATGGCGGAATACATAGTTCAGGTTCGAAATTAAGAGCTTTGTTTCGAATTGAAAAATTTTTCCTCCGTTTATAAAGCGCATTGCAGAGACCAATAAAGGGAGAGGTTCAGTTCCAAAGCCTTCCTTTAACTTACGGAGAGCGTCATCAAAGACTTTCCCCGCTCTCTACATTGCATGGTTTGGATATGCAAATGCATTGCGCCCACGGTCCTCCCATTTCCATACCCGGGCCGTGTGTGCGTGGAGGCCAATCTAGGTTCAAATGTTTTTTTTTTTTCCATTCCCGTAATTTGATTGTAATGTATTTTTAAGTAGTCATTATATCATGTTTATGGGATTATTGGTTGCTCATTAACAGTTCATTATCCGATAAAATCAATAACAAAGTAACTTCGTGATCATTATGGCTAATATTAAAAAGCACGATTATTATATTTTAGTCCTAATGGTATTGCTATTACGTGAGGAACATGGAACAGAAAAGGGGTTCTGTTCTTTAAATGTATTTTCTCTTTTTAACACATATATGTGGACTCTTGCTTTGCCAGTCAGTGACCATTAGTGCTTGTTCCAAATGAATGTGTTGATTATGAATAATAATGGTAGCAATAAATGATATTAATAAATAAAGGATGACTAATGTCTGAAGGGATTATCAAATCAACTCTTGTGTGAAGAAGTGAATCTTTGTCGTTCAGTCAGAATGAAAGATAATTTCTGGGAGATGTTGAACTCGATTGCATACATTTTGTTTGTGGGAAATGAGGAATAAGATATTACGATGCAGCAAAAGTGGCTCAAAGTTGAACAGATTAATCAAGGTATTTTGAGGTGTTTTGGCAATGGAAAGAGACGGGGGGAAAAGATAGACCGATCAAAATGTGATAGTTTAAGAGTTAGCCCTTGTATGTTCATGAAGTGGGATAGTGTGCAGACAGACGTAATAATGATTTGCCATTTGTATGGCAATAACGTAATATGTCGAGGGTTTTTATAATTGTATGGAGAGGTTATGAAACTAAGAAAACGGACAGGTATCGTGAATGCAGTAATGATTATTTGAAACCACCAACCCTTTATGGCAAATAGCCTGATTATATACATTTTTATTATTATTATTATTATTATTATTATTATTATTATTATTTATTATTATTATTTATTATTATTATTATTATTATTATTATTATTATTATTATTATTATTAAAATTTGCATTTAAACTGACAATAAATAACGGAACTGAATTGTTTGCAAATTTATTTCTAAATATGAAAATCAATAGAAACAATATGTGTCATTTATACTGTACATGCCTGAATATGTTCATTATTGAGTGTGCATGGTCGAAATAGTTACGTAGATGTAAAAGCAAACATGGGAATGGTATGGAATATTTTTCATTTCCTTGTCCAAATTGTTAAATGATAGAGAGAGAGAGAGAGAGAGAGAGAGAGAGAGAGAGAGAGAGAGAGAGAGAGACCTACGAACCTAGTTTTCTTTTAACTGTCACTGAGAACTTTGTAAGATAAATTTCCTTGATCGATTGCCAGTAAGAATATAATCAGCAAAGCATAACTTTCACAGATTTGTAAAAATGTATTTTTTCGACTATACTCTGGAGGAATAACAGTGTGTGAAATAGCATAATTAACAATAACTTTAATGGAAGAAATATTTTGTCCTCTGACATTTCATATACATCTTACTCAAACCCAGACAGTATTCCCACTCTTTTTAAAATGAATGTTCGTTTTACTTTTAACGAACTTGCTTCTAAATCATTCCAGCGTTTTGAGCCTTCATTCTTGATTGTTTTGTTGTGCTTTGCTTACAAAAGCATCATATAACATTTCAGTTTTGACATTACAGATTTCTTTTCCTCTTATCTTTAGTTAATTCTTGTTTGTTTTTGTATACCTTGCTTACAGAAACACCAAATGACAATTCAGATATTTCCTAAATTTATTATAGTTATCATTTCTCCCTATCTTTAGCCAATTATTTCTCTATTAATTATCATTTATTTTGTTATCCTTGACTTTAAAAGATATTCAAAGAAACTCCCAAAAATGTTTAAAGGCACTCTCAAACCAATGACTGCGGCACTTACTGGAATGAAATGAAAATCCACAAGGCGAGAGTGACAGCAATTAAGCTAAGCGAATTCCCGATGTAGAAAATAGTGCTGATCGTGCTGACGGTCGACTCCGTCGTCTCCGAAGTGTTGGTCAGCGCCTTTAGACAGAACTTATACGAAGACTTTTTGGACCAAGTGCCGTTGGAGTAGCAGTAGAGCGTGGCGTTGTTCTCTGTGGGGGAGAGATGGTAAAGAATAGTTATTATTTGGAAGAGTGGGGATAGAGTTATACTTTAGGATTTGGTAGATGTTGAATAAAGTAAGAGTAATTATTTAAGAAAGAGCCGTTGAACCATGTAAGAGAAATATCTTAAGAAAGAGTCAACTGAATATTGAATATTGTAGAAGGGGCAGTGTTAAAGAAAACTGGGAGGCACTATGTTATATATATATATTAGGAGAGGTATCTAGTAAAAATGGGGAGTATTAAGTTCTGCTTTGTAGATATTCTATGTTGTACAAATTAAGGAAGAACTGGAACAATATGTGTTCTGATTTAGTGAATACAGAATATTATAGGAGAAATCATTTTATGAAGATTTTGGTGGCCACGATTATATTTGTCGATTTTGATAAATATTGTTATGGTAGCAAAGATGATTTTAGTAAGAGTTGGGGCCATTTGACCTTTTTCAGTATGATGGATATTTAATGCTATAGGAGAAAGAATTTCACAAATAGTGAGGACCATGGTATTATTTCCGAATAAAAAATAGTAATTATAGCTGGATAAATCATTCGTGGAAGAGTCGGGACCATGATGATGTTTTACGATTTGGTACTAATCATTTTGGTGTAAAGATAATTTTACAAAGAGTGAGGACCATACTGTTTGAATGTTTGATGGATAATTAAATATTTCAGTAGCGATAATTTTAGGAAAAGTTGAGACAGTTTTACTTTTTTATTTGATGGATATTGAATATTCAAGCAGAAATAATTTTTTGCATAGAACTGAGACCATAATGCCAATTTGGATTTGAAGAGTATTGATGATTGTAGGAAAGAAAATGTAAGGAATTTTGAGGACCATGATATTATTTTACAGTTTGACAGGCATTTAAGATTGTAGTAAAGATAATTTTAGAAAGTTTTAGGACCATATAATTTTTTCTCTTGAAAAGCATTGAGTATTGTAAAATATAATTTGTCCTTGCCATGCCGTAAAGACATCTGCACTCTCCCTTTTCCGCTCTTGTCGATGCTGTCGAGTGTAAATCATTCCACAGAAGAAGTCATTCTGTTTGTCTTTTTTTAAAAGAGGGTGTCCATAGTGGCTGTGACCCCAATTTTCAAATCTAATTAAAACCTTTCATGATTACTCGTGGCCGCACGCCGCCCTCTACCACGACCACGTGACTTGGCAGAGGTGTTGCTTTTCTTTACCTACTCGTCAATCGATCATGTTGATCCCTCATTCATTCAGCTCACGTCACTTACTGAGAGAGAGAGAGAGAGAGAGTTTTTATCGGAGCGCTTTTTACTAGGACAGACCCAAATAAGACTTTGAAAGTCTGGAAGACATCGATTTCTTTCCGTGACCTTACAATCCCTTTCAGTTCAAGAGGACGGTTTTTATCCTCTAAAGAGTGAGATATATCGGTGTCAATCCTCGTCTTCTCATATTTCTTGTTTTCTTATTTTTAGCTCAGCGAAGATTTGGATGCATTTGGTTTCAATATTAATTTTTTACATTAAATTCGTCCTTATGAATGACTGCTTATTTCTATTCAGAATTTGGATTAAGTCGTTATAATGGTGGATCATTTAACCAGTGAATTAAACATTTTGACAGAGGTCGCTAAAAGCGTTACAAGAACGGATACGATTATCATTACAAAAGGAGGAAGTAAATCACTACTAAAAGAGGTGAGGAGAAACGTTGCGAAAAGGAACCAAGACCTAAAATTGAAAAAAAAATTAGAATTATACGAAAGGAATAGCGAAAACCATTCGTTAAGCACACACTTGGAAAATCATAACATATAGGGACAGACAGAGAGAAATTTTCCCTTGTTTTTCCATTCAGGCTTGGGCAAATTAAGGTTTTAAGTAAAAGGTAAAAGCTTAAAATCAACAGAAAGAGAGTTGTACTTTTATTTTTGAGATGATGAGTATACAGAAGTTTAATCGAGATTGTATTCATGCACAGAAAAAATCTGCATGTTAATAGCCTTACTAGGAAGAACACTAGCTGAAATTGAATTGAGATTGTATTCAAGTATAGAAAAATATTCATACTAATAGACTTACTAGGAAGAACACTAGCTGAAATTGAATTGAGATTGTATTCAAGTACAGAAAAATATTCATACTAATAGACTTACTAGGAAGAACACTAGCTGAAATTGAATTGAGATTGTACTCAAGTACAGAAAAATATTCATACTAATAGACTTACAAGGAAGAACACTAGCTGAAATTGAATCAAGATTGTATTCAAGTACAGAAATATATATTCATTCTAATAGACTTACTGGGAAGAACACTAGCTAATAGACTTAATAGGAAGAACACTAGCTGAAATTGAATCGAGATTGTATTCAAGCACAGAAAAAAACATTCATACTAATAGACTTACTAGGAAGAACACTAGCTGAAATTGAATCGAGATTGTATTCAAGCACACTTACTAGGAAGAACACTAGCTACTGTATGCTTGTACTTAAATTCTTCTAAGAGGACGCTTATAAGATTATATTATGACACAAAATTTTCCTATTTTACCGAATTATTGAAAAATATTGGAAATTTAAAGGTCTTAAAAATCAGAAATAAGTGCGAAGGAGTAACAGGTAAATTCAGAGACACGAAAAGTGTCATATGCTCTGTGTGGTCTTAACAAGAACGCAGTTCAGATCGGCATAGATATCCTCAGATGAAATAGACCGGAGATCAGAGAGAAGATTGAGAAGGAAATTAAAACTCAGGGAAATTAAAATAGCGGTCACAGGTTTGGCAAGTAAAATGAAAAAACGTCAGGAATAGGGATTTTATTAAACTCAGAAAAGACGAGAGAAATAAATCTGATATAATTTTATTGGCACCATGAAACCACAGGTAAAATTTTATTGATACCACGAAACCACAGATAAAATTTTATTGACACCATGAAACCACAGTTAAGAGAAATAAATTGAATGCTATAAATTAGGAAAGAAAGCTGATGCAAATCCATCTGTACTGTACCCTCAATTGGAATTACAAATGTCAGAAGCAGCAACATAGTCTACAAAAATCTTACAGAGAGTGATCACCATGGTGAAAACAATAAATTTATACCTGGAACGTTTCTACATACACTAGCTTAAAGAAGACATGCTTCCTCGAAAAAGGATGAATCACAAGAAAACCAATGAATTTATAAGGCTGGAAAACATATTACAAACCAGAAAAGTGTGCAGTCATATGATTGACTTGTTTATGTCATCGGACGTCGCCGTGAGACGCTGAGAAAGTTAACACTAAAATGTTATCTTAACAGCCAGCATTAGTAGACCCTACAAAAGCGAATAAGGAAAAATCAATGAGTTGATTACTCTGCTGAATAGCCTGATGCATTTTCCTGAAGTCCAACTTCAGATCTTTGCTCCGGGTTCCTGACTGGCTCATAAAGAGAAGTCGCTTCATAAAAGGACTCCTAATGATTGCCATGCTATTCATATACCAACTTTGGTTTCTTTTATGTCTGCGTCCATTTTGTGTATTCTCTCTCTCTCTCTCTCTCTCTCTCTCTCTCTCTCTCTCTCTCTCTCTCCACTTTTTGGAGTTACTTAATCATGTTGCCTGACATTATATCTCTGGTGTCCTTTGATGCTCATAATCCTGTTTCCATAGTGATCGAGTTATTTACATAAACAGTTATAATTCGACACTGTAATTTTATGCTTATTACTAATATTTCCACTATTAACACGCACAAAGTATAAATATACAATGCAAAACCTTCCGATAATTAGACAACTATAGCTGGTTCACTTAAGGTAGATTTTTGGGCCCATGATCTAGTAAACATTCATTGTAGGCGTCACTAACACATAAACAAAATATCATTGCCTCCTGTCTCCCAGATCAAAATGGTGGTGATATTTGGTAGTCCAACCGTTACGTGACAAGATGTAGGTGACGTCACGACAAGTTTAAATTTCTTGGGAAAGCGGCTTCTGGAAGATGCACCCTGGTTAGATAATGACCAGTAATGCAGTGAAGAGTTCCAAGAAAATAAGGAACTAAAATTGGCATCATTAAAGATGGTAGGGACTCAGAAGAAAACGGAAGACGTGAATTACATGAAGCCAGGCTCTACGATAAACATTATATTTCTGAGGCTGTTGTTGTTCGGATTTAAAGTTTGCTGCACTCTTTTGCAGTTTTTAGCGCAGTAAAGACAACAGATTATTGTAGAACCAGAGACCATTTATGGCTAATCCATGGTTTAGTAGAGAAAGTAATTTTAGAAATGAAAATGAAAATATAGAGAATGAAAGTAGAAGTTACCTTAAAAAATTGGCAGAAGATAAAGACATGCTGGTGGCCACACCCATTTTTATACAAGTATAAAATTATAAGGTAGTGGTAAATGTAATTGTTGAACAGTTTTCGTAAAGTATAATGAAGTAAATTTGCTTTTCTTGCTGCAGAAACAGGGTAACAATATTTAACCTTATGAATTTAGATAGCTCACTAATGACTGTGATGTAAAAACAAATAACAGTAACAGTAATAATCAGTTTGCAAGTTTCATCTTTTGATATAAGATCAAGCTTGAACACTGCTTCGACAGTGTCACAGTGATCTACTTCCTGAGGGCAATTTAATTTCCTTACAGGTAACAGCTACGTGTAAGCATTTAAATTATGATAAATGGTTTTCATGCTGTATTTTGTTTTATATACCTCTCCTCAAAAGGGATCCGTACTTCTTTTGGTGTTTTATTTATTTTTACTCGCTGTCACGCTCATAATTTAACATCGACAATTTTTCGTATTCATCCTTCTTTAGATATCTACAAAGTAATTAGTTTTAAAAGTAAAAACATTGTCTCAAATATTTCATATGTATATTTGCATTATTTTTTATTTACAAAGTCTTTGTACTATGCAAGTCCTCAAGTTTTTGTCGTTCTGTTTCTCTTAAGTCCACATTTTTTTTATACTGTTATACCACAGAGTCCTGAAACTTTATGACGTCTTGTCTCAACTACCAAAGTTTTTAAAAATTTTTTTCATTCTTTTCTTTTTTTACAACCACTAAAGTCGTCTTTTTTCTCTCTCTCAAGTATCCGCATACTTTTTGTTGTCTCTTTGTGGTGGTTTAATCATCACTCCCATCTGAATTCTTTGTAAGCCAAAGCATTCTTTGACGAGGAAAAATGTGTATTTAGAAATAGACGGTAGATTTAGAATTAGGTGGGTAGGATTTTTGACGGAGTAGTTTCTTGGAAAAACAAAGTTTCTTCTTGATAAACTGACATTTTCTCAAACCACACTTCCTATTATGTTTAGATAACAAGGAAAATGTAAGAGAAATTTATGGATATATGTAGAAACTGGAAGAGGGGAACAGAATTATCGTTGATTATGTTGTAGAAACTTCATTGGTTTTCAACGGTAAAATATAGTTTTCATAATAAAATAGCTTTTAATGGTAAGTTTTATCAATGCTTATCATTGCTGTTCACTTCGATTTTTCGTATGTCATTTGATCCGTGAAATAGTTATATAATGCACAGCTAAGTTTTTTCTGTGCTACTGGTTTCATGTTAAAAATTTTTTTTTTTTTTTTAACTCGTCAAGTGAAGCAGATCTCTTCTCAAGCTTAATGAGATTCCAGGGGTTTCTCTTACCATGTGATGTAATAACTTCCGGCAACGGTGAGTTCAGTTCATTATTATTATTATTATTATTATTATTATTATTATTATTATTATTATTATTATTATTATTATTTACTAAAGGCGAGTGGAAACTAAAATATCTCTCAAATTTTTTTAGCAAACTTCCACATCGTTGGACACTCAATTTCGAAAATAGGAAAGAGCAGAAGTTGTACGCTTTCAGTGAAGGACCGCCTTCAGAATTTATGATGAGAAAATCATAAATTCACTATTGAATATCTCCTCTCTTTTACCTTTTTCTTATTGAATTTTTCCGTTTTACGCTGAATATATATATATATATATATATATATATATATATATATATATATATATATATATATATATATATATATATATTTGGGTGTTAGCTGTGTATAATATGAGCTTGGTGTAAATGTAATATTCAATTTTATTAGTATACCAACTTCGAATTTATATAAAGTGTATTATCACTTCCGCTGCTGCGTAATTAGAATTGATCACGAACTGCGCTTTCCTTTGCAGTTTTATTTGATGGATATTTGCAACTTTAATTTATTTTTCTTACTGCTCTCTCTTCCTCCTAAAAGTAATCTTATTTTGTTTCCCTCATCACACTCGTGAAAGATGGGAGAAGCTTTAATTTATTTTTACTGCTCTCTCTCTCCTCTCTAATCTTATTTTGTTTCTCTCTCTCTCTCTCTCTCTCTCTCTCTCTCTCTCTCTCTCTCTCTCTCTCTCTCTCTCTCTCCCTTATGCCAAGACTCCTTTTCTCTTTGGGAGTCTGCAGATTTACCCTAACAACTCGCCGAATTTTCCATTACCATAATTAAATTACGAGCTCCATCCTTGTGTAATATCTCATATGCATTTTCCAATAGCTCTGAGTGTTCTTGTTGTTGTTGTTTTTGTTGTTGTAGCTCTTCTTCTTTTCTACCTCTTCTTCCTCTTTTTATCCTCATTAATAATAATAATTATAATAATAATAATAATAATAATAATATTATTATTATTATTATTATTATTATTATTATTATTATTATTATTATTATTATTATTATTAGGGAGGAGGCCTTCTCTGAGGGCAGGTAGTATTGAAAATAATGGCTATTATTATTATTATTATTATTATTATTATTATTATTATTATTATTATTATTATTCATTATATGCTCCAGTTTAAATATATTTCAATAACTTTTTGGGCAAGTTACCGTAGGCTAGATCTCCCACACGGGAAAAGAGAAACGAAATCAACACATACAAAGTTGAAGTGAAGCAAAAAATGAATAAATGAAACTAAGGATCAAATAAGGAAAAAAATATTCAACAGACAGCTTCAATAATACATAAATGCAGAATTCACTCCGTACATTTGATTATTCCTCTTGCTGTTTAATTTCTAGAATTAACTTTATTTCCTCCGTCCCTAATACATGCAAATAATGACTAATAATAAATGCCAAGAGCATTATTCTATTTACGATCTCGATGGCAACAGATGTACTTGATATATTGCGTTACTGAAGTTTACACCGTTAGTAGATGATTAAGTAGGAAAACATTATTTGACATGGCGTGATCTTAAGCATGCAAATTCATTTTGCTTAATAAGTAGCAATACTAATAACAAAGGGTGTATGTATTTACATTAATCTTGGGCAACAGTTTATTAAGAATTCCATTTGAGTTCTGAAACTTACGAGCTCAGTATGTTAGGACAAATAGTTCGTAATTGCAGAACAAGTAAAAAATGCGCCGAAGTTTCTTCGGTGCAATCGAGTTTCTATACAGCGTATAATGCTGTATATACGCTCAGCCACCACCCATGAAACTCAGCCGCGGTCCATGAAACTTTCACCCACGGCCCGGTGGTGGCCTATGTTGTTGGACGCACGACCATGGCTAACTTTAACCTTAAGTAAAATAAAAACTACTGAGGCTAGAGGCCTGCAATTTGATATGTTTGATGATTGGAGGATGGATGATCAACATACCAATTTGCAGCCTTCTAGCCTCAGTAGCTTATAACAAGACGGCGAGTATGAGACAAGTTCAAAGTATTCTAATTTATTGACACAAAATCTCTGACAGGTCAAGAACTCTTGCGAGCGGAAAAGTAGAATTTGACATTAGAGGAAAACAGCGGGACGTCTATATACAGTCAGATGTTTTCTCACACCTGAAGAATGGTTAACAATTCTATATACAAATTAGGAAGAGGTTTCAAATACATATGGTTAGAAAGCTTGCAATGCCTTACATACATTCAGTTAAGTATACCTTAGTTTAACCAGACCACTGAGCTGATCAACAGCTCTCCTAGGGCTGGCCCGAAGGATTAGACTTATTTTACGTGGCTAAGAACCAATTGGTTACCTAGCAACGGGACCTACAACTTATTGTGGAATCCGAACCCCATTATACCGAGAAATGAATTTCTCTTACCAGAAATAAATTCCTCTAATTCTTCTTTGTAATTACAGTTCTGCCAAGGATATAAAATATCTTCTGAAAAATGCATAAAATATCGCTTGAATCAGGAGCGCTGGATCTGTGTTTCCTGAGAGTCTCTGTGCGTCATGGGGATTTTTGTTTTGAAGCGAGGATGGCCTGAGGGTCCCGGCGGCATATTGCACCAGCCCCGATTTTTTTTTTGCCATGCCCCTAGGTTAGGTTGGTTAGGTTAGGTTATTCAAGTTGTTGTGTACGTTTATTGCAATTTGGGTGTGGGAAACGTAATGAGATTATTTTCGAGAAAATCCCATGGTTAGTTTTTAAGATATAGCGCCCTCTTTTTTCAGGGAAAGTTCCGGGCTGGTGCAGTACGCGGTTACATCTCGGGAAAATGCGTACCGGCGACAGCTCTGGACCTCGCAAGCTTTAAAGATCCGAGGGCGGACAGAAAAAGTGCGGACGGACAGACAAATAGCCATCCCAATGGTTTCTTCTACAGAAAACTAAAAATGTCATAATACTTGCATCTTTTATTGCGTTTTCCATTCACTCTAGCATTTTCTTTCGATTTGTTTCTGTACATTTAGCAGCAGAGCAAATATGGATGTATCCAAGTGTTTATCAGTAGTATTGGTTAGTACTTCCGTTTATTTGTCTTCATCCGAGAGAATGGCTGTTCATACACGGAAGTACGACAAGCTGAACCGGCCAAAAGCGTGTATTGTGATGCCTTTCTCTTTCCATGCTCTCAAAAAAATGTCGGTCTCAATGACCAGAGACTTAAATGCTTCCAAATTTAGAGAATTTAGAATTATCAGATGGTTGTTTTAGCGCCAAAAATGAGTTTTTCTGGAGTCTTCTCAGCGACATTACTGTGCTTAAAACTGGTATTAGACAAGAAACTAACCCCTGCTGGCTTTTTTCTATGGCAAATGATGCAATAACTATAATTGTACAGTGTCATACTATCTTTCTTAGATAATTTTTCTCATTATATATATACATATATTATATAATATATATATATATATATATATATATATATATATATATATATATATATATATATATATATATATATTATAATATGTATATATATATAAACACGCATATATATATACACACAATATGTATTATATCACGCATATATATACACACAAAGGATTAGGTGAAATTTGCCTCTTACTAAAATAACACTGAATAACGCTGATTAATAATGCATCATAAATCCCAGACTACGATTTCCAGGAAGTATATTTCCGGGTCCGCCCTTAGCGCTTATCTCAGAGCGCACAGAATTCAGAGACGTGACTAAGGTGTTATTCAGGACTTAAAAATCGGGATCCGCGATTAACGCCGTTCTCACAGTGCCTAAAAATCCCGATCCGCGATTACTGCGTTTCCAAGTGTTCAGAAGGGTCCGGCATCACCTCAAAACACACATCCACTTTAAAGGTCGAGTGTGAGACACTAGGCAGCCATCTGTATATTTGATGAGAGAAGAGTTTAAAAAAAAACTCGCATGAACAGGAGGTGCATTTGGCTTCCTATGTTGGAATATCGGCCGTGACATGTTTTTTTTTAAGTTAGATTTTCGTTTTTTTTTTTTTTTTTTTGCGGAAGGGTAGACATCTAGTTTATTTTCTTTCTTTTTTTTTGTCTTTTGCTGGAGGTTAGCCTCCTAGTTTTTACTGGAAGATAGATTTCTAGTTTATTTTTTTGCTGGAGGTTAGAATTCTATTTTTTTTCTGAAATTATATTTTTATTTTTTCTTCTGGAAGTGAGATTTCTATTTTTTTCTGCTGGAAGTTAGATTTCTAGTTTATTTGTTTTTCCAAGAAGTTAGATTTCTACTTTTTCGTGGTGGTTAGACTTCTGTTTTATTTGACCTTTTTTCGCGAATAGGCTGTTTACACTAATTATGTTCCTCTGCCCATGACACTTTTTCATGTAAAATACCTCATTAGACCATTAAAATGTATTTGCGCTCATCATTTTACCAGGGCCAGCTTTTTTTTGAACATCTTGAAACCGTGAGGATTTTTGGGAAGTGACATACCAAGATATGTAAAACCGCGTCATGAAAATTCACAATAGTCGTGAATCATAGTTTTGTGCTTGCACTTGAATCTTGGCCAATGACTTTACACTTCAACAGACTTACAATTTAGAAGATGAATGTTTCAAACCTGAATATTCACAAACAATGTGGTTTATCCATATTTTTAAGCCTGCATTTCATTAGTTTTATTACAAGATGTTGCTGTGTATTGTTGGGACGAACTCCAAAAATAAATAACGATTTAATTACTTATATGCATCGCCTAATTGAAAGAAAATGGGAAAAACGTTTCACGGTTCCTTGATAAGTTTGTGAAAAGCACTAGATATCTACATGTGTATCAGACCAGTAAGGAAATGAAAATTAACGATTTTTTTTTCTCCAAAATAAAGTCTAAAGCGTTCGTATTCCTTGGAAAAACTTCAGATAGAAAGTCCTAAGTCTTAAACTTTCCAAGATATCTAAAGTCACTGAAATTCTAATATCTATAGAAGAAAGTCTGAAACTCCAAGATGTCTAAACTCATTATAATTCTAATATCTATCGGCTAAAAACAGTGCGTGATTCATTTGTATAATTTATTTTATTTGTGAGGGATAATTTATGTCCCGTATATCAAAGAAATGGGGTGTTATATCGTACTGTCCAATAACAGCCTCGATCCCCGTTAAGAAACGTCAAATAGTGATCTAAGGTTATCGTTTCTTATAGCAAGAACAGCCTTTTCCTTTTGGTTTATTAAAGTGTTTCATATTTTCCCTTGTTTTTCGTTTTGCATTGAACTGTTTTGTCAGAGAACTCTGGCCAAGCTAAAGCAGTTTTGAACATACCGTTTAGACAAAGAGCGAAAAAGCTTTGCCTCAATAAAGAACATAAGCGTTCACATTAAATACTCGGAAGATGTAATGCTGTGGCTTTTATATTTTATTTTTCATGTCTTCCATTTTCCGCCTTTCCCCTCTTCAAGTGCTCTTCCTTTGTTCCTGTTCCCTATTGTGCTCTACTATATATACATGAAGGATGATATGCAAGCGTTAAAGATCATGTGGAAAAGGCTTATGGTGTATGTGTGTATATATTAAGTTTAATGCCTTTACCAGGTAATGAAGTGCAGCTTTAATTTAGGATCTTACCTCAATTCATTTCTCAAGATTTATGTTTTGCTTTGATTATTTTTTTTTTTTTGTGCCCTTAGGTAACCCTTACCCTTTCGAGGGGAAAATACATATTTAGAATTTGTACGAACAAAGAAAAACGTACAGAAGAATATCTTTATGTAAATGTCAGTTCGTAGACAAAGGTTAAGAAACGTTCCCACTCTTGAACATTTCTACCAAACGCCCATGCTTGGTTTACAGCCTAAACGTGGTTCAAAGGTTGTGTCATAATCCAGTTAAGGGGCTACAGTAGTCTATTCCTTGAGTTTTACCATATTTCCCACGTTAACACTTTAGGTGAAGGGAGGTACGCAAGTATGGATGTATTTTAACATCTATAAAATCTAGAAAATATATGAAAGTAGTAAAGGAGCAGATAAATTTTGTTCTTCATTTTGTACCATTTTCATTTAGGGAGGAGGCACTATAATGTGATAAGTTCGGGTCTCAACAGGTCTTTTCTAGATTGAGGTAGATAGCCCCATGCCCTTCTTTCCTCTTGTGTTCTTGTTTCTAATTTAGATGTATTTATCTAATTTTGTTTATTTTTTTTATTAAGAAACAAAGGAAGGAAAAAGGAATGGTCAAAAGGGGTAAAAATAACGGAAGTAAAGAAAGCGCCAGAGAAATGTTAGCCTGAAAACAACTCCCAGAACAAGACAGGAGCCTCAAGTGCGAGGGGCCTCAGAGAGAAGCAACACCACAGGCTCCCGCTAACCTCTCAAATTTTAAACTTGAAAAAGACTCACAGTCCTTCACTAAAGTTCTATGTAGTCTCGTCATTCGAACATTATGCTTGTTTATTCCGTAGTTATTTTTTATATTTATATCCTGCATTCGTTATTCCTTTTTCAATCATTATTTTCTCGAATATCATTGCGATCGTCTATGCGCACTGCTCCTTAATATGGGGTTAAACATACAAGAAGAAAATAAGTGAGAAAGAATACGACTTATCTGAACGTCTCATGATTTCTGAAAAAATTAACGTGTTCCTTTATGGGAGTCCGACGATTATAGTTTTTTCTTACAAAAGTTCCTTGAGGGGCGAGTGTTAAATGCGTAGGTTTCTAATCATGAAAGTGACTTTATTCCCAAGAAAATTATAATTAATTGACCTCATTCTGGTATCTTAAAAAAGTTTTAGTATTGTCGTTGTCATAAGTACTTAAGTAATGATGAAATAAGTACAAGCCTCTGGCGTAATACAACAATTTCAGTCCTTCAAATAAACTCAAAGACAAGGAAAGTTATAATAATAAGGGTTTGCGGGAAAAAAGTTCAGTGTTGAATAGACTGGAGGGTTAATATTAGACTGAGAACGTCCCCGAATAAAAGTCATTATGAAAAAATTCTGTCCGGTAAAAACTACTAAAAAAAAATTAAGTCGTCAGATGAGATAGGAAAATAAGGTTCCTAATTCTACAACTCATCAGTTTCTCAGATAAAAAGGCACAGTGAACAAGTGGAGTTACAATATCTCTCTCTCTCTCTCTCTCTCTCTCTCTCTCTCTCTCTCTCTCTCTCTCTCTCTCTCTCTCTCTCTCTCTCTCAGACACACACACACACACACAAAAGGAAGCACAATCATTTATATAAAGCATCAGTACCTCGTTATATAATTTCCTTATGGCATTAGATGATATTAAGGTTAAGTATCAGATCTTTTCTAACACTTATCGTTGTCTTTGTCCCATGGTCATGGTGACTTAATGAGAAACTGAATTTATTAACGATAAGAAGCCATGGCCGGGATTCAATCACAGGCTGAAATATTTCGAAGGGCAGAAAGCCGATACTTATTAGGGAGAAAATTAAATTGGTATAGAAGATAAGAACCAATACCGAATCTCGATGAGGAGAAAATGAAAAAGAAATATGAGAACCAATACATAAATTGCGCCCACTCCTTCCCCTTCTCGTCCACCCATGGCCGGAAAAGTCATTATCAACGATATTGAAGTTCTTCAAAATGCGGATACTGAGATCTCGCACTGTTGTCATCTACATAATTTTTCAAAAATATTATTCAGATTATTCAAATACACTTGCAAAATTCATTCATATATTTTGGACTACATGACTGGCGCACTCGTGTAGAAATGAATTCGGAAAAAAGAAATTCGTTTGGTTTTCGTAGGACAATTCTCTATTCAGTTACTGATGAGGTATGGTCTGTTAATGATTTAATTAGCGGAGATCATGAAGTCCATTTAGATCTAATTAATCATGCATGATTGGTGAACGAAATGTGGCACTATGCGGTGGAAATTTGTCGGTAACAAAAGATATTTACCGATTAAAATACAAAATAGTTCTATCGTCAGTATGAGTAATGTGGTTGATTGCTTAATCGCTTTGTAACCAATAATACGTCTAAGCATTTGAAATAATATTGAATACTAGGTTTCTCGGTAACTGTAGGTAGTAGCGGACAGGCCTTAATTGTTGATATTTTACTCGGAGAAAGCTTATGCTCACGCTTTCGTTTGGAGCAAGCTAGAAAGACCATAAACTTTGTAAACAAATTTCGTATTATTTATTATTATTATTATTATTATTATTATTATTATTATTTATAAGCGAGCAGTGGGATAGTATGGGCGAGTTAATTTCATTATATGGTGTATCAGTCCTCGGATAATTGACCTGAAAGAAAATATTGACTACGTCGGTGAAGCAATTCCACCTCATAAATCCTCAATGAAAGCCGGAAGGATAACACCTGGTCGCTCCACACTCACAAAGAGGGGGAAAAAACGAGCAAAAAACGCAGCCAACAAGTGATTATACAGTAAGAAACAAACAGTTGTTTTGAAAAGTAAAGCCGTGTCATTTTAAGTGTTGATCGTTGTTGATCCATTGTCTCTTTATATGGTAACCTTTAGAAAGACTGAAGAAACTGAGTATGCCGTAAAGATGAAGATATTATTCGAAAGAAAGGGATCTTCAAGGGAATAACTGTTACTTGTAAAATCATAGGAGTTTAATCATATAGCGAATTCATGTAAAATAAAAAAATATCGGTAACGTAATTTGAATGTTCGTTGCAAAGTCGAAAAAATGTGAAAAAGTGTGCTTTTGAAACACCGCATAAAGTTTTCTTTATGGTTACTAAAGCTTTCATAAAACTTTTGATTACTTCTGCAAATAAAAGGAAACAAGATAAATTTAGCGATTTCAGATTTTCAGCACCAACCTTAACACAAGTTGAAATTGAAGAACAGTTTTGATTACAAAAGATAGAAAAAGTCAGCTATTGTCTCTGTAAAATTATTCAAATATCTCATCACATATTTATTGAACAATTACCAAAAACGAAAACAAAGCAAATGCGAAAGTGAGATGTAGAGTAAGTGGTTGAAGTTTCTCAATATA